>NW_020448863.1:373146-439073 GCF_003343035.1 Apteryx rowi
TTTGAATATTAACCAGCTCTCTTGAATGCCCTTTCCTTCTAGGGCCCTAACCCATGGGATTCCTCCAAGTAGGTCCCTGAAGAGGCCAAAGTTTGCTCTCCTCAAGTCCAGGGTTGYGATCCTACTYAGTGCCCTGCYKCCTCCTCGCAGGATCCTGAACTCCACCATCTCAATCTGAATGGCATACTGTGACAAAGAAGGCATTTCCCAGAGTAATTCTAACTACATGCTGAAATATCCAAAACATAACCTGGGAGGTTGCTCTAATGAGATTTTTAGACATTTCTTGTGGATCCAGTAATCTGAAACTCTTCACGTGAATAATCCCTTGGTATTGTTCTGTTAGATTGTTTGCAGGGGATGTACTAGGCTGGAGTATATATAATCCTGTGATCCACTGTATTCCAGGGTTTATGCATAATTCACTTAGCTAGTATGGTGACATCAGTGTATGTGCATCTAAATGGCATGTTTTGAAAGTCAGGCTTTTTCTAGAAGGTAAATACCAATCTCCTTGTTCTCATCACACATCATAATCAATTGCATTGAAAATATCCCATCTGTTYCTTTAGTGTCCTGGTGTTTGTAGCCCTACACCAACAATTGTAGTCCTTGACGAAGTTTAATGAGGTTTTAAGTGTATGCTAGGCATACTTCAGAGTGTTTCAAGATCTGCTGTTGATCATTATGARATTAGCTCTGTACCCATGTAAAGAGCTGGACGGATGTCAGGGTAATCATGGCTGGTAATGTAGTCATTGGTTTGTGCGAGGGCACTGGCGAGCTCTTCTAACCCAAGTCTTTCTGCCCCATGATACACTCGTGGGGCCCTACTCATGCAGTCCAACGAAGAGCAAACATCCCTTACCAAGCTTGACTTGCTGTGGGTAGGGCAATCTTGCATTTACACTACTGGAAAGCCCAACTCCTTGCCACCACAATGACTTTGATATTCAGACTTTATTCTCTCAAATTCCAAACATCTCCCTCTTCTTCTTCTTCTAGTCTCCTTTCCCATTTACTTTGCATACAATTCCTTGTATTGACATAACAACAGACATTGACTTGGCCAGGCTAGACAGCCTGTTTTCTGATTTTTTTTGTAACCAAATAATTTCCAAAGGTGATAAACATAGCTGCCTCCTAGTCTCCTTGCTGCTTGACTACAGTCAAGAGAAGAAGGACACCGACCACTTTTCTCTTACCTGTATTGTGTAAGAAGCAGTCACTTTCTGCTGGTGTTGGCAGTATGCTGTGTAGAAATCCACTGTCTGGAAGCCTGCATAGGGAGACACCTATCTGCTTTAAGTCTACCATCATACACATACATCCCCTGCTGTGCCCCCACTGTCCAGTGTCCTTCCTGCAGCCATAGCTTTTGTCTTGGGCAGTATACGTGCATATGGTGTTGGGGGTGTTATGGCTCTTTTTCTGCATTTAGCATCAAGCAAAATAGTCAACAACTCATGTCAAATTCTAAGGCCTGTCAGGAGGATACAATGCACCTGCTTTCAGATCTTTACCCCACTGCTGGCTTGCTCTGGAGTAGGCTCTACTGCTGTTCCATGTAATCTTCCATTCTTCCCAGATAGGAATCATGGCATGTACTCTCCACAAGAAGCTTAAAAGTCTGGCTTAGAACTGTACAGGCCCTGTTGATGTGGAGTAGCCTAAATAGGTATAACTTGCACCCCATGATGATAGGAGGGAGGCAGCAATAGAATGAGTTACTCCTTACAAAGCCAGCAAGCCATCTGGCACGGGTTGTAAAGTGCATATATACTTTGTTAATAGGGATATGTTTTCAAGTTTGCAAGCAAACTCTACTGGTGTCCTGACAAAGACTAAGTCCTGAAAGCCAGCACATAGTTAACAGTCCTTGAAGAATCACCTCCTGTTTTGGAGATTTTTTAAAGGAGGGGAGGAAGAGAAACTCCTCATATAGGCAGCTAGCAATTGAGTCCACAGTCACAGTAGGACCACCAAATACTTATGCAGCCAGCTCCCATCCTTGGAATCCCATTCTCTCCCCTCAACCCTCATTTTGTGCTGACCTTCTCCATACTTTTGTGGAGCTGCTGCTGTGTACTCTTCCCTTTGGGCATGGTTGGAAATCCCTTGCTACAGTGTAGAGGCCCTAAACATCTCAGAGCTCTCTGCAGCCTGGCCTGCTGAAAAAGGGGAGTAGGACTCCTGTGAAACTGTAGCACTAGTAGACGTTGCTGTGGTGACTGTGAAGAAAACGTGAGACAAGGTTATCCACCTTAACGTACTGTCATCAGGCCACAACAGGCTTGCAGGCAAGTGATTGCTGGGCATACAGCTTGCCTATGTGATTTGATATCTGTATATGGGGTGCAAAAGGTGTGGCTTCCCTTGTCCTAGAGCATCATTTCTCCTGCAGAGGTCTAGCTGCTAGTGTGAGACTGGGGTCAAAAATTGATCTAAATGACCCATCTAAGATCTGTGCCTTACAATCTTCTCTATAGATTATGCTATAACTCCTCATCCAATCTCTTAATTCCAAGATGTAAGATGAGATTCATCAGCACTCTGCTCCTGCTCATCACCATATGTTGAGCGATTGCTCTGATCATCCTGGAATCAGCTCTTGGAGTAGACTGCTTGCAGGTTAACTCATTGCCCTGTGATGCTGAGGTAAGCCAGATGGTGGTTTACTTTAGCCAGCTGGGCTCATGGTCCTGCCCTCAGGAGTAGGGAGGCTCTGCTGAGTATTTCACTGCAAGTCTCCCCAGAAACATCTCTGTGAATGAACACTTCAGAATTTTTCTCTTCCTCCCCCTGCAGGCTGACTAAGTCCATCCCAGCCAAGACAGGATCCTGCATAGTCATCATGACTTTTTCCCAAGATGCTTCTGGAATACTTTTTGGCTGAAGGGCAGTGCCTCAAGCCTCCCTAGAGCAGTATTGGACTTCCCTGGCACTGCTGCAGGCTCATTTGAATTTCTTTACTTTAGTACTCATACCAAAATATATCAAAACCAGTACATGTAAAGCTGTAATTCAACATATTTTCCATCAGTGAGAATGGGGACGTAAGTCTGCTTGTGGGATTGGTGCCGTGGGCATATGACAGCTTTAGTCTTGCTTGGGGTGGTTATGTACTTCCACCTCAGTCTGCTCAAATGGCAGGATGGCCCCTTAGGGTCAAGTCAAATGCAGGATTTCTTCATGTGCCCATGCGAGAATGCAAAAGAGCCAGTGGATTAAGGAAGATGGTTTCTTGGCCATGTTGATTTTGGTACTGGCTTCCTGACTGTATGTAATATCTGTAGCAGGAACATAGAGGAGTGGACTATTTAATCACTCCTGTACTCTAGTGTGCACACTTCTGTTAAAAGGACAGAATTGTTTAAGAAACTATAAGCTTCCCTATGCAACTCTTAATTCTTATTTATTTATTTTTCATTTCCTGCCCTCTTGGAGGGTATGAGGGTATGAAAGAAAGGTTAGCTGGTTGGTTTCCACTGCCCCTCAGTTGTGTTGGTTTCATAATCTATTACACACAAAGTAAGAGAGGATCTTTGCCTTGTTACAGAGAAAGCGGGGGGTGGGAGGGGAGTATTTTCTTTGAAAACTGTAGCAGATGTCTGTGGCAATAAAAAGGCAATTATACTTGTATTATCATGAGAATTTCCAGCAGGAAATCTTGACAAACTCAAAGTTTACTTAACTGAGATAAATACAGTAGATAAATAGCAAACTGAATTTAGTTTACTCTTGTACACAGGTGTACTACACATTTCCTCAAGCCATGATTCACAGCCATAACCTTTCCTAATCACAGGCACAGCAAGATGTGTCAGGAGTAGAGATGGGCTTTTGCTGTAAAATACCACTATAGGTCCAAACTTTCTCCAAAGTTTTTGTGTATTTGGAGCTGATAAAACAGGCTGGGCTCACTTCTATGTCTTGTAGGGGTGGGTGGGAGGCGGGCACATGAAAGGACACAATTCTTTTTTCACCATAGCCCTTTTATGCTGTTCTGAGGCTAAAAGGCTTTTATTGAAAATACCTATAGGGTGTCTGCCACTGTCACAGAGCCCATGGCACAGCTAAAAATTGATTTCTTCCCCCTCTTATAGCAGCCTGGGAAGCAACTACTCTCTAAGGCTGCTCTGATTTACACTGGGAGCAAGGTAGACCCTGGCAGCAGAATCTGGGAGGTTCACAGATAGCACAAAGTGCAGTGGTATAAATAAAGGGTAATACTTTGGGAATTTTGAGAGTTCTGCTCTTGGAGTAAGGATGCTAAGCAGTATTTTAGCAAAACTCAGCTTGATATTGTTTCTACCCTAATGAAGGAAAAATATGTAAGAGATGTACACTGTTTTATCAGTCACTTCAGCTAGAAAATTACTACATATCTGTCCACTTAAAAAAAAAAAAGCTGTAAAAACAAGAATTGTTAAGTTTGTGGAATTAGTCTCTTTCACCTCTGTGAGGGTTCGTTGGTAAATCAAGGGAAGAATTAGCCCTAGCCTGCAGAATCAGACTTGAAGGAGGTTATTTAGACTTTTCATTTTCTTTCCTACCTTGAACAGCAGCTCAGAAATGTGTATGCTGTTTACCCGTTTTGCCACTATACTTGAGATGTGGCTTTACGCTCTGGGTAAATTGACAGCAGAAAAAACATTCCATTTAGGACTATCACTGCATTATTGAATAATAATAGCCAATAGTTTTATAATAGCCAGATATGGTTAAATTATTAAACTGACTGCAGATGAATACCCAAGCTGCATCTTCTCTGTTATCTTCTGATAGACCAAGTGGTATTCAAAAAGGAAAGACTTTTTTTTTAGATGGAAAAAAACATTTTATGGTAACATAAGAGCAATAACACTTTAATAAAATATGCAGGCTGTTGGATGGCTTGTTTTGTCAACAAGTTAATCTTAAAATATGGCACGCTATGCCACTTAAAGACTACAAAAGGTTGTCACTGTTGCAGTAGACCATATTTGAAAGGATGGAACGTTAAGACTTTATTACCCAACATATCTTTTTGCTGTTCAATATCTGTAAGTGTATCTGCAACGCTGTGCTTTAGATACTCAAATGCTGCCAAACTTCAAGGGTTTTAAGCTATGTTGGTATCTACCATCTTCTCCAGGGATTTGTCTGGCTATTGGAAGAAGCATAAATCTGAGCCATCTACTGGCTATTCTGTTTTATGCCAACTGCTATCAGCATGCCATCCCAGTAATCGGGGGTTGCTGTAAGCATAAAGAGATTCCATCCTCATACCATTTTGCCTAGCTGTATACATTACATCAACAACCAGGAAAAAAATATCAGATGAGTATCTTGATATCATGTTAGACTTCCCCTGCATGAGAAAATCTGCAAGTAGTCATCTAAGGCAGTCTTTTTCAAATGGATAAAATAGGCCTGGAAGGAACCTCAAAGTCTAGTCAACGTCCCTGCTCTGAGCACACTGTCACAGACAAGACCAGCTATATATGGACTGCTGTTTGCCACATCCTGGCAAGGCTGGAGGGTATAACTCTGCTTCTGTAAGATTGAATTGCCTGTTGAGTACCAGCCTTAATATTTGGTTTCGTTTCTTTGTTAGCTATTGCTCTCTTGAGATTGTGTCCATCTTTAAATTGCTGCACACTGTGAACCAAATAAACCATCACTTAAGGTACTTYGTAGGAGGCAAAATTTAGCCATGATCCATTGAAGTCAAAAACAAATTTCAAATTGACCTGCCAGAGTGTTTATGCATTCACACCTGCAAATCTTTAACTGGAGTGTGCTATAACATTTATGCTTACCAGCTCAGGGAAGAAGAGGTTACTTGTATAACTGCTGTATAGGCAAGGAAGCCCAGCCAACCAGAGCAGTACAAGTAACAATATATTCTGCAATTTTAAGGTCTAACAATAGACTCAAAAATGCATGTTAAACAAGCTCAAGCAATAAATATGGTTGAGGAAATTTGCATTTATTTATTGATACTCTGTGCATAATAAATAATATATGATTAACTATTCATAGCCAGTTATTCATGACGAGCTACAAAAGCAAACAAAAACCAAACAGCACTTACCAGTGTTGTTCCCTCTCAGTGTGTATATACTTGCATTGTTCCTTTTGTTATCATAGATTGGGTAAAAAGTGTGAGCCCTGAGATGGTTGTCAAGGTCTACTTGCATGACTGAAGTCCGCTGTCTCTTTTGGAGAAGAAATCAGTGAAGTTGGTATAACCTATATACCAAACAAAAAGCCTTGACTGTGTTACTAAAACAATGAAGGTAATAGCAGAGATCAAAGGCATTCTCAATATCATAGTAAATAGCAGTAGGTTCTGCACCATGCTAAAAAAGACAAAAAACCTTTCAGCAGCATCTGCTGATGTGATTTGAAAAGGAAAAATTTCCTCCTCCAAACTTCGATCAGCTTAATGTGAGATGTGAATGGTACTTACTAACCAGGTACCGGAGAATTTTAATCCCATAGGGAACATCAGTGCCTCTTGCACTCCTTCCTGCTTGCATGGTCTTTAGCAACAGGACTTCAGTTTTGTCCCCAGTTGCCATAGACAGCTGATTATTGGGGTTGCTGGTATGTGAGATGATCACTAAGGAGTAAAGAAACTGGCTTTTTTTTTTTATTTGTGTACTGCTTTAAGGAGCTAGGGAAGTACACTAAACCATTGGGCCAAGTCCTTATCTACACTACAGCTTGACATGGGATTTAAGCTGCTTTCTGCCTCCTGTGAATTTCTGAAAGCCACTGGCAGTCAGTCAAGGCTAACACAGAGCAGCCTTAGAGCTGCTCTAGAGCAGTCTGGTTGCCTCCAAGATGCCTCCATGCAGTCTGTAGAACAGCATGATTCTGGCATCCCCATGCAGTGTTTGGGAAGGGGATGCTGCAGATTGAGCTTTATGAGCTAACCACTGAGGACTGGATTTATGGCATCTGTATTCCACAAAAACATGGCAAGGCCAAAACGTGGCTCAGTGTTTATGCAGGAGTTTACCCAGCATTGTGACAAAGGAATATCTCATCTTGCGGAAGAGAGCTCCCCTGCTTTCCCCACTCTGGAGCCAAGCAGCGCTCAGAAGATGGGTGCACAGGTGTGTTGCCTAAAGATCAAAACATGGCACTCTTTTTTTGGTGGTGTGAGACCAAACAAAGAAAGCTGGAAAAACTAAGTCAGGGAACAGATTGTAAAAGCATGCTTAATTTTATTGTTTGCAAGAGAAATGATCGATACTAGCTAAAACCCTGCAAGCTGTAATTTTTAGTGCATTGGTGCTGATCAGTGAATGTATTAGAGCCTAATTCAATCTCTCAGAAAAGACACCCCTTAAGAGATTTTTTTGTGAAGCGATCAAACAGGCAAGACACATCAGTTTTTTTCTTTTTGCTGCTGAAGCACAGTGGTCTTAATTATTTTATATATCCTAGACATGTTACTGGCTTTTCCCTAGTTCTCTTTCCATTTGCTCCATCTTGCCCTCAGAAGTCATTCTTGGTTGTCCTCATCTGTTGGTCCTCCCTCTGCTCAAATAGCATGTGCACCAAGCCTAATAATTCTGCTCTAGCAAAGTACGCAACAGACAGTATAAGAGGAGGGGTAGGAATTTTATGCCACATCCTAACTAATGACCAGGAGGTGCTTTTTCCCAGTTGCGTTGCACATGAGGCTGCACTCTCTCCCCTTTCACCCACACTGAGGCTGTGCCTGCCTGTGCGCCGTTCTCTTACGGTTTGTGGTACGCTGCTGAATCAAGGCGACCGAGTCTGTATTCGTTCTCATCTCAGATTCTCATGCTAGTTCCTCCCTGTACTTTGCCTTAGCTAAGTCTCACTGTCTACCTAAGGTGTACCTTTTTGCACCTTAGTGTATGTTCTTATAACATTCTTACCATATAATCCAGTTCTGTTAATACAGTTTCTTTCAGTAACTTCTACACTTGACAGTTTTTCCAGCTCTTTGTCTTCTTGAGCAGTGATAGTAAATTACTGCCACAGGGAGAAAGTGACTGTGCTTTAATGTCCTAAAGATGAATTTTTATTTTGAGCAGGCAGCTGTTTTAAGATGTTTCCAGAGGTTCCATTTTCTGAACTGCCTTTTGGTGGAGACAAATCCCTATCGATAAGTGTTTTTTATATATTAAAAAGCACCTTTATCTTGTTTGTTTTTAAATGAAGGTCCATCTGCACTTAAAATGCGCATACACACATGCATGCATGAAACAAAACAAGAACCAACAGTGTTACAGAAATGACTTACTGCATAACAATTTTGATAGGTGTAAATATTTGGTAACTTTTTTTTTTTGCCTTTCAAATACTCAGGAATTCAGTGGGATTATTCAAAAATGTGAGGTTAGTCAGGGATGGAAGCTTTTGCATGTGTGGATCCAAGGTTTCCTTTAATCTAGTTTCTCCCTTGTAAAATCCTGGTTAATTTTAAAAAAAATATGTACAACAGGCTAAATATATCAAAAAATACCTTACCTAATTGCATCATTCTTACTTGGTCTGTTTTTTTGTTTCTGTTTTTTCAGCAGCATTGATCTATCTTCTAAAAGGTTTCCTCTCACTTTAGGCAGAACTGAAATCAAATCCCATAGGTTTTAACTGTGATGCTGGAGAAGCCTATTAGGATTCTTAACATTCCAAGTTGTTTTTTGAACAGATTGCACCAGCTAGTTGATGAAACTTGAGCTAATTACACTAATGTTGACAAATGCACTAGCACAAAAAAGTCACATTTTCAAAAAAAAATTACACCTCTTTGAGATGCTAAATAGATTCAATGATTTGTGGGTGTAATAGAGCTATTTATGCATAGCCTTCTTTAGGGAGGAAAAAAGCCCCAAACCCCAATATTACTATTTATACAGAAAAAATATATACCTATTATTGGCCATTTGAAAATGAACATTAATGAAAACTGTTTAGGATCCTGGGAAATGGATATAAGTCCATTTGAGAGGAGGTAGGGGTGAGAAAAGGCCTTCACACAGTGGTCTTCCTTTGTTAGGGGATACTGAGAATTTCTACAGAGACATTTGGTCTGCAGTGTCAGACCAAGAGAACTAGGTCATGATCACTGAGCACAGCCGCTAGCTCCACAGGCTCCTCCATTTCACAGTTCTCTTCTCAGCTCAGTTCATATGTGCTGAGTTGGTGCTCCACTGAGTTCCCTGAACTCTCATTACCAGAGATAGGTGAATTTAGCCTACGGAGTATGGAGGAGCTGCTATTGCTGAAAACATCTCTGCATTTTAGTAGCATGTGAACTATTAGATCTATTCCAGGGCTGAATTTAAACAAATCCATAACTATACTAAAATCTACAGAGATCTGTGACTCCTGAAATAAGGGTAAGTTCAAGCTCATACTCCTTGATTTAAAAAAAATATTAATAATAATAAATCTTTCTTGAATACATAAAGGCAAACTGCTAAGGGAAGGAATTAGCAAGAAGATTATACTATAACAGAGAGATTTATTTTAAAGAAACTTTTTATGAAAAGTATAAATTTGAAAACATGAATATGCATATTTCAGGTAATCCAGACACCCTTAACTGTGCCCAAATTTCGCTTGTCAAAGAAAACCAGAAAGGCTTGACTGATATATTTCAGTTCAGTACATGTTAATCTCTAATAGAAGCAGCATGGCTGTGTGACATAAAGGTTTCCTGCCATTTAACTTACTATGCCTCAGAGAGAAACGTTCCTTCTCCTTCTTTTTCTTTTTTTACTATTTACTTAATAGTTTTGACCTTTCAGCCAGTTGCCCTTATCCATCATTACAGTGCATGTTCAATCATTTCATGCCTTGTCATCTATAAAATACCAGCAATAGAGAAAAAGGTTTGCGTTCTATTGCTTTTCTTGAGTTTTTTATTAGAGCAGCCTGTTGTTTATTAGGAAAAGGAGGGAAAAAATTGCTTCAAGTTACATTGGTTTAAATCTGAATCAACATCTTGGATTTCATGAGTGTAAGTGAAAGAAGAGTGTCGTATCATTTTATCTCTTAATTTTGATAGATGTTAATAGCCAGTATTTTAAAAATGCATCAAACAAGCCATCCATGTCACTAATTTCCTTGTAAAATGTTAAGCAATAAACAGACAGAAGTAACTAATGACCTTATACACACCCACCCCTGCACCCACCTACACCCCTCCTCTGTTGGAGTTCCCTGGTTAGAACAGGACTTTGGGCTTCTGGAGACATCAGTCACCTTCACTGTAACCTTCTTGTCTAAGTGTAAGATTTTCAGGAACACTTGTACAGCAGGAGCCTAAGTCACATTTACAAACACAGAGCATCACTTAGCAGGCCAAGTCTCGCAGGAAGACTGAGGGCTTGTCTGCTGCAGGAAATCCAGATCAGTGCAAGGATTACAAGCTAGTAAGAGCACTGTCATACAGTGCCACGCTATGCAAGTGTTTCAAATTAAGGCCTGAAAACAGTCTGCTATTCTGAAAAATGCCTTACTGCTTTAGGTATAGTGCTGTGTAAACAAGTATAATGTTTCTGGTTCCAGAACCAGCTTGCGGGCTGCTTCTGAGGAGCACTCTGCTGTGTTCCCATGAATAGTATAGATAAGGCTGCCTGTTTATCTGTACTGTTAAAGGAACACAGCACAGTACTTTCAGCAATCAGGGTTAAGTGATTTAGGATCTGAAGTACTTCTGGAAAGCATGCTTTTTGTTTCTCTTGTCTTCATTCTTCTCATTGTAAACCAGAGATAATAGCACTTTGGGGCCTCCCCTGAGGTATTGAGAAGATGAATAAGTGAAAGGTTGAGAGATTTGTGGCTGCTGCATGATAATCCAGTAATAGGGTCACCTAAAGTACCTTTAGGTAAACAACTTCAGCAAAACATCCACTTGCATCCCTAAACTCAAAAATGTCAAGTGTATTTTTAGAAAGATCTTTTGAGAAGGTTCACATGTTTTTTTTAGGGAGGCACAGTAGTCACGCAAGCTATTTGGTGAGAATAAGAGGACTTGGGGGAATACATATCAGACATAGCAAGAAGGAAATAGACTGAACATGTAACAAGCTTCAGGCATGTATTATTTGTGTGATTATTTGGCATTCCTTCTTAACTGAAACAAGTTAATCTCCCCAGTGCCTGTGAACAGCAAGGATGTCATCATTATCTGAACCTTTAAAATATCTTGGCCCTATTTGGGGTAATTGGGGTTGTTCTATAAACAGCTTCTCTGTGATCCCAACAGAGAGCATGAAATGGATAATATGAAAGAAAGGTGAAGATACAAACATACAACTAAGGTTTGGGGCTTGTAAGGCAAGTTTTGCACAGCTCTTGTTGTAATTCTTTAAAATATACATATGTCCCTTTGATGTTGTATTGAAGTAGGAGCCAGACATAATACTAGCAACTTAGTTGCTGTTCACCACTGAAGCCACTGAATAGTAGAGGAACAGGGGAGTGTGCTTTGAAGTGCTTGATATTACGCTGGAAAATATGCACTTCAATAAGAATGTACCGTGTGGATGAGACTGCTGTTGAGATGAGCTTATAAGTCGAAAGAAAAGCAGGAACCAGAAAGTTTACATTCAGATTTGTATCTGAATCTTCTTGAAGCTTGTGGGGATATTTATATTCTCAGTCAGTGCAACTGATAAAGTAGCAAAGTTTGAAACTGAGGTCCAAATCAAAACTTTCAGGGGTGATGAATCTGTGTTTTCAATTCCAGCCCTKTTTTGGTCACTAATACCTCTCTCTTCAATGGCTTTTCAGCAGTGCAGTTCAAAAGGCTCAGTAAAAACAGAGCGGGGGGACTGTATAATTATTTTACAGAAAAGAATCCAAGATGCTCCRCCAGCTTTGTAGTGCTACAGATAGGGCTACACCCCCATGGTTCTATTCAAAAAGGCAGTGTGTTGCTAAAGTCAGAGTTTCTTAATGGGGATAGTTCTATTTTGTTGGTTGTATATATAATGCAATTTACAAAGTTTAATGCAAAAAAACCCATAAAGTTTAATATTGAACACAGAAAAGAATGCAGTTGGAATGAATGGGTGATGGCATATCAAAACCAAATTACTTAACTTTGCTTAATCTTTTATTTTTCCTCCCCTAAGAAGGGTGACCCTTCAAGGTAGTATTCTAGCTTTTTGTTAATCTTTCTGAATTCAAGTGCCTCATTCTCTATACTGTATTGTACTTTTTACTGTTATTTACAGCACTGCAGAGTGTTACCAAATGAGAATACCAGTCTTTTACAAGACGGGACAAGGGGCCCTTTGTGCAGGTTCCATGTAGCGTGTCCCACCAGTGTTATGCAAATAGGAGGACTGAAAACTTGATATTCTTCTATCTGAGGAAAAAAGTCCATCATTATACAGTGTTTGTTATTAAACAAAACTTGCTCTAGAGGACAGACTCTCTTAAGACTTAGGGTTTAGCTGTTGGACAGTGTTGCTAACACATACGCTTTTTCACACAAGCCACATATTTGGCAGCTTTTCTAAAAGTTATGTGACTATTTGGGAATCTCGCTCTTCATAAAATGGAAGCTCCCCCAGGCAGTGGCGATGAACAGGGAAGCACAGACTGATGTATCCATAGCAATGCTCTCCCAGCAATCTGCTGTTTAGGGACAGAGGCTATGCATTGTTTTTTTTAATAGCCCCTGATTGATTTTTCTTATGAATTTGTCTAGCCCTTCTAAACTTTTGTCATCATCAATGTCTTGTGCCAGTGAGTTCCATAGTTTGTTTTTCTCTTATGAATGACCATGCCATTTCAGTGGTGACCTCTTTTCATTGGGAAAAGTGGTGACCTTCTACCTGGTCTTCTCTCCACTTTATGTGGCTGAACTTCAAGCCCCTGTGGCACAGGGAARATGCTTGTAAATGCAATTCAGTTGAACTCTTTAAAAAACAAACTTACAGCAAAGAAAAAGGGCTTAAGATGCTATGTTTAAATACAGACTTATCAGAAGATAATTCATTCCATCATTCTGTTAATGTAGAATTATGCCTTTTTTAGACATTTGTAATGCTATGATGTTTTTGCAACTACGTATCAGCACAGGACCACAGTTGGACTTGGGCTTTCTTTATCCCACCAACCCCCCCCCCCCAGAAAAAAACAAAAAACTTGTGAGCATCTTTCCTTAATATGATGTTTTATTACTTTTTTTAAAAATTGGCTTGGCAATAACTGTAGCTACTTGAAGAGCTGTCTTCATGGGGATTTGATTTTAGTATAAAGCCATTGGTATAGGTACACTGCAAGATGAGGCTGAGTGGTGAAAGGAAAAGAATATCCTCATGCAGATCAGGGGATGAAAAAACAGTGAAAGTGTGCCATTTGAATGGTACAGCTAAACTACCCCTGCTTGGCACAGAGGAAGGAGTTAAAAATTCCTTTCCCAAGTTAATAGTAACACAGTTTACTGTTACAAGCAGGAAAACTTTAACTCCTTACTTAGTACCAATTGTGCTGTTTTGGTTTTTATCCAAGTTTTCTCACCTACTGTGTTAGAATTAGAGCCACCCGGCAAGCAATTGGCTTTCACAGACAACAGCTGGTCCAGCTGTTTGTTGTCATTACAGGCTTTCTGGCCCTTGCTGCTTGCTCCTGTTTTCATTAGTGCCACATATTCCTGCTCACTCAGTGAGAGAATAGTCACCAAAGAGTTAATTCACATCTTAGCGTAAATGAAAGGATGGAAATTTCTGATGGGAGAATAGGAAGCAAAAATGACTTTCTGATCAGTTACTGCTTGTGCTTAGCAAAATTTACATCTCTAGTTAGAAATGATTAGTTGCTTTTGCTTTTTGTTTGGATATGTTTTGTTTTCATGCACTAGAAAAATGCTATAATACAAAATCTGCTGGAGAAATCTATTTGTGTATATATCTATTAGAGGTATCTTTTAAAAAAACAACATGGATACATGCATGCTGGTCTTGAGTTTGAGAAGGTTTCCTTTGGAACTAAATTTGAATTCTGTGTGTTCATCAGTGTAAGTAAACTACTGGGGGGGGACCCTATAAAAATAATGGGTAAATTAACAAGAGAGGGCTGTTTTAAAAGAAAAAGCAATCTTAAAATCTATATCTAATCTATGTCTCAGTTGTTATACATCAGTTAAGCCTTATGTCCCTACCCAAATGACTGAGCATAACTGTATTTTTTATGGTTCTTTAATGTTAATTGACAAGGAAAGGCAGGCACTTAAAAGCATTTGACGTTTATAAACATCCAAAAGACTTTCTGTCATCTTCTATTTATTTATTCACTAGACTAGAAAAAGCTATAGCGCTTTGTTTTTTCCTCTTTCTTTCAGGGCAGCAGTCAATGCATCTGTGTCAAATCTTAGCTCTTCTCATCTATGCTTCCTGGTGTCCATATCTCTTGCTTCTTTTTTTCTTCCTACTGTCACCAAACAGCTTTTGTGTGCCCATTAACAGCAAGGAGTGCCACATTGGGAATTTCCAACTCCCAGTTTGAAAGGATTAAAGGGACACTGAGTATACTCCTGCCCTTCTTGAAGTCATAGTACAGCTCTTTTCAATAGAAGTAGAAGCAGAAGCAGATTGAATGTGGAGGAAAAATTGTCTGCAGAAAAGAACACTTACAATAGGTGCCTTATTCTATTATGTTGCCTTAAAAATGCTTGGGTGCTTCTCTCACACAATGCAGGAAGCTTTAAATGTATTAATTCAAAAAAATTTTGGTAGTATTCTTTGACATGTTGGATGTTATCTGGTATGTACTTTGTGTATTCAACTTTGTGTGTAAAATATATCCAGTTTATCTGTAACATTCAGAGAAGAGCATGGGAGTGTTTACTTTGAAAATAAAGAATAGAACAGTAGTCTGTCTTAGACATCAGGACTGATTGTATGAAAAAATTTTTATTAGGTCTGTTCAAGAGCATTTAGATAGCTAAGCTATTCAACTGTGCATTAGAAGAATCTGAAGATTTTTTTTTTCTCTATACGCAAGCAAAAAAAAATTACCTCTTTTTTTGAAATGGAGAGTTAAAAAAGCAGCCTGCAGTAAAAACAACAACAACATTTTCTGAAGTATTCTATAGTATAACTAGCACACTGAACAAATAAACCCTTTGCAGTATACGCATAGACAAATACAAAGGATTCTGTGAGTGGTATATTTTAAGCTTATCTTCTGAGCAATTTTAGCTTCTGAATCACTTTGTGCCTGTTAATAACTACTGAATACATTGTCTAATTTTAACCATGTTACAGAGGAACAGTTTTAAGGATATTATGTTCCTACAAGTTTCAAGAAAGTAGACAACCAGTTAGAAAAGTCCTGAGAAGTATCCCCTCTAATGGAAGACTGCAGTGTGAATTTCAGTTTTATTAGCTTAGCCACTAGAGAATTAATACCTGAAAAAATTGTGGAACCAACCACAAGAAAAAGGATAAACTTCCTTTTGTACCTTACTACATAAGAGTCCAAACACAATACACAAAGTCAAAGGAAATCAAGCTATGCAAGTTTTGTGCTGCTCTACTTGTGAGGTTTTTTTATGGCCTTGTATTTTTTTTTAAACTAACAGAGTAAATATTTCTGCCACTTACTATCTGCCACTAGAGGAGGAGAGGACAAATATGGTCTGTTTTCTAGCTTCTCCCCTTCTGTCAAAAGAAGAGAATATTCAAGAGCTGTGAGATTCTTTAGTCACCACCCAAAGAAAACTGTGTTGCTGCTCTGCTTCTCTTGCTGCTTGCTTGTTCCGCAGCAAGTCATAAAAGAAGTGTGTGCGAGAGAGAGAGAGAGAGAGAGAGATAAGGCACAGCCAGGGTTACTCAATTGCAGAACAGCACACTGATCAAGGATTCAGGGAACAGGAACATTCAAGTGATCTATATATGTGTTGCATCCCCCATCGTACTAACAGTTGCAGGGGCACAGGGATTACTGTGCAATAATGCATCTAAGTGCCTCACTCCTGAGGTGGACAGAAGCTAGTGCTTCAAAAGAAAGAAAAGAAAACCAACTGTGTGTTCTTCTAGGTTATGCACTAGTGTGTGAYAGAAGTTGAAAAATCCCTAAGGAAACAATGCTTCCTTTTGGAATGACTCATTTTAGTGTTTTACACCATGTTGTTAGTATTAGAAACAACAAATTAATAGACAGTCACATTTTCTTACTAACATCTGCATTTCAGTGCTTACATTATGTGTGATACGTCTATTTCTAAACATGTAAAGCATAATTTAGCAACATGCATCAGGTTAGTTAGGACCCACATAACCAATTTGTATGAGTAGACAGTTTGCTTACATAGCAAGCACTGTGTGTGCATGTGTGTTTGCAGTTAAAATCTGCCTGGTATATTTAATTTCAGCCTCAATCTAAACATACTGCGTTGGACTCGGGAAAAACTGAGGCTTAACAATGGAAGTGCTACTAATGACGCTGTCTAAGTTACAAATGATGCTGTTCTAGTACTTAGCTGATATTCAGCAGCTTTCAGTCTTGGGTTGAAGAGATATGATTGAAAATCAGATACAGACATATATGGAGAATTCCAAGTTCCCCAGTTGCTTTGAAGTTAAGTGGAGTGGGCACTTGATTATTATGAAGGCTAGAATTGGATTGAAGAATCATACTTAAAGGTGTAATAATGCTCAGAAAGTGTCAGACCTTGGAAGTACCTAGTCCTTGATTGTAGCAGCTGGAAGTGATTTAACAAGTACTTGAGGTGACAGAATCAAATGCTTTATGTGATGAATGGGCTGTTTCAATATAGCAAATGATTTTGCTCTTTAAAAATCAGAATTAAACAGTTTGTTTTTTGTGAGGAGTGAGATCACGGAGCAAAGAAGTATATGTGTGCACGTGCTCAGAGATGTACACAGTGTTTCATGTTAATCTCATCTTTATAATAAAAAATGTTCACTTATTTTTGAAATTACGGCTATGCACTGGTCCTTTACATTAGGAAAAAATACAGAATGAATGAGCAAGTGTGATGTCCTAAGAGGCTGAAATAGCATGACCTAAGTAGATCCAGCTCTTTTCCGTAGTGACTTACAAAATGAAAAATACATTTGCTAAACAATGTCATCAGACAAATTCAAGAGGTATTCAAATATCTGTCACATGATACACTTGGCAATTGGGTACCCTTTATACAGAAGCAGATACAGAGTTAGGAGCAGATTCCTCATATTTTGCATTGGATTTTTGTTTGACTAGTGCCCCATTTTTAGATTCTGTCATATAGCCTGCTTGACACTGCATTACATCTATAATTCAGTCATGCTGTCTTAAAAGAAGTCCCACTCCACTTGACCCTCCCAGAACACAGCAGGAAGGTTTGTTACTCTTTCTACTATGGCCAAGACTTCATCACATCTTTCCTATTATAGAAAAAGAGAATTGCACACGTTCAACTCCTCCTTTAGAAATGAAGTCAAACTTGAGCCTGATCCTGTAGCTGTTCAGTGAGCAGAACAGTTAATTATAATGTTAAGCGCTCTCTTGCATTTTTGAATAGGGAAGAGAAAGTGCAGGCAGTAAATTAAAGTTTATTCTTGGTCTTGGTATTGATCAGAACCAGTTGGGCTGTTATTGCTCTGCTGGTCCTGAGGCTTAATTTTGAATGTACAGAGCAATGAACATAGCCAGTCCAGAGGGACAAACAGAATATATGTTTCATTTTTAGAATCAGTGCTTTAACATATCCACTCAGGGAACAGCTTTGGGAATGTCACATACATACAATTGGTTCACTACCTTTGACTTGTGATCCAGCATGGCCTGGATCTAATAAGGCTGCAGAAGGCTGGGGTTCTGTGCTATAGGGAGCGTGACTGTGGATGTTTCTGGGATAACCAGTCGGCAGTAAATGATCTCTACCTCTCTCTTCACCTCTTCTAGTCAGCACCGAGACAGACACTGACCTTTGAGAGACTTAAGAGTTCTGCATTTGGCTGTTGCCATTGGATCCTAGCCTGCGCTCTTAAATGCTTGATGTCTGTCTTGTTTGCATCTTTTGGGTTTGTATTGACTGCTGACCTGAGTGTCACTGAGCACAGACATCAAATTGCTGCAGACTCAAGGTTTTGATGCTGAGTCAGTACTGAAATGCCTCTGATTTGATTATTCCCCACATAAAGCAAATACAGAAACAATGTTTTCCTTTCAGTTGTGAGAGAGCTCTTGACCCTTAGTCTCATGTATTCAGAAGTATCCAGTACTTTGTTCTCTTGTGCATGAGGTGGCACCATGTCTGATCATGTGGTGGAGGACAAGTTTGGTACATCAGGTCATTTGGCAGGGCAAGGCCTTCAGCCCTGCACTGCAGTTAGGCTGTACTCAACTACTCACCACCTTCTCTTTCCACCAAAAGTAGCCAGCTTCTCCTTCACTATGTGACCTTGCATCCCAAGCACACCTGGTATGTGAGGAAGGGCTGTACATTTACAACCAGAAAGCATGTGGTGCAAGTGTAGTTCACAATACAGTTCAGGAAACTGCACATTCAGACATAGCAGCGTATTTCCTAGGCAATGAGATATCATAGAGTAATTAAGGAGTGGAAGGGATTCTTGAGGTCATCAAGTCCAACATCCTTCTCAGTGCAGGGCTAACTTCAACATTAGGTCAAAGTTAGATTCAGGTATATGAAGAGGTTGATTCATTTGATGTTCTCCCTTGCAATGTTCTTAGACCATGCTGGGCCACAGTGAAGCTAGGAAACCATTCAGTTTGAGTTAATGAAATGGCTGTAATGATGGTATGTTCATAGGTGCTACCTTTCAGTATCTAAAAACCATATGTTGTTACATTTCTCCCAGAACTGAAAAAACAAATTTGAAATGAACATTTTTTTCTTCAGAGATATTTGCATAATTACACTGAGTGTGAGTGTTAATGAAGAGCTAGTAATAAAACTGGGTGAATTAGCATGACTGAGTGACTTAACGCAATCCTGTTGATCATTGAGTTATGGGTGGCTTACATTTTGCCAGACCTTTTTTTATTTTTTTGTAAGCTCTTGCAATTGCACATTTGAATTTGAACGTTCATTAATTATAGCTTTTTTATGTATTTCATGAACATGAAACTTCATTGACTTAAGTGTTTACATCAGTAGAACACCTATTCTAAAATAGGTGCACCTGACAAAATTGTTAATGAACAACTCTCCCCCCTTCCCCCCCCCAACTTGAGTACATTTTGGAGTCACTCCATCTAAGTTAAGTTACATTTTCCTTTGTCTAATATTTAGAGCCTATATTTTTGTATGCTTCAAATTCACAGACCAAATTCACTCTTTCAAAACTAGAAATGGCAGAGTATGTGATCTTGGGAAAAGGARAAATATCTGTAGAAGCAGGATACCCCTTCAGTAATAACACTATGCCTCTTCCATTTCCTCTTCTCCCAATACCATTTGTTACTAGTTTTCAGCTGAGATGTTACCTCCTCTCTAGTACTGTCAGCTGGATGAAATGTACAATCACCTGTTAGAACAGCTGATAAAGATGAGTTTTAGCTAAGACAGATAACTTTGCCTTGAAGATGAGCCACTTATGTGTTCTGTAGTGCTGACACTGTAAGGGTGGCATCACTGGAAGGTAGCAAGTAGTAGACTTAGGGAGACATGATGTCTTAAACAGCCTCAGCTGCTTGCTGAGAGAATAAGGAATATATGTGTCAAATCACTTGAGCACCTTTGGCTTTGGCTCTTATGTCCACTTAAGCCCTAGTGTTTTCTGTGGAGCTTGATTACAGGAACCAGAATCTCAGCAAAGGTCAATGTTGTGTCCCCTTACCTGCTTAAACATGACTGAAAATATCACAAAGCATATGTATGTATTGTTAGATGATGAAATAACTTAGAACATTTCCCGTTTGGGCTTTTTTTTTTTTTTTCTTTAAGAAAGAAAACCCTTACCTATAAGCTAATAATGGCAAGCAGGACAGGGAAAAAAAAGATTTTTGTTATATGTTTGAATTTTGTGCTGTCATAATCATTTTGGCAGAGGAATGCTAGAAGTTACAATGCCAAGCTTGTATGAAGGACATCTTTGTTCATAAACTTTGTACGTGCTATTTCAGTGAGAAATGAGGCTTGCTGTTAAAATTTTCTCACTCTGTACATTTCTGTGATTCCTTATATTGTCCCATTTATAGGACTTGAAACATCAAGAACATCAGTCCCTGAAACTAGCTGCTAAATATTGAAACATCAAGAAAAATAGAGACTTAACATTAAAAGCATTCCTTCCCTGCTCTGCTTCTGCTCCCAGAGATGGAAAAGAGAAAGAGGAAAGTATCAGATTTGGCTTTTATTAAATTAAAATTGATATTTTTAGCAATGAATATATATATATTTTTAAATTCTTCAGTAGAACAAAAGAAAGCTAGTGTGTGTGAACATGATCTATTATATGATTTCATTAATGAATGTGGAAGATGGGCATATAGTTCATGGGTGATTCCAAGTGATAATCTTTGTAGGTATATAAGAGGAAAATTGGAATTGGATTCCAGAGTTTAACATCAGAAATCTTATATCATTGTACATACAGCCTGTGAGATTAATACTGTCAGAAAGCTGCATGCAAGGGTGAAGCCAGTTTGAAAAGAAGTTGAAATAAAGTTGGCAGGCCATACATTTTTTGACAGCAAAATAAATAAAACACTGTGTATGGTTAATGCGCTGTAAAATAGCCAAGTCCATACTGAGCACGAGGAATTAAGAGATTCCCTTTTGCTTAGTCGAGCGTATCTGTACACTCAAAGTATTCTTTGTAGATAAAGATGAGCCAAGCTGGTTCAGGAATACTCTGGTCTCTAAGAATAGAAAGGTGAAGGGTGTCCCAGTTCAAAGCAGGACATCCATGTTTAGACCTCTGTTATTCAAAAATAGAGGCAGAATTTTTTCCTTCCTCCTGATCGAGTTTTGTAGACTTTTTTTTCGTCCAGATGCACTTTTCTAGATACCAGCTGAGTGGTATTTGCTTTTCTATAGCAGCCTCTAGGTGGCGTCACAGCTGTGACTACTCAAAGCAGTCACAGTGTTCTCTACTTTAAAAAAATAAAACTACTTCCCCAGTGTTTTCTTGTGGATTTTGGGGTGAGGGAATCAGACTTCATGCCATAGCTCACCTGACTATAAATCTATGTTAATAAATTACCACAATATTGCAATTCTTGAAGATGCATGTGTCAAACATATATGCAAAGAACACAGGAGAGAGAAAGGTAGTGGAATTTGTGTCTTGGAATTTATCCAGAAAGAATAGTTCTGTTTTAACAGTTAAAAAAAAAAAATAGGACTCTCATTTTTTCCCACTGTGAATCTGAGCCTATGTTCACCTTAGAACTTATTTCTGGGAAATGATTTTGTTTGCTTGTTAATATGTGGATATACCCTCATAGATTTCCCAGCTGTTCTTTGTTCTACAACAAATGATTATTTATCTCAGAAATTCCCTCCTACTTCAGTCCTTTTCTTGTCTTCTCATTTTAAGTTGGTCATCTAACCAACAAGACTATTTGACTTGTACCATTAACCGCACACAATAAGTGGCAAGTAGTCATTGCAAACAATTAACGTTTCATAAAAATGCCCTCTCCCAAAATGATTTGTCCAGCACATTTGAAGAGCGCTAGCCAAAGTCACAGTGTCACTTCTGTGGGCACTCATTCCCATTAAGGACCAGGAATTTTTCATCTCTCTTGGCCCACTCTTCCTCATCCTCCCAATGTGGTGAGCTCCACTGAACTCTTACAAACATCGCACTAGCCAAAAAGAGCTTACAGTGTCATTTTTAAATGCTATTTATATGAAACTTTGTCCATTGATGGAACATCACTGATATATCTGGGACAAAACAGAAAAAAAATTATGGCTTTGGATATGGGAACAGGCTATGACATTATTGGCAACAGTTGAAAATGCTAAATTTTAAAGAATGGAACAGTGCCCTTTGTGATGAAGAGATTTGACAGCTATATTCATATATGAATTTCCTCACAGCTTCATGAAATTCAGTCTGAAAATTTCAACTTAGGCACATCTGTAGAGAACTGTTAATCTGAAAGCATTATGCTACAGGCCTCTCTAATTTCTTCTGTGCATGAAAAACTCCTTTGGTGCTTTGAGCTTCTGCCTAAAAGCATTTCAGTCTCTCAACTTCTGAATCTAGTCTTTCCAGTTCCCTTCCCTAGGCCAAATTAAAGCCCTGTAGGTCATGCCTGGCAGGGATGCTATTATCAGCCTGTTCTCTCTTAGAGTTAGATGTATCTACTACCTGAGTGATGTGGGGAGGAAAATATTAGTACTCTGTAAGGCACAGTGCCCCCAGGGATGCTTGGAGAGATGAATTTAAGAGCAGCTCTGGTTATCTGTGTAAAAATGATCCGTCCTGTTCTCTCTCACTCACTGCTTTGGTCTTGCTTATCAGTCTGTGAATGAAGCACGATGTAGCTAAGCTCCTCCAGTACTGTACTCTCCCCACCTATTGAGTTTCCTGGTATCTGCCCTAAAACCTAGTTACTTCTTACTGGTTAAGAAATTATCTGTTTCTAGTTAACTTCTGCAGACACACCCATACTTGATGGCATCTTGGCTTCTGCTTTTCCTTTTGAGAATCCRGAAGCAGTCATAGTTGATCTTTCCTTTTAACAAACCTAACATTGATCTTGCAGATCGTGCATGCTGCACTGTCAGACAAGATAGATAATGACTCGAACTGCAGCAAATGGGACTATATGACATCACACTTTTGTGAACAGACAAATCTGTAATCTTATTTAGTTTGATAGGTATAAAGGGCATTTCAAAAACTGATTGTATCTGCAGTGATTTTAAGAAGGTCTGTGATACAACTGGAAAATCTTCACCCAACCCATTCCCCAGAGAGCAGACTCTTTGAAAGAATAATGCAATATCGTTTACTTGGGGCGTGAAAAAGCATTCAGTGCAAACGTTATGAAAGATGTATAAAATTACCCCTGTGAAGACTCCTAGGATGAGAGTGGGGTGCTGGAGCTAAACCTCCATCAAGTCTAGAGAGTTTGGGTCCGCCACTGATCACTGCAGCTTGATGCAAAAGGAAAAACTGAGAAACAAATCCAAACAGTTTGAATGAGATTCAGATTTACTCCGGCTTTGGAGGATGTGTGGATCTGCTGATTTTCAGATCCATCTCTAATCATGAAAACTCCCTCACTAGCTGGAGATGAGATTCAGAAGCCTTTCCTGAAGTTTCCATTAATAGTCCCACCGAGACTAGCTTCTGACTTTGCATGTGGCCCAGTGTTTCAGTCCAGATCAATAGGTGTAACAGCACCTACTTGCAGGCCCCCAGCTATGGGAGGGGAATGCATAGACCTCAGCTAGATGCTTAATTTCACAGATGATGGTCTCAGGTAGCACCTGGACTGTTACGGATGCCTGACTCGCACCAGTGGGGAATGATGAGGAAAAACACTGAAATCCAAGCTCATTTTCTTGAAACATGGATGCTTCTCTAAAATCCAGAGTTAGCAGCTGGTGGTCTGGGGTTCACAAAACTTCTTCTACACGTAGATATCTAAATGGCCTTTTCACATGTGGATGGCATGCTCAATTTTTTTTCTTTTAAAACATAGCTGGCATAGGTGCCAACCATTTGCAGAGAAGACTCATCCTTAGCAAACTCATACAGGGAGAGTGGCTTTATCTTAAAGCAGAGCCAGACCTCCTGCTGCCCTCATCCTGCAAAGTGCCCTAAGTAGCTAGCTGCAGGCACCTCTCCTCAAAGCTGTAGTGAAGGCAACCAAAATGGTCCTTAGCTGAGGGACGCTTAAGGACTGCCTACGACAGTCAAGGGCTTTAGAATTTAGGTAGGATTGGGGTAGGTCTCAACCCTTTAATATTGTAGTTGAGCTGACAAATACTTTTTTTTTTTTTTTTGGTCTGGCCCATAGACGCTGGGATCTGGTCCTGTGTTAGTATAATCTGTATATGCATATGTGTCAGAAAATGAAAAATTTTCATTTCTCACTCCAGCTACATCACACCACAATTTTCTTAGGTGTATTGCTAAGAGACAATAATGAATTAAGCATGGCTTGCATGTTTCATTCTAGTATCAGGAGAATTTTGCCATGGGAAGGTGCTTTAGCCTGCAAGTTGTCTCTGACCCAAAGGAGACTAACTATCTGCGTGTAGTCTAAAGAAAATGCATGAAAATATATTTTTTAATAAGTCATAAGCCATTAGAAAGTGTGCTCTGTCATACTGATGTATGTTTCCATGTAAAGTTTCCAGATGTGTCTCTATTGCTGAAATTACAATCCTTTAATCTTTGACTTCTAATCTTTATGAAGGCATTTCTATTGTAAATATTTTTGTTAATTCTTCCCTCTTGGATTTTGATAGTATGTGTGTGCCCAGTCCTGCTCTTACTGAGGTGAATGGAAATATTTTATTTATGATCTCTGTGAGACAGAAGTGCGTATGGCTATGGCTTCCTGCCATGTCCTGTTACAACATAATGATTTGCTAATGGTCATGGTACAAATTTTAAACCTACTTAGACTGAATATGAGTGAATTGTTAAATTTCCTATAGGAGAGACATGTCTTGTCTATATAACATACCTTGGAGTTCTCATGCACGATTCACTTTGGCTTGGGTTCACAGAATTTTAGGTCTTGTCCCATAGGGCTCTGCCTTCTATTTCTCTTTTCAGTTCAAGGAATATGGAGGTTTCCTTAGGGGGTCGGGCCATATTCCTGAAGATATTGTATTGAAGAGTAAAGCTACTTAGCAGTCATTCCTCATCCTAACAGCCTGGAAGCAAAGATAAAACAGAACTAGCACAACCTCTCCTCTGCAAAAGAACAGTCAGTGTTGCCAGAGTCCTGATGCAACGTATTTTAGACAGAAGGTTGTGATTCAGACACTGACAGTAACAATCTTGACAAGTGAGCTCTTAAGTGTGCCTGTGTGTATGACAAGGATTGAAATATCAGTCCTTGAAGAGGAGGACATGTATACCATTGGCCACAATGGTTATTGTTATGTGTTAGGATTGCTTTAAGGGAGAAAAAGGATAATGAAGAATATGTATGGGACATGTCTTCAAGAGATTGGAACTTAAAAAAAAAAAAGTTTATTACTCAAAGCCGTTCCCTGCAACATCTCTCTTACTTTTTTTGTAAGTCCTGAATAAGGAGCAGCTTTGAATACAAATCATATAGCACAGTGTATAGCCTGAAACATCCTCAGTTACTTAGTCATTGTAAAAGGACAAACAGAGTAGATTGGAAGTAGAAAATCCCACCTCACTTCAACCAGGTGTTAATTTTGAGCAGAAGAGGAGAAGAGCCCATATACTTCTAAAAGAAGAATCTTTTTCCTTTAAAAAAAAAAAATCCTGATTAACACATATGAAAAAAGAAAAAAATATTACCTGTTACTCCAAAAGGAAGGCTATAAAATGGATACTGAAAATCAAATCAACAAAGTAGTCTTAAACATCACTTCTGTGGGGGAAGTAACCTGTTGTGCTATATTAACAATGAGCAATCATGTTAAGATCTGTACTCATTTGCCCTCTCCTAGACCTTACTGTGGCAAAAGTCTCTTGATTCCAGTAGGAATTTTTACTTTTCCCAAAAGTTCGGCTGTTTAGCAAATACTAATCTACTTCTGTGCTATACTTCTACTTGCTAGTAGAAGAGAATCACATCAAGCCCAGGCTTGTACAGGTTGCCTTAACAGTAAGAAAATAAGAACTTGGAGAACCATATTCATCAAAATACTTTGGAAGATGCTTACAATAAATGGGAAGCAATTTAAGCACACTTTGAATTATTTTGCTGATGAAGTGAGATGATAGGTAGTAACCCAGACAACCCAGTCTTTAAAAAAATAAATAAATATAAAAATAGTACTAAATGAGGGGTACATGGGGCATTTGTTAGATTGTCCTCAAGAAATAGTCTAGTGAGCCTTGTGAATCGTTACTTCATTTCTTTTTAAACTAGCTAAGGCTTAGTTCCTTTTCTTTACTTCCTTTTTCCCTAATAGTGTTTTGTTTTGTTTTGTTTTTTGAAGGAAACCTGATCTCTTACATAAAACTTCATGTCAAAATATTCAGATTTTAATGTAGATCTCTGTGGTTTTCATAGCTCAAGTCCACAGCCAGTGGCTAAATCCTGATCAGCAGCCATGTTGTTAGTCTTTGTGGAAGAGAGGTTATTTTACTGCCCTTCATTGTTTATGTTGGAGCAGTGTAATCCTTGCTGTAGTGTACAGGCATGTAACCAACCGACAGGCTCACCTCCTGAAAGAAGCTTCTGAACCCTATTTAAAAAAAAGGTTATGGAGAAGAGGTGCTTTCCTTAGGCCATCCCCCAGTCTGTTCTTTCACCCCTTCTTTACAAAATTACTTTGGGTTTCCAGAATATTCCTGGAAGTGAGGGAATGTTAAATTCCTTCACAGCATGTGAAGTGACACGCTGTGACAACAATACTTTTTGCTTCCGTGCCTCTTCTTTCCAAGTGTTAATGAACTACCCCCCGAGAGAAAGTCTCAGTTAACAGGCTTACGAGGAATAGACTTTAACATAAGTCTGTAGTCAAGCGTGATTTTTTTAATATATAGCTATTTTTGATCTGAGATAGGACAAGCAGCTGCCATACTTGCCTTACTTTTCCCCTTCACTTCCTTGATTCAGAAAATGTGAATTACACTTCTTTTCAATTTACAAATTATTTTGCCAGTCAGCAGTGCTAGCAACTTTCTAATTCTATATGGATCTGACTGTTTCCTGTTCTTAGGGGAAGGATTAACACAGTCAAAAATGTACGGCTCTGTAATATGGTAGATTTAAACACATTTCCCTCTGAAATCCTCAATGMAAAACTACAACATGCTTCTAACTTGTGTTCTGTTAGTGACATGAACTCCTTGCAATACTACTTCATCTTCCTGCAGTAAGTCACTGCAGTTACTACATGGCAGACACCAACATGTATGCTTAATTTTGCACCATGCATAGTGTTAAGGAAATCAAGGCCACATTTGCGCAAATATCCATACGCTTTGGGCCACAAATGATTATTATAACAATTAATGACTGGGAAATATGACAAAAAGCCCAGGAAAGATGAGAATAAATGGATTTGAGGCTCCTTGAAACTCCTTAACAGGCTGGAGTTTCATACTCCTTGGTTGAAAATGAGAGTAAAAGTTCTGTCTGTGACTCAGGGTGGTGAGGATAGTGAAAGTTATTTTGCAAAACATTTTCCAACTTGCCTTCTGCTAAACTCTATTAAAGTCTCTTTGGAGCACCTGTCTGGTGTGAAAATAATTCATTTTGTCATGCCCAGTAACACACTTGTAGTCATTTTATGAAAGCTTATGTAGCAGTTTCACCTCTAGCTTTACCCTCTGTTATACTACATCACAAACTCATTTAAATAGTGATATTAATGTTTTCAGAGATCACTACAAATGGTTGGCAGCATCATTGCAGTTAATGTCTCATGGGAGCTATACAAGGGAATTTTATCAGCTTGAGGCTGAGGTATTTGATGAAGTAATAACAAACTAGCTTTGAATTGTCCTTCATTACCCTTTATCTCTCCTAGAGAGAATATAATCTTATTCAAATTATAATGGCCTCTGTTATCAATGAGGTTTACTATTTATTTACCTGCACGTGGACATGCAAATGTACATGCATTCTCCTTTTTTGCCGTACCTGTAATGAAATTCCTTCACTATCAGAATCATGCACGATCACAAATTACAAACTAGTTACTAGGAAGTGTAATTTCCTTAGCATTAAAAGCATTAAAAATGAAATTAAAATCCGACTTTTTTTTTTCTTAGAAAAAAAAGTACCTTGATAACGAGTAAAATCCAATCATTAGACTTTAAATGTACCTTCATTTATCTTTAAGACAAACATGATATTCTGCTGCAGAAATAGATAGGTTGTCTCAGGTCTGGGCAGAGAAAGACACAAAAAGAAATGTTTAAATAATGATACAGGGACTGGAGCAGAGAAGGAGATTCAGATGGCAGAGCTTTGGGTCTCCAGCTGAGCGCCTTGAGCAAGTCACCCAATCTTTTATGAGGCCCAGTTTATTTCAGCAGAACAGGTAAGAATGTGAGAAATAAATGCAATACTATTTTAAGATACTTTTATTAATTGCTTGATGGTTGTTGAGCACTCACTAAAAAAATGCAATATATATGAGAGAGGGTGTAACTGTGCAGACAGATACTGGGAAAATATTTTTGTTAAATGATTAGGCAGCAAAGCAACTGAGTGTATGCTGGTTCACGCCTGCTCTATTTAGCTTAAATATATACAGGAAAAACAAAGTACACAACATCACTCCAGTGGCTGGAGAGCTGCAAATCAGACAGTAGATATCAAAACATTTTGTTACTCGTTCTTCCTTTGAATGGCTTCTTGAGTGAACATGGGCAGGCAGACCGTTAGGATTACACTCTTCTGTGTTATCAGAGCATTTCATTCATGTGCTGAGTCAGGGTCTTTTTGCCTTTTTTGGTAGCGTTAGCGGATCGGAATTCCTACATTCCTGGTACAGGCCACGTGACAGCTTGGAAACCGACTCCTCCTCTGATCTTGACGGACGCACTAGATTTTTCTCTGCCACTTTGCCATAACGCCATTGATTCTGATCGATTTCTAGTCAGTGTTTACTTACTGCAACTTTAATTAAAAACAGACAAGGGGAAGCGATTATTTAAGCCTGCCTTATCAGACCAGCATTCAGAGTAAGGACAAACATTCTGCTGCAAATGGTAGATATTTTTTACTGTATAGTCTTCAGGCTTATGTCACAGAAGTGTTAAATATGATTTCCATGCATTTTTTTCAACAGAACTAGATAGAGAASAGACATGTCACTATAAACAATAACCAATAATATTTATAGCAGTATCTATATTAACTTTTCTTTGCAGCATGGATAATTTGTTGCAATGTATCTAAAACGTACATAAATACTGCATAGACAATGGAGATATTCAGTGCTCAAAAGATAAAAGGCTTAGAGAACAAAGTGAAACCAGAATTTAAGAAAAATACATATGCATATCCAGGAGTTTAAGTAGATTTAAAATAAGAAAGGCAGTTTAAAGTTTGTTGAATGATAGAGAAGCAAAGATGCTCAGCAGAAAATACAGAAATGCCAAATGTTTGAGCCAAATTCTTACTTAAAATTCAAATTAGAAATAATCTGGAATTGAGAGGCAGATCTCCAGGCCAGATGGTTAAAATTTGAGATTAAAAAAAAAAAAAAAAAAAAAAAACTTAATAACAAAACAGTTATTTGAAATGGAAGGTAAGGTGAAGCTGGCAACCATTTTACCTTAGAGGATAATTCTTTCAATTGTGAGAGCAGACCCCCTTCATCAAAAAAAGTATTTGCCATATCCATATCAGCAGGTTGAATACAACCTGCTGGATGGTTAGGATGCTAGGATGCCTAGGTTAAAGGTGGAGTAAAAGAAAAAAGGAATGGTGATTTCCCATAGCCTACAAAGCAAGTACACACAAAGCCCATGAGATACTTCATGCAGCTCTTGATAACTAGGCTCTCCCCCCCCCCCCCCCCCCCCCCCCCCCAGTTTGGAAGGAAGAATATCCTCTCAGCAATGAAGGATACAGGCTGATTCCTTCTGAATACTGAAGTAGATGCTAGAGATTGAGAATATCCTCCAGAATGCCAGAGATACTGGAGCTCTGCACTAGATGCTGTTATAAAAAGCAACTGGAACTGGGATTTGGGGTTACAATTGTTGGAATCAGGATTAAAATAAATCCTGGAATGGTGCAAAATAGAACTGTGCCACACAAAGTTCTCCGTTTTACCAGATTAAACAAAACCCTGAAATCCTGCCTGCTGCTGAGCTTATTTAAGATTTCCTTAATACTTTCAAAACAGGAATGTTAACCTTTCCAAAGCAAACCTGTGCAATTCTATTTAATCACCCCTCTACTCTCAGTTAGATCTGGCATTGTAATTCATATCCTGTTCTAAATTGTTGGGCATTTTTTCTGTGTGTGGTAAGCAAATTTCAGTATTGTAGTCGCCATTGAGATGATTTTCGTAAGTCTTTTGCGAAGTTTGTAAAAAGATTTAGTAAATTTATTTGATGTTGTTTGTTGTTAAAGTATGATCAATTTTTCTGAGATCTAGTGCTAGTTTTCAAAATTTACACACAAGGCATGGAGAGGAGAKAGTCTCGTTGAAGCACTCTCAAAACTAAATTTAGTTTACTTGCTTGCTTCACTTGTCTGCAGCATTGTAGCCCTGACTGATTTTCAGTATTCAAACATGATGTTTAGTGAGAATAGTACAAATGACATAATAGTGATCTTGAAAATGTACATATTTAATAGTTAGGTTCATATCACAGCTTGGAATTACTTTGCTCTCTTGAGGTGCTTGAGATTTTGATCCTAAACCAAATTTTATGGTTTGGGCTTTTCCCCTCACCAGTTACTTTTTGACTGTAATAACTATTCCTTACTTTGTACATATAAAAAAATCAATGCACTTAATAGAAATAATATTCTTAACTTGATATTCATGTTTGTAGTTCCAGCATTTTTAAGCAGCTGATTGTGGGCAGAGGAACCTCCCCTCCTAGAATTTGTATTCCCTGCAGGCTGAAAAATCCAAGTCTGTTGACCTTTCAAGATTACATAGAGGCTTATGAGTATACTCACAACTTGTGATAGTTAAAAGACTATAGGATTTTGTCTTTTAGCCTCTCTTGGCATTTGTGAATTCTGAATTTCTGTGCATTCTTTTACAAGGTGTTTACCTACTTAGGCATTTACCAATAAATGTCTCTTATAAATCAAGAGACTAAGGAAATAACTTTCTAGGAAGCTATAAAATGAAGGAATTCCATTCAGTATATCCTCACACCAGTGATTTTCAAAACCTTTTTCTCCTAATTCATCCTTCTTCTAAAATACCAACGACATTTCTGTATTTGTTTCTAAATGTCTTTTTTCTCCAGACTTCCCTCTAAACCAGAAAAAAGGTATGTTCCTCCTTTGTTATGATTACTCATCTCAGGTGATAGGTGAAGGAGAAAAAGCATCATATCTTCCAGCAGATAGATAAACTAGCTCAAAGATCAGTTTGAACTCCCATTAAGGGCTAATAGAATGAGAAGAAGACTTTTTCTCTAGCTATAACAAGAAGTTTGGAGTAAGGATTGTAATTTATGTGCGGTCTTTAACTGAACTGATTCCTGTCTCTACTAGTGGGGATGATCTTTACTGAACCTACTGTTCCAGGTAGTGACTCTGTCAGTAGGTCTATCCATGACTGATAATTTTTATTGATATTACATACAATTCTTAATTATCGTGACAACATTGTTATTGTTAAACAGTGCAATGCAGAAATGCATCTGGGTATGCAACAAAGCTAAACCTAATCTGAAAAACATCAAAAGTGAGTTGAGATGTGAAGCTGCATGGAGTATTTATAAATAAGATTTCAGTTTGGTCTTTTATGGATGCAGTATACAGTCAGGAAGTTCTGCTCTATGTGAGGATGTACAATGTCCAAAGTTTGAGAAGGATGGTAAAAAAGAATTTGACTTGAGATGGGTATGTGAAAGATCCAGAAACAGAAGTAGGATTCAAAATAACCAGCCTCATTATTACTTTGAACACATATAATTAGGGATAGACTGTTTCCAGTGAGGCATAGAGCACTCCTTCCCCATAACTCATAGCCAGGGTATAGCAGAAGTCCCTCGATTCAATAGACATCAACTTGTGAAACATGGAAAAAACCTGCTCAGTTTCAAGACTGAACACAGTTTCAGTCCTTTTCTTCCAAACATAACAGCCTCACAACACAATTCCCAGTGTGTTTTTATCATCTCTGAAAATTTGGGGAAGAAAAAAAATCGGTCATTATACATCTAGTGTTGTTAGTGAACTCTTCCTCAAAACAACATCCAGGGGCATCAGCACTGAATCCCAGCCAAGTGTTTCAGCAAAAGTAGGTCGGTAATTTCCTATTAAGTGCTTCATTTTCTCCCTCGTCTGATCACATTGGACTTCCTGTACTTCCTACTTCCCAGTTGTGAGTTAGATTTCTGTAAAACCTAAGCTGTGACAACTTAATGATGTTATCCACTGAATTAGCAGTTCCGTTCTAGCTCATGATATGAAGAATGCAAAAAAAAAAAAAAAATTGGCTTGGCCTTGGATAATCTGGAATCTTCAAGGCACTTGCTGATGTGCATCTTCTGCTACCCCTTAATGCAAATGCTGTTTTCTGTAACCAACMTCATTAAATGAGGGTTAAGGGAAAACTACTGCTTTTTCTTTGTATCCGMACCAAAATATCTAGGTGAGCCCCAATGTGTCCAAGGTTGTAACACTTCTAGCCTATTTTCACTATTTCAGGACCTTAGTTGAAATCTTTGAGAGGAGAAAATGATTCACCTGAGGCAGGGTACCATCCTCACCCTTCCTCTGGCACCATTCAAATCCTGCACCTGAACAATAGGTGAAGCATTTGCTTTAAGCCTGCCTGTCAGATTGGCAATGTATCATAGTACATTATCCATAGCAGTTTATCATACAGGACAATACAGAATTAAGCAGTACTCTTCATTAGCAGATGTAATTAATTCTGTCACAGTGTATCCAATGTCAGCAGTGAATCGTTTGTCAAAACAACCGTCAGTGGAATTGGTGGTGAATGTGAGTGGAATATCTCTAAGGAAATCAGCGATGTCATATCAAGAGTCTGTTCTTCTGCTGCACTGAAATGAACCCACAGAAAGCCACAGATTGYTTGAGGATACAACATGAGTTGGATAGCTTCCAGCAGGTGTTCATATCAAAGCTCTGAATATTCTGGCACATCCTGTGCCCACCTAATTCCAGTCAAATCAATCCTACAGAGCTTTTTTTTAAGGGCACAGTATCTGTGCTGTGTTAGCAGATGTAACTTGCAAAATGTCCTCTCTTAAGTATGTGTTTCAAATATGCAACAGAACAGAGCATCAGATCTCTGCTGAGGCTTCACTGCAGTTAAGAATAGGAATGATTGTATCATTTTTAAATAGTCAAGTGTTTGAGCGCAGATTTTTCTGTAGCCTGGACTTTGTTCTTTCTTTTGCGCAAAAGGAAGAAAATTGGGAGAGTATCTTTGTTTTATCATCCATGTACAGCCATTCATGGGGAGAAGGGACACTTCAGTGTACTCCTGTGAAGTGAATTAAAGGGTCACTAAAGCAATTTTACTTGAATTTGTAATTTAAAACTGGAAGTTCTCTAGTCATTTATGGTAGTTTCTGCGATATTTGAATGGGTCTTGGAATACTTGAGAATCGCAACACTAGGATCAGAAATCAATACAATTTATACATAGAAATGTCCTTTTCAGACCTCACAGATGGAAAAAGCTTTGATAGGGATTGTGCTTATATAACTTTCTGATGCTCTATGTGGAGAATTACTAAAGTGAGTAGACAAAAGGTAAAATTGTCCTGTCGTGAGAAAAATTGCAGCGCTTGCAAGTGACCCTATTGTTTTCAGACTTTTAAAAGACAGTAAGATACCCAAACTGTCCTAAAGAGAAAAAGTCTACATTATACTAATAGGAATTTCTGTTTTGCAAGGAGAGCACATGCATATGACACAGCTGTCTCTATATGTGTCAAGGGGCACTGTTGCTTATTTTAGTAACTTAATTAAATTTTCATGCTTTTTTCCCTTCAGGATCCATTCACCTTGGAGAGAACATGAGGTAGATACTATCTTTTTTTGTTTTTACTCCTCATCAACAACAAAGCTGTTTATTCACTTCCAGTCTATTGTCATCTATGAACCTGAGGAAGGTAATACATTTGCCACAATGTTATGGAGGACATGATTTTTGTCAGGAGAACCTTTACTACTTTTATTGCTGGTTGACACTATTGTTATTTAAGATTACATTCCTTTAGTCATAAATAAGATTTTCAGTGTCCTAGAGACAAACTGTGCCATTAAAGGACAAGCGTGCATGCTAACCACCAAGCTATACTACACTGACCTCAGAGATGAGGTGTATTCAACAGCTTTATACTGTTTTGTTATTGTATTTGGTAAGCCAAACAATGGCCAAGAGGGGTTATTATAGACAGTATTTATAGTTTCCTCCATTTTAAAACAGGACGATCACTGTGTGATCTAATCCTACCACCAGTGTAGCACAGATACAGAGCCTCAATCAGTAATTTGTACATTAAGCCCATACTTGCTGTATATCTATATAAAGTCAGTACTTCCAACACTTGTGGAGAACATTCCTGTGGGATAGGAAAAGTCTGAGAAAAATTGTACAGTATGATTTGATAAATATTGCATGATGACAAAATAAGTGCTCTGTGGACATGAAGATGGAGCTAATGTTACTGAGTAGTTGTAGTGTGAAACCAAGTGTTCAAAGCCCTAAAAAATATCACTTTCTTCTCCTCAACAAGGAGAAAAGGAGCAGCGTCTGCACCCTCCTGAGTGCCCAGAGGCAACAGGATCTCCCACGTAACGCTGAATGACATAAGGCTCTTCTGGCCTTGGACCACCACCATTTGTAAATTCCCTCATAGCTCTGCTCTCAATGCAACTAGGTGCTGGAAATGGAAAAATCCGATACGTGTTATAACTAAGAAAGCAATATTAGTAGAGTATAAAATGCCTTGAATCTGTTAGCTAATAAAAAGAACCATTATTCATCTTAATACTCAATTCATTGAAATCTGGTTTCCAGTGCTCTTGGAAGGTAGCAGTGCATGACAGAGTTTAGTGTTGAAGTCTTCAGGATACTCAGGCTTTAAAATATGCATATTAGCAAGCTGCTCCATGTTTTCCCCATCCTGTATCCCACCAAAATCCACTTAAAAAAAGAATTCATGTATACAGAGCTGTTTTCAGGGTTGGGACCTTTTGCCCTAATCTAACTAAAGGCTTGGAGTAGACTTGGAAGACAGAGCTGGAGTAGTGCAAAGAAGATTTTTTTATTGTTGTTATTATAGATAAAACACAACCAGCACATGCTTTATTGATTATACCCCAACCTGTAACAGGCTATCAGCCTAGCAATCCTGTAATGGAGGTGATCTTGCATACAAATGAAAATCGTTTAATGGTACAGAGAAAAACAATGAGAACCATTGTTTCCAGATAATTTACACAGATATTTAAGCATTCTTTTTCTTTTTTTATGAATTGAATTCAAAGGAGATTCATGAAAGTTGCCTTTCAGGTCAAAGGCTAGTGCTTTCTCCGCTTAATCATTCATCCCTGCTTGATTAATAGACTTTTTAAACAGAGTCATATATTAATAATGTAGGCTTTAACTGGGCATCTCGATCAAAGAGCAGATTTTAGAAGTTGATTGGTTTGTATCCTCTAGGCCTGTGATAAATGTCTAGAGATTTCTTGCAGTCATTTTTTTCTTGTCATTTTTTCATTCTGATATTCATTTCTCTCTTCAACATTGTCACATGAATATTTAAAGCAAGAAATATAATCAGTTCAGTGCTTTTTCTCTAGTGCCAGGATCATAAAGAGAATAGCTGTCATTCAATACAAAATCTCTTTATTACAATATTTAAAGGTTGTCTGTTTTACCTTGCGTGTTGGGAAGCATGAACTGAAAATCTTACATGCATACATAGGATTATGAATTAAAAGTTATTCTTTAGGTTTTAGGGGGTAAGCAGGATTAAGAAGAAAAAACTTCTCAAAGATAAAAAAGACTATAGAATTAATAATTAGGGTTAGAAAATTTTCGGCAGAACAGTTATTATTGGAAAATGCTGTCTCATCCAAATTGAAATGTTTCCTGGGAATAGGTCAGTGTTTATGAAATTCAGTTACATTCAGTTAAATTATCTCAGAATGCACTCTTCTGTTGTTTTGTTTTGAGATGACTTTTTATTTCCAAATTTTTATTTCTTCAGAAGTCAAAATGGGAGGAGGGATCACTTGTATTAAAAGGGAACACTGTAACTGACCTAAATATTTTTGAGGACTTTTTATGGGCAATTTCAGTTTCTTAGTTTTCATTACAACTTGGAGCAAAATCAAAAGTCTAAGTGAAAGAGTAGTGCCAGTTCCAAGCTACCTGTAGTGTTCCTGTTAGCAATAGTAATACGCTTACTTAGGATGCAAAATTACGTATCTCAACAAAGGCCTAACCAAAAATGATCACTTTTCTGGTGCCTTGAGCTTCAGATCAGTGAAGACTTCCAGTGTGGAGCAAAGCAAGCTGATTTCTCTGGTGCTATTCAGATGTGAATATTCACCTCTCATCATGTCTAATTGATAGTGTGTATCATAGTGTGCCAGTTTCATACTTACTGCATCTAAAGATTTCCATTGATACCAAAAGCTGGCCAAAAAATTCTCTCCCTTGTGAAACATGGATTACGAAGACTGCAATGTCCTGCTTTGCTGCCCAGTGCAATGTTTTTGGTCCAGCCCTGTACATGAGGTGCTGCTTATGGGCCAGCTGCTGATCTCAGCTTCACCTTGAGCATAAGATCCCAGAGCAGGATAAAAAAGGCAGCATGACACAGTGGGCTTCACTTCTGGCTGTACGGCTGTGTACAAGGTGCACATTACGCAGGAAGGATCCGTACTGCATGGCTTCTCTGCCTTCTCCATTCCTAGGAGGGAGCTGAAAGTAATTCAGAACCCATATAACTAGCCATTAATGAATGATGGTAAAAATGAGAGTACCGGGTAGCCCCCGGATCTGGAATAGAAGCTGGATTATGCAGAATTGTATGAGTAGCAGATATCTTCAGGATCATTGTTTATGCCTTTGTCATCTTTTACGCATCTGAGGACTTTGTGTAGTCACCAGAGCAAAGGACTTCCTCGTTAATCCTGTTATATGACTGCAGATCCTGATCATTATTTGTAGGAAGCATCTGCTACTTGAATGTGGCCTAACGGAACTTGAAGTTTCTGTAGTTACTTTCTAYTGGTGCAGGTGTTGTACTGTCACTGATCTCTGTTGGGGGGGAGAGACGCTGCCGTCAGTCTGCGCAGAATTGTCTTTTCTCATTCCCTCTGTCTCTCAGCAGGAGTTGCTGGCGGGTGCAAATCGTGTGCAAATCGTGTGCAAATCGTGAGATGTGTGCACTTGCTGAAGGGCCATGGTATTACAGGCTTTTGGTGTATGGAAAGATATAAGGCAAGAGGTAAATTTGGCATAGTTGAGAAGCAAGAGTGTCCCTCTTAAGAGCATGGCAAGGGTGTGTGGGATGAGTATCCTTTTAATGGTGCACCTTGCACATGATAAAATGCAGATGAGGATAAGGTACTGCAGACTGGGACACCATTATGAGGTAGATCCTGGAAGTGCTAAAAAACTGTTCTAAGTATAGATGCTGTCTCTTTATTCTTGCAGTGTAATATTTTCCCCTTATGCAGAAAGGACAGAAGCAGAAGAGTCCTTTTCTTCAAAGTGGTCATATGGCAATAGAAACTAAGGGTTGCTTGATAGCTGATCCTAATTATACCCTGTGGATGAACCATGTTTTCTGAATTATTCTGGTCTTGTCATAATAGCATCTGCTATTCACATGCTGTTGACAAAGGCACCAGACTAAAAACTGACTTTCAGAGTCACTGACCCTGGTGGGGTCTAAGACTTGTATGATTTGTTATTGTTTTAAAAGTCCTCTTCACAGCCAGAAGGGCTGCATGTGTGTCTGTGTATGCAGATATCTAATAATAATACTTAATAATACTGCTATATATTTACATATATATTTAAAAACTAAAGCTGAGATTCACATTCCTTCAGGAGTGTAGGCCCAAGCATCCTTTAACTTAATCAGGATCTGTGTATGTGCATGACATTTATACTATAATGGAACTGTCATTAAGGTTTCACCAGTATGAATTTAGGTTGACTACATTGCTTCCTGGGTTCTTTTTCATTTTAATTCATCAAACATAATGTTACATGGGTGCAGTTCTCCCACTTAATTATGGTAGCTTGTAAACATCATTATGTTCACAAAGTTATCTATTCCTTTTCTATGTCCATCCACCAATTGCTGCTTTGATTCTTCATCTGAACTCTGCAAAGCAGAGTTTGTTTAATCGTTTCTGAGGTTTTGGCTATTCTAATGAGTTGTTTTGTGCTTAATGAAAATGAAATTTGTGGGATGAAGAACCGGTCATCATTCTGCTCTTTTCCGTATTTAACAGTCATGGTGTCAGCAGTAAGAAAATACATTTTCCAATAAACGACATTACTTCATGAAGATGCTCCAAATATCTTCACGATGTAGATTCCATTATTATTATTTGGAAGTAGATTCCAAATACAGTAGTAACTTTTAATTGTTCTCTAAGCTTTCTTTTACCCTCTTTTGTTCTTCCCTTTCTTTTAGCTGTTTCTGTTCTGTGCATAAATGGCTTTTCACCCCTGCTCACACAAACAAACTGTTCCTCTTTTCACTCTCAATGAATGTTTCCTCTAGTCCTCTCTCCTGCCACACTAAGGGCTGTCCGTTCTATCCCATGCTGCCTTCTCTTCTGGTAGCAGCTTAGGGAGCACAGTCTGTCCATTCCAAGAGATCTTTTTGTCCCATTAAATTTATCTTCCTTCCCTAAGGTAGATGCTTGGCAGCTGTACTCAGAGAAACACATAAGCCATTAAGATGGCTGGTATTGACATCTGCTTTCTCAGGGATTAAAGCAAGCTACCTTTCAATAATCCATAGTTAGCTTCATTTGCTCTACTAATGCAACCTTGTATGGCTGAAAGGGTATTGTGATTGCCACAGGCAGAGACTGTGGAGAGCTGAGTTTTGAAAGCCAGGGGGCCAAACGAAATCTTATCCCTGATCTAGTACATGCTTCTGCCAGAGGAAAAACTGAAGAAAACATTAAGTAATGTCATTTGTGTCCTATCAAATCTACATAGTCTGCAGTAAAAGTGAGAAGGGAGCCTGGGGCAAGGTGTGAGAGAGAACATGCAAAACTGGCTACTGCCCATTCGGGCTTTTTGGTTGCTATTGCTGCTGAAGTTGCTGCTAATCTGGCAGCATTAGGATTTCTTTCAGATACTGCTAGAAGCAATAGAATTGACACATAACTTTCTTAATGGAAGAGCGCTAACTGACTAACAACGACTTCTGCTGAAACTGTGGTTGCAGGTGACCCACTGTGTTTAGCACTTCAACAAGCAATATCCAAGGTGATGTCACAGCTTGTGTGTTGTGTGTGGGGGGAGAGAGCGAGGTTTTCAATTCTACTTGTGTCTGACTAACATGCTGCCTCCACATGCTCTGTTAAGCCATTAGGGATGACCCGTGCAACTGAAGGAACTGTTGGAAGGCAGAGCAGAGAGGGTCCTCCTTTTGAACAGTTTGTAAATATTTCTAGTCAGTGTATTTCTGTTTCATTACATATAGTATTTCTATTACGATGTCAGAACAGCGTCTCCCTCCCGTCTAAAAGGACTGACTAAGAAGGTAAATGTAAGTCCATGCCAACACCGATAGGCCTTTCTTTCTTTGAAATTCACTATAAAAAAAAGTTTAAATTTGGTTGGTCAAAAGAAGGAAAGAAATTGTTACAAAATTTCTGGCAAACTGAAATTTCCAGGGCCCTTTCAATGAAATTTAGCATTGTGGTTTTTTCCTGATGATACAATGGCAGATACATGAATTTTATGGAGAAGATGACGTGGGTGGAAGGAGAGCTCCCATCTCCTTGGCTCTGAATCATGCCTGGACCATGGGTTGGCAAAAATGCTGTTGTCCTGGACTTCAAAGTAGAACCCATAAAGAATCCATATACAGCTCCTGGGGACCTTTCCTTGTACCAAGCAAATGCTCATCAAGCCTGAGATTAAAAAAAGAAAAATAAAAAATAAGGAGGGAGGGGTCAACAGGTAGTGTTTTTCAAAGAGTGCATATGTAATAAAGAAAACCTTGTTCCTGAAAAGATTTCATGAAAATCTGTTATGCAATGAACAATTGACTTGAAACACTTTACTGAGTCCAGATCTATTTGTTTTCACTGGTCTATCAAAAGTTAGATTTGCTTTTCAGACAGTTTACATACTTCAACCAAATCTACTATCTGTTTCATGTTCTAAGTTCTGAAGATAATAAATTTAACATATCTTTCATAATCTTATCTAACCCGAAGGTTCCATGAGGCCCCCTGACCTAATACAGAGCATACAGGGTTTGGAGGGGGAGGAGAGAATAGTGTTTCTGATTTCCTGTTTCTCTTCCACTTCTCCATATTTGTCAGTTCCTTTTCTTTTCACTTCTAGATGACCAAGAATATTGGATTGTCTTTTTATTTTTTTTTGGATATATGCTTAAAACTAGAACAAAGCTTGACTGCCTATGCATTCAACACTAAGAAACTAATCTGGGTTTGTCTGAAATGTTTCCAAACCTCTGCTTTTGTTATTGTCATGGTAGCTTTACATTCATTTGGGCACTGAGCTGTGTACATGGTGCCAGTATGGTTTGTAATGTAAAAAACAAATGCTGGAAGAATTTACAGGCAAAGCTTTCTGGTTGCATAAACAAGTTTTAAAATTCAGGTGGCTAAAAATGCTATTAGAAGGATTTTGAAGCTTGTCAGAGTTCCTTAATGGAGGTCTTTGCTATTTAGATGGAAAGGTATAACATGAGTTTAGCTATTAGGCATATTCCAAGGCATTTGGAGTAGAAAGCAAAAGCTTTAATAAGAAACTTGTCAGAGATGAAGGTGCTGCTAATAGAACATTCTCTGTATTAAGAAGAATATGACATTAAAGAACTGTGAATGGTTCTCAGAAAAATTGCGTGGTCATACAGAACCTTGAAGAACTTTTGATTTTCACTGAAATGAAAAAAGTTCAAAGTCAGACACCTTTAGGCTGTTCAAAGTCTCTGTACTGAATTTCAGTATCCTTTCGTCTCTATGGAAAAGCAGCTTTTTCAAGATTTAATTTTGGCAAGAAGGGCAGAATTCTATAAATGGGGTAAAACAAAGCTGGTTCAGATTTTTTCAGCTAAACCCCATACTTTTAATATTTTAAACAAAACGAGTGGGTGTATGCAAAATGTAGTAACATTTCTGAAGAGCTTAACACATAATAAAGGAAGTTGATAGTTCATTCCCCGGACGTTGTATGAAGCATCAACACTTACAACGCTGCCATTAGCAGCGGAGGAGCGAATTGTAGGTTCGGTCAGCTCCTGCCTTGCGGCTGGACTGCAGGCTGCCATTTTGCTGGTCTGTGCTGGAATGGATTTTCAGAGGCTGTATGAGAGCTAAAGCCCTAGCCAAAGTGAAGTCAGCAGGAAGGCCCCTGTGCACTTAAAGATCAGCCCCTATACATTAACAAAGTAAAGAAGCAAACTGCTGGCTTTTTTTGCTGAAGAGTGGTGTAAGATCAACAGCTGAATAACCTAAATAACATAAGAATTTTGTAAAGCTTTGGTAGAGGTGATAAATTCTACTATCAGTTCAGTAGCATTCTTAATAGACTGGAAGGATGGCCAAGGGAAAAAGGGCTGCTTTGTATCTTTTTTACTAGACTGACTTTATCATGATTACGTAGGTGTAATTAGATTGATGCATGTCTTTTGAGTGTCAGGTTATATGTGTGTAAAAGCCAGGTAGGGACTCTTTCGAGGGTATTTTACTGGGTTTGATGAAACAAGATATACTGTATATCTCCACCTGTAGAGTTGCTGAGAGCATAATTCTACAAGGAATCATGAAGATGTGATATGTGCTTTATTCCCATTACATACATAGGCTTTTTTTTTTTTTTTTTTTTAATGCAGTATCTGCTATTGCTTCCAGGTCTAGTGCCGCATTTGCAGGTACCTGTTGGGAAACTGAGAACTGCTCCATTCAAGATGTCTGTCCAGTTTCTAACTCTGCTCGGTCTAAGATACAAAGTGTTTATATTTTACTGTTAGCAATGATATCAATGTTACAGGTCCCAAAGCTATATTTTGCCCAATGTAGTAATGTGTGTGATCTTTCAGAAGCAAACACCTCTTCAAGTATGCAGTTGTCAGAGAATCTGAATTATTTTTGAGAATCATTTTCTAATCACTAGTGGGTGCTAGGTAATGCTCAGAATTACAAGACTGTATCTAAAATGGATTTGAAAGAATCGAGGGTGAAAATTACCTTGTAGAAGGAGGAGGAGTCATTTCCCATAGCACATCTGTAAACAGATATATATGTATACAGATTACTTGGTGTGTACACTCGTAATCCCTCTGTTTGTTTGTTTCCTTCACTCTATATATCAATGMAGCAATAAATTACTTTCCCTACCATATCTCAATTTGGAAAGTAACCTAATACCTCAAAAGCTAAATGTTATCTTTTACTCTTTGCCTTTCACTGATGCAAAGTGAATCAAGGTTGTCTCTTTAGAGTTCAAAATTTGTTAAATATTCCAGGTTTCAGATGTCAACAGTTGCATATTCCTCTGTCCTATATTTTCCAGTTATGTAGTAAATAATGCAGCATCTCTCTGAAGTGTTGATATGGTTGACTCTGATCCATATATTAAATGCCATGTGAAATCTGTATGTATAGCTGTATACCCTTAATATTTAGTTACATAGAAACACAATGTAAAAAATCACCTGGCAGCTATTTCATATTYCTCTCATAAGTATTCCCCACCATCAAAAATATGCCTTTAGCTTCACAGTGTTTCGTATTTGTGAAAAACCCACAGTTATTAATATCTTTATGCTCCTGACCCAGTAGAAAATTGATATTAGTCCTCTGTATATGGGAAACTAAATTCATCCATGGGTATCTACTGAAAGACTCCACCCTTTGACTAAACTAACAGAACTTTATTCATCATTTTTGTTGATCTTGCTGAAATATTTTTACATAGGTTTGTCAAGAAAAACACATGTATGTGAGCATTCAAAATCACCTCAATTCAGTACATCAATGGTGCGTAAGAACAATAAAGTCAGTAATAATGAGAGAACAGTATTTTCTAAAATGACAGTTAGCTGCCATGTTCTCATTGTGATAGAATCATAAAATATGATGTACTTGTTCATTAGGTGCTGCAGAGTATCAGAAACATGACCCAATTTCCATCAGAAGTCACCCAGAGGTCTTTTCACATTTTGACCCTTCAAGTGTCTGTTGAGCTCCTATCTTGAAATGAGTGCCTTTTTTTCAGCTTTTACCCTGAAGTTCAGTATACAGTTCATTTTATATGCCTGATAACAGGAAGAAAACTAAAATATCGCATTTAAGTCTGAAGTCAGCAAAAGGCCATCAACCATGAATTTAGGATAATGGTATTAATTACATTCATGAGGCAGATGATGTTGAATATGAGGCCTTCTGTTTGGGGAAGTGAGTGTCATTTGGAATCATCAGTACTTTTTATCTAATGTGAGCTAAGAACAGTATCTATATGAGTAAGTAACAAGCAATTACACCGCTGATAGATGTCTTTACCTAAATGACAGATACCTTTTGAGTAACAGCAGAAAATATTGTAATAAAATCTTATAGGCACATTAGTATTTTTTGCATCTCTGGAGAGAAAGAATTGGATTTGATCAGGAGAGTATTTTTGATGGACAGCAAGCCTTGAAAGAGCCATTCAGAATCCAGGCAGAAGAGCAGCTATTCCAAACACTGGAAGTTAGGAAATTTGTGAGGCAGGTGGTGTAGTTTTAATTCACTCAAATGTGAGAAGAGCACAGGTAGACATTTTTAGCCCAGAAGGGGCCAGAAAGGTTCTCCTGGGGAACACAAAAACATAGAATGTAGAAGAAATGTCATCATATAAACTAAAAATAGCTGCAATGAAAAAAAACCCTGCTTGCTGAAATACCATGTACAAGCAAGGTAACTTACAGATATTCTGCCTAATTTAAAGAACTAATATATATTAGGTGACAGGAGAACTTATCGTGAGGTGTGAGCGATACTATAGAAAAATAATAAAATAATATGAAATAGGTATTGAGAAATCACATATTTCAATAAACTGAATTCAGTTTTATTTTTAAATCTGATTTAAAGTTAACTTTCTTTGTACCTATTGTGAAAAGCGAATCTTTCAGGGGGTGATAATGAAAAATTGGCAAAAGTAAAGGTTAAATATATTCACCTTAAATTTCTGCACTGGTTTTCCTAAAGGCCTAGGAATTTGATATATATCCATGTATTTATATATTTTTCTTAACTTTGTCCTTTGATTTCTTCATCTGAAGTAATATTTTTTTTGTGCATACAATTATTGCACAAAGAAAATCAAACCCTAATCCAAAGGGACCGGCATAGCCATCAAGATATATATATTTTTTCCCCTCTTTCTTAAAGCCCATGTCCCTGGACTTATGAGATTACTGGAAAATTTAGATAAATGCTCCACTGAACATTTTTTTAAAAAGACTGGATAAATTTTAAGCTAAAGCGTTTAACCAACTCCTGAATAATGAACACTTGGCAAGTGAGATGGACCAAGCTTCTCACAGTAAGGCACTACTGTTTGGCATGGGGAGCAAATGGAGAAGATTAAATCTACTACAGTAGCATTTTGTTTGCTTGTTTGTTTACCTTTGGGAATTCAGTAGATAGGGATAAATAGATGGCCGGTGCTTTTTCCATGACTTCCAAACATCCAGCAACTCAAAACTGAGTGGCAGGGGCAGCTAAAACGCTTCTGGTTGGAATGGGTAGATGGCAAATAGTCCAGCCCTGGAGAGGAAAGCCAAGGCAGAACTGGGGCCGTCTCCATGGTGTAAATGACCACAGTTGCCCTGAAATCCATGCTCTGGCCAGTTTACTCCAGCTACGAATCTGATGCCATATGGAAGAAGTTAGTTCCTAATCTCTGATTAGACTTTGCATGAAGGGTCAAGCTGAAATGTTAGCTGCTTAATGTACATTTTCTTTGGGAGGCCAAAACATAACCAGCATTTTTACTGTAATACAGATGCTTTAATTAAGCAGAGTGTATGACTCTTTTGAATACTAGGTTTTTACGCATAGTAGTAAAGATGCTGAACAGGTATTTAGTAAGCAATTGTATGACCTGAATTCACAGCAGACCAGTTTTTTCTGTAAGCCCTAGAATACCAAAAGCTTTAAGTAGAAATCAGGATTGGACTAGGAAAGGAGTGCTTAAATTTTTTAATAAAAAGCTTTGTAAGAAATATCAATTATTATTAGGATTATTCTTTTACTATTATAAGTTATACTCCATACAACACAGCAAAAAATTTTTGAAAAATGGCACCTACTGTCATAAATCTTAGGGATTCATGTAAGAGATGCTACCATAAAAAATAAGTTCACCTTACAAAGTCATTGCATCAGGAAAAAAAATGATAAAAGTTCTTGGTGACATTCTATCACTGTTTCCATTTCATATGCCAGAACAAGAAGCAGAGATGACTGATAATTTCTATAATAATTCTTAATAATTCCAAGAGACAGAAGAACAGATAGTAATAATATAATGTATTCTTGTGCTAAGCTTCTCTTCCTCTCTGGCTTTTTAGATCTGGCCGTTGTGCTCTGTCTATTGCAGATAATCTGTCAGGTCAACAATATCAATAGTTTTTATTACAGAAAGCAGATGTTATCAGTATCCTATCTGTCCATTTAATTAGAAATGTGGTACTGCTGTTAAGGACTCTTAGAGGAAGAAAAAGAAAAACAATACATTTCAGAATTCTTAAAGAGGCCTGACATTTTTAAAAGGAGAAAGGTGACAATTTCCTTTCAGAAGCCACACACAAACTAAGCATATGGTTTAAAACAAACTATAATAATAGTTTAATGGCTATTACATTCTAGGGTGAGGTCACTGCAAACTGGTGTAGCTCAGATTGCTTCAGTGGGCATATTTGCATTTTCAGCAGCCTAAATTTGATTTCCATCAGCCTTTTGTGACAGCTGGGGTTTTCAGGTTGTTATACAGCGTGGATGAGAGGAGACTGGCCAAATTGTTTTGAATTTTAGACCTCAGGAATAGAGATTCTAAAATGAACATCTCTTCCTTGCTCTTTCATTTTGATCATCTCTGGTTCTGCTGGTTGTCGTAGTCCAGTTTTCTGCATTTGCTGCTCCTTGCCTTGCCTCCTCCTCATTGCCTCTCTTCACTAAATTGATTATGGCCCCAATGCTGCAACTATTTGTGTTGGCGCCTGCTTTATGCTGGTTGTCCTGGTGGACTTCTTGCAAAGGTGTGGCTTTTTTCTTACTGATACATGGTAAGTTTCTTTCCTTCCCTTTATCTGTACTGAATGTTCAATCCTGACTATTCAGCTTCTTAACTAGTGCTGCCTTTTTTTTTTTTTTTTTTTTGGTCGTATGGCCTACATGTGTTTTGTGGAAAACGTGGGTTCTCTCTCCATCTTTGAAAGTAGTGTCCTGTTAGAGAAATTTGGTTGTTGTACTGTGAACAGAACTTTCTTGCAGCTGTGTTCTTATACTGAATGGCATCCCCCGAAGGGCAAGATGGCGTGAATCAGTGACTCAAAATCTGATGTGGGTTTAGAGTCAAGTAAAAATACATTCTAGCTGGTTTTAGCTTAGAACATCAAGACCAAGAGATAAATGTCCAGGAGAAAAAGAACTGTTTAAACTGATGGGCAGGGTTGGCTGTGCCAGGAAATGTGTATCAAATGACTCTGAATTAACTTGGTTTGAAAATAAGGGGAATGGAGATCTAGAACAGACTTCCAACAGGATCAGAGGCAAAAAGCTCCAGATGAAGTAGTAATTTTATGGCGTGTGATCGATTAAAACACAGGATTTTTTTTCTTTTTTGAGTAACAGCTAATGAACTCAGTGACCAGCGGATCACTTACAATCTTGTATTTCCCAGTATTAGCTTGTTTGTTTAAATGTTGTCTGCAGTCATCCGATACCCTGGCAGTATCACTCAGCTGCAAATATCAAGATTTTTAGTAGTTTATTTGATAGTTTGAGATAAACCCTTTCCCAGTTAGAGCATTTCTTTTTAGCTTTGAACTCTCCTGAAGGAACACTGACAATTTCTGGAGCTGCTGGATTTGAGTGAATTTCAAGTACTGTTGAAGTAATTTGAAAGCATAAGGAATTCAGATATTTTGAATGCACTATAAAGTTTTCACCAACTCAGGGACATAAAGCAAAAAGTTAAGTTTTTGCCTCTTTTTGCTCTTAAGGCTATTTCAGGAAGCGAGAGGAACATTTCTCTGTATGCTGTTATGGTGTGTGCAGCACTGGGCTTGGCAATGCCGGTTGGCTTCCAGCTTATGCTGCAGCCTGCAAAGCCCCGCTCGTACGAATGCTTCCACAAAAGCACATTCGAGCTAGCGTTATTTATACAATCTTTGGTAACAGCTGGGTGTGTTTACAATGAAATGGTGGTTGAGCTATGGTGGATAATACTCTTGTACCTATTTCTCGAAGTTATATTTTCTTATTTATGTGAACAAGTACTGTATACTGGAAAGATACAGATGAAATCTTGGACCCACAGAAGTTTATGGGAACTTGGCTTTTACCTTTGGAGTGATTAGGATTTTTCTCCTATTTGTTGGGCAAAATTTTGTTTGAGTTGTCTGTGGTTCTGTGTACTGACAGTTTTGAAAAAGAGGAAAGCTGAAGAGGGTTTATTTTTTGCCTTGGTCTCTGACCGGAATCAATTCCTGAGGCAAACTTGTTCCTCTGATTGGCACTGGTGTTGTACTGAGACTGTAAACAGGAGGAATTTCACTGTATAGTACTTGGTCACGTCTGATCCAGAATATCGAATGTGGTCATTCAGACTCCATATTACTGATTCCTCCTACAGCCAGAAAGATCCTAGATATGTACTACCACTCAGAGGGACAAAAGTGGAAATACATAAGCTTTACACACGCACAGATGCATTTCAGTGCTAGTGCAGAAAACATTATTTTCAGACATTAAGTAGCAGCCATAATATAGCACTACAATAAATAGGTTAAACCATTGCTAGCTCTCAGCAAGCTGGCGGGTGCAGTTATACCCTTAGGTCCTCACTATTAGTTTGTTTCTTAAAGGCAGGCATTTCATTTGCTTTATGACCCCAGGGAGGGATTCAGCCCAGTTTATAGAGAAAGCTAAGGGGGGGRAGAAAAAGAACAAAAGGATAGTTTAGGCATTGCTTCAAGGACAATTTCACTGAAACCCTAAACTGGAGTTTAAGTGGGCCTCAAGTGTCATACTGAGTGATTGCAGTGTACATTAAGGTAACTATCTGCTTTCTGTGCCTTGCTTAGCCAAAATGTATTTGCTTTCTGAAAGTCCCACCATTCCCTCATGATTTTACAGCATGTTTTCTCAAGTACAAAGATCATTATGTAGATTTTGCCAACATCAAATGCTCCAAAGGTGTCAGAAGATACTCTGTGTTGTTGACCAAAACCAGGGAGGCAATACTTCCAACATTTCTGTAAAAACATACACACACACATATAAAAATATGTATGTATGCATACATGCACACATATATACATGCATACATATATATATAAAATACAYGTATGTTAGAAACAAGCAGAAAAAAGCCTTACATGGGAAAAAATTTCAGTTGTTTGGAACGAAAATTCAATTTTCATTGAATTGACATTTCCCACTGTTGTTTCCTTCAAAAAGCAGGGCAGGGTGGGACGGGATGGCACTGAGAACTAAACAGCCTCAGCGCAAGTTTATTACAGAATTGGGAGTTCTGCTACCGTAGAMGTACTCTGCTACAGTAGGTATTTCTTCTCTTCTTTCCCCAGCTTTTAACAGTTCAAATAATATAGCTATGGAGTAGCTATGCTGTACTTTTTCTGTGACTACCATATGTATGCCTCTTGCAAACTGTGTTCTTTTAAGAATCTATCTGAAGCCCACAAAAGCAAAGAAAATTCAGTTCCTGTAAAATTGTCACTCTATCCATAACTCATCTTTTTATGCTGAGGTACAGGCAGAGTTTTCAGAACAGTGTGTGATCCCGCATATCATATGTGTTGCATGATATCCAAGCACGACGGGTGGTTTTTACAGCGGATGGAGGAAAGAAATATAAAGCAAAGCAGAAACTGTCAGTTTCTGTATTTATTCTGGAAAAATCATATTACAGAAATCAAGTGATTTGTTGTTTGACATTACTTTGGACAGATAATGTCTCTCTGGTTTTTGTTCTTAGTCCTATGTATCTGTGGTTGCCCACTGGAAAAAGAAAGCTGAAGAGCACCAGCCATTCATTTCAGTGGCCTGGAATTAACAAGCTTTTTAAGTGAACATAGTCATTTTAAGTGCAGCTTGATCAAAATACTGCTATTAATTTACAGTCTCAAAACAGAGACTGAACTCATCTGGCATGTCTTTGAAGGAGGCAAACTGGGAAAAAAGGCGAGTGCTAACAGCAGAAATGGGACTAATTAGTGTAACGATGACACTAGTTCTGTTGTTCTAGTAAAATCTACCTCGCAAAGTTAATATCACAGGACAAGAGCAGAAAATTTTCAAATAATCTGTACCTCTAAGGCAAAATACTTTTAGATACTTGAGGATAAATATGTATTCTTACCTTTTCATTTAAGTGTCCTCTCATCTTCAATATCTTTCACATTAAAGTGTGTATGTTCTGTCTGGTATTTATTAGAATCAATTCCAGTTACAATGTGTTGGACTTCAGTGGCAGCCAAGGAACATTTAATACTCCTTGTGCAGAGGCAAGGATCCTTTAAGAGCCTTTTGACGTGGTTTTACCCTCTTCCCTGATCCCCAGTCACCCTCCACTGATGTCAACTCTCCACCATACACTGAGGCCGTTTGCAGACTGTTCAGGCTTACCCTAGCAGCTAGTGAGCATAAGGGCCTTTCCTGGCAGCAAGGATACAAAGACTGCTCTCTTACCCTATCTGCCAGCTAGAGGAACTCCATGTTATAAACTAGCAGTTATTAATTGTATTTATTTTCTGTTTGAAGTCAGCATTCAGTTAGTATATTTTATATATTAATCCATAACTAAATCCCTTCTTGTGAGGGACTTGTCAAAGGCTCTGTGAAAGCCAAATAGATTATTTCAGTGCACACCTTCAATGCTATCCTGCTGATACATTCATGTAAAAAGATTTGAATGACATGATTTTCTTGCACAGAGTACCGGTAGTTAATATTTTTGTCTAAGTGTCTCTTTTTAATTCTCTCTCATTGTTTCGTCTAATTTGGCTGATACTGAAATTAATGATTGACCATTTGTTGTTCTTAAAGTCTCTCCTAAAATAATCTTATTTACATACTGAAAATTGAGAATCTTGAATTCCTGTTCCTACAAAGACTAATGCAAATGCTTAACTGTGTTCTTGTGGACACTGTCGAAAACAAAAGACTCTAAGGGAGTCGTCATGATACTAAGGTAAATGAAATAAGGCTGAGTCAACTAAATTTTATAAAAACTCCATATTTTTTTTTTGAGCTTGTCCAGTCAAAATGCCATATGTCATCAGTGCTGTTAGGACTTTATAATTTAGCTCTGTAAAACTTAGAAAATTACAGCTATCTTCTAAGACATTTTTGTGGACCTCTTTTACTAAAATTGCTGTATCATTGACAATTCACGTTTGTGCTTGTGTCTCTCACTAAATACACACATCAAAATGTTGTCATCTCAACATAATTTCCTAGTATTTTCAACATTAGAAGAGGTATTAGCATCTAACTACGGAAGAAAACATTCTTGGTTAGATTCATGTAACCTGTAGCTTAAATACATCCTTATATCAAAAGAACAAAAGATGAGATACAAGAAGATCTTCAGTGAATAGACACTTTGAGGGCTTTAGAATTAATGCTGTATTTTTTGGACCATATCCCTGCCGCTTGCCCCATCCTGCCCTAGTGTAACTCAGCTGGACCAGAGGCCCAGTCTCTCAGAATTTGGTGAAGGAAATTCAACTGTGCTACACAAAGGTATGTGAGTCTTCCCCAAATCCTCAGTCCTCTGTAAGCCCTGAGTTCAGACTCAGCCTGTGATGCAAATGAGGGCTGYGAGCCAAAGGTGTTCAGCCAACAGACTACAAAAGATGAAGAAAATGTAGTCCAGGCAGTAATAGCGACTAGATAGGAAGCCTATTTGATTCTTGAATCAGAGTCCAAACCAATCACACAGCATAACCCTGGTATATAACACTGGTATGGGGGGAGGGGGGTGGGAGGACCCTGGGAGCAGTGTTGTACAAGGGGGCTTATGTATTGGCATGGTGGACCAGAGGAGAGACCATGAGAACCCAACCATATGGGTCTCCTTGTCATAACACTTCACACTCCTCCAACCCAGTACTTGGAGTATCTGAGGTAGGCTCATGAGTGCAAAGGGGAAGTCTCAGACTGGAATATGGATTTAACTTTCCATTCTCCATCCCGTGCAAAATGGGACCATATATCTGTGTCTTTGCAGCCTAGAGATATGGTAGAGTGGCAGTTCTCAAAGTATTTGAATGCATCCCATGAAGGAAATTCTTAATGTGGGTATTCCAAGTTGTCCTTCAGGGCATCTTCTTCAGCTGCACCAGAACTGGTGTGAGTAATTGAGTGTGGATGAGTGGAGGGAGAAAGGAAACACTAGGATAAATCTGCCAATGATTGAGGGCCAGAGGGGTCTGCCACCAAGGAGTTATTTCCAATAAAAGCTGGTAGAAGTCCTCTGCTCTAAGTTACAATATCCTGCCTGTCATTTTATTCCTTGCTATTAATCCACACCAGAAGCTACTGCAGTGTCTCTTTGAGAAGCACTGAGTTGACAGGACTAGTGCTCTCAGGGCAACTCATATTACAAAAATGGGTCATAGAAGTATTTCATGGCAGAATAATTTTATTGTGCATCTACTGTTCTGAAGTCTGGCCTGCTAACTTGCCATCCCTGGATAAAATTTTAGGATTTTATTGATTAGACCCCCTTATTACTAATTCCTTTGTTATTTTTGTGATAAAACCATCTTTTTTGTGTAAAACCATCTTCTGATCCTCCTTCAGGGTTGTTCTTTGTTCAGCTTCAAGATTCTTCTTCAAAGTAATCTTTTATAAACTTAGAGAATGTTTTTGTTAACTTCATTTAACACAACTTCTGCAACTTAAAGGACTACAACATAAACGACTGTTTCCATATCTGTTAAGAACAGTCAGAGCACTCTATGCTTAGATAAATAAATACTTGGAGACACTGCCTAATGTACAGGGCCTAAAGTCTAATTTTCTGATTTTGCAAATTATTTCAGACTTTCATCTCATCACACTGAGATTTAATTGGGGATTTGTGGCAGGGAAAGTCTGTACGACTTTCATGAACCATAGATGATTTGGTAGCTGCAGCTGAATCTAATGCTAACTTCTCCAAACCTTGTGGGCTTAAGGTTTGCATTCTAGATTAGCAAGGCAAGTCTAGTTGTGAAGTTCAGGACTAGGTTTGAAAACAATCTGTGTCATTCTGCTGGATGTGGGTTTTGCATTAAAATTTATGTCTAGAATAAACAAATATGGAATGAAAAAAGGGGAACAAATATGAGTGAATATATATAATTTGAAATAAAATATGCTCAGATAAGGCATAGATACTATATATTTCTATCTCTTCAAATCAGGTGATATATCACGTTCAAATCAGAACCTAAGGGTGTGGGTTTTTTTTTTAATCATTACCTATCTGAAGCCTTCAACTGTCATTGATATCAACATAGGTATTAATTCATCTTAAATTACTATTCTTTGTACTTGTGAAGAAAGTCTTGTGAACATGTCCTGAGAATGATCAATAATATGGTTATGTCTACCTGAGTCTTTTTCCACAAAAATGAAAATCATCATAAAGGAGGAGACAGAGTTACTAGTGCTGCTGTTTTTACCTGTGACAACAGGAGGAACACAGCATTGCCATTTCCTTTCCAAGTGGGGAGGGGTAGGATCATAGCATACCAGGACACCTATATCATTATGTGTCTTGAGATTTCAGTTTTTTAATCCACTCTCTGTTGAAAGATAGATGTCTTTCAAGAAGTCAGTAGAGTTGGACCAAAATGAATGTGTCCCGAAACATTTATAAAAATGCTTTTGTACTATAGTATGAAGAGTGGTTGGACAGTGGAACAGGTTGCCCAGAGAGGTTGTAGAGTCTCCGTCCTCGAAATTATTCTAAACCCGACTGGACATGGTCCTGAGCAACCTGCTGTAGCTGACCCTGCCTGGGGCAGGGGGATTAGACCAGATGATTTCCAGAGGTGCCTTCCAACCTCAACTGTTTTGTGATTCTGAATCTAAAATAGCCATGTACTGAATTTAGAAAAGGCAGTGCACAGCCCTATCTGACAAGATGTTGAAGTTACAAAGGTTTTCTTTATGTTACAGTTCAGGGCCCTAGCCACAGGATATTTGTCATAAATTAGAATACCAATTACACTCATGTACTCTTCATGTCTGAGAAAATAGATTGTTTCAGTATGTTTATTATTCTCTATATGCTCTATTAGGACATAACAATTCTCTGCAACACTTCCAGAGTATTTGCTCAGTAGACATTGAGCTGTAGAGGTTATTGAAATCACTGTTGAAACATAAATCAGACAAGAGCAGAGAGATTTGTGATGGCCTGGGGACAAAAGTTTAGAGGAGAATTAATATTTTCATAGGTGTGGCCCTTCGATGTTCTTTATATTACAGGATGAAAGACTTGGACTTTGTTCTCAGGTTTGGTTTCTCACTCCATAAGTTTTTCAGATGAATATGCACAATTTTCCCCTCTAGATCAGATACATGAAACAAGGATAAAAAAGATGCAGAAGAAATAGGACATTTTTGGTCTAAAACAATTGCTTGGTTACAAAGTAGTTAGCAATTTCTGTATGTATTTTTGTATAGCAAATTATTTGATGGAAACATGGTTGAAAGACATCAAAGAAAGTTTTGGGAATTCCTTATCTGTTGCATATCAGTGCACATTATACCTTAATGTGGCACTAGATAAAAGTTTCAGTACCCTCTTAGGTGAATGGAAAAGGGAAATGAATGCATGTATCCCCTTAGATCATACTGCTGTATGTATCTGTTAAGTTTATCCAGATAGTTCTCAAAAGGCATTCCTTGATTACAGCCTCATCAGTTGTTCATCAATGATCATGGTCAGATCAATTAATTTTAATATTTATGTATTGTTGTAAGCAAAGTTTCACTTTTCCTAAATCAAGTTTCAGCTGGGCATCATGAATATATGAATCTCCATGTCTCGCGATATGGAAGTAAGGCCTGTTGTAAAATTTTTGAAAGCAGGTAGATGGTGAAGGATCTTAGGGTTTGTTTACACCACATGAGGTATGTATTAGAAGTCACAGGCTAGCTCCGAATGTGCTGGTCTGTCTATATTAGAAGTTGCATTACAGCACAGAAATACAAGTTCAGGTCCTGGGAATAGTATCAAGAGTGGATTTGCAAGAGGAGGAACTAAGTGGGTTGCCCATAACACTGTCTGGTGCTATGCTCTTTGCTATTCATGTAATGCAGTAATAGGCGTGTGTCTGTGCGCAGCCACAGACCTGTTTCACACAGTTTGGCACTATGTCTACTCCTGTGTATATCCAGGTGAAAACAAAACTATGCTCAGACAAATTAACCTTGCCTCACAGCAAAGCAGTCTAGCACAATGCAGTCACAGTTAGTGACTGAGCTCCTTAGTTCAGAGCTCTCTCAGATACCATCTCTGTTTCTGCGCAGTCCTCCACCACRTTCCTCTGGCACACTCTAAGCTTCTCTCAGTTGGATTTGGACTCTTAAACCACTTTGGTGCATCTGAAAAATGTATTCAAGACAAACAAATCTTTGTGAAATACCTTGTTTTTTTTTATTCTGAACTGTTGACCACCAACTCCAAATTTCTGGAAAAGCGAATAACCTGTCCGCTGGTTATTTTCCCCTTGAAGGCTTTATTCAAGATGGTTTCCGTTTTTTTAGAAAGATCCCTTCAAGTACATGCCTAGATCTTGGTGAGTTCATAATGGCTTAGGTTTACCTTGAAGCCAAGCATGTGTGTAGTGCTTCCTTGAAGAGGAATCCCAAAGATCTGATCTTCCATTGCTTAGTACCTCCTGTATAACTTTCCATATTTGTGCCATTCTGAATGGTGCAGAGCTGTGAGAGGAGCAAGTCTTGCATGAAGCTTGATGTTTCTCAGCACTGCAGACAACAGCAGTACAGCTTTCCCTCAAGAGTTGCCTTTTGGAGCAGCCTTATCTACAAGTGGGTGCTGGTTTCCTGGGCAGGGCACTTGAGCTTGCTGACAAAGCTCCCTACTTCTCCGGGACTAATACTATCTGCTCCATGACCTCAGAACTGGGCTGGGAAAAGCGGTTTGGTTGGCCTGTGCCCTGACCAGCTAAAATGCTATGTTGTTTTTATTGAATGTGGATGTTTTGGTATTTGTTTTAACATCTGGGCTGGTCCAGATTTAAATGTGCCCAAACATGGGATTTCCTGCTCTTCCCAGGAAGACCCTTCTAGTTTAAGAAACTGATTTAAATCATTTCTTCTATTTGAAAAAGTTCTTCTGATCTTTTAACTGTTATCTTGGTTTGAATCAAGCCAACATGGTAACTGGTGCCTTGTGAGGCAGGGAAGGGGAACAGCGAAGCTGCTCTGTGAGTCCCAGAGAACCAAAAGGGAAGCCAAAAGTTCCACTAATTTCCACTGCTTCCCTTACCACACTAACACTCCAGTATACTTACCTGCACCACTGCGAYGGCAATGTGTTAGTTATTCTTGTCCAAAGAAATACAGAGAATCAGAAGGAAACATAGCAGGTTTTTTTCATGGTTTGTTGTTGGTATTTAGCAAATGATGAATAGAACAAGAAACAAATCAAACAGCTCAGACTGAACTGGATTCCAAGTTTGATCCAAGTATTCATTTTAAAGAAAACAAGCTTTCTAAAGGCACTATTTCTTGTGGATTTGTTTTTATTATATCATTCTTGAACCTATCAGGAAGCGACTATAAGTTTTCCTGTTTATTTTCTGAGTGATATATAGAGTTTTCTGAGAAACCAGAAAATTTAAAAAACATTATTTCAGTCTAATAGGTCCTAATCAACTTGAGGAAGGCCCACACAGACCACAAAATGTTGTCCTTTTGACACTTGACCGGTTTTGGTCAGTGTTCGATTTAGGTGGAATCCTATCCGCTGGTTCCCGTGAAAGCCAAAGAAGGCTGAGGGCTGAGTGTAGCTTAGGCCAGGGTGGGCAAAATAAATCTACAAAGTTGGATTGAAAATTCAATGACTGACTCTTTTATGGGCAGAAAAGATATTTTCTGCTTATAGATGACTAGAGAAAGCAGCTTTAATACATTTCTTTCTTGAACCATGCTCAAAAGTGGAAAAAAAGTAATTGAGGCAATATTTCAAACCTGAGAAGGGTTTTTTGAATACTTCTTATTTTTAATCCATTGGCATAATTATCTTCCAACTTGTGCAGATTCTTCTTGTATTTTGTCATCCACAATCACAATATTTAGGTAAAACCAGCAAGGACAGAAGGACAGGTCTGAACTCAGCTCAGTTTCAGCATTTACTAAAGCTATAAATTGCCCAGCTGTTCTCCATCATAGTGACAGGCCAAACCAAATCTTTAGATCTTGACGTATTTGGTGCTGTGGGGAAGTTCAGATTAAGGTGTTGTAATCTTGTGCTGAGATACTGAAAACCTGTGTAGGGAATGTTCTTCTTTTTGTTACATTCATTGTATAAAATGTCACACTTAAGTTTAAGAATCCTTTGCATTGAGTCTTGGTTTGTTTGTTTGTTTGTTCCTTTTTGGAATTCATAGAAGGAAAGTTGAGTGAGAGCGCTTGGAATATTTGAGAAATCCTGAAGAGAAGAATAGTCACCCAAAATACAATTAGTTAGGTGACATTTTATCTAAGTGTCATGAATTAATTATTATATATGGAATGAAGCTCCTGCTTGACTCAGGAAAATATTCTCCTGTTGCTGACCTGCTATGTGACTTCTTTGCAGCCATCTGGATTGAACATCAATTGATCAATTTAACTTTACAAACAAACCCACAGGATATTAAAATTTTCTTGAATTCTGTTATTTACAGGCAGAAATTCATGTATGTATGTGTGTGTGTGTCCAAAGGACAGCCATAGTTATTACCAGACTAGCATATCTCCTAGGAAAAAAGTCAGGAAAAGCAAACAGAAGCTCTGCTACTCAGTGAGTGAGTTGCTATCCTTTTGGATGAGAGAGAGCCACTTAGTCAGCAAAGATTCCCTGACGCATTTCACAAGAGCAGAAGTGTATGTTACAGATCCYGTCCTGATTCCTGTTTCCGTCAATGTATTCCAACTCCTGAAAGCCAGGAAGTTTAAACAGAATAAGCTGTTTCTCTCCCACACTGCTGTGTTTCATTACAATGCTGTGCTTTTTAAAAGCAGGTTTACCATGCTTTCATTTACCTAGCAAAATTTATTCCAGTTTTGCAAGTGGATTTATAAAGTTTTTCAAATGTATGAGGACTGTGGGATAAAAGATACTTCATTAATGCAGCAATAGAGATTAWCACAAAAATATTGTTAACATGGCTGTCCAAGTTAATGATTTTAGAAGCTTTACTGACTGGGAGTGAAGTGCTGGGAGTTGAGCACTGAGCTTTCTCACACTTCTTTGTGCACATCAGCCCCTAGGAATAGACTCTGGCAGCATTATTTTTAGCTTCAGCATGGTGGTTAACTGAAGTGCTGAGTTCTGCAGGTCCTCCTGTGATAGCAGGAGCTAATGAAGCTGCTCTATTTTAAAGAGCTTCTTAATCTATGTTAATACAGAAAAGATTATTATGGAAGCAATAATAATCATAGAGAAATTGATAATGACTAGAAATCAATGTCTGGCTTGTTAATTATAAAGCTTTTACTATAAAAAGAAATCATTTAGCAACTGCAATTAACCAGTTAGGAAGAATTTTTATTAGAAACTTCATTTAATAGGTCTTGTGGTTTTTAATGTAGTGGCTGAACCATCGCTATTTTTACTCTAAATCCCATCTGTATTTTGACAGATGAGATCCAAGGCCAAGTGAAGATGAAGAATTCTGTATTCTTGTCTAATAGAACAAGATATTTTTGTTTTCATGTGCAGTCATTTGCCAAGACACGTGGGTTGCCACCTTCTCTGCTTAGCAAGGGTACAGCTCCCATAAGACATGAGTGCTTTTCCTTCCCAAGGAGGCTGGGTCTAATGCCACTGAAGACCCAAGAGAAAGGAGCACCAGGGGCAGCCAAGTTCCCCAAACTCCCAGTAAATAATTCAAATAAAGTAAATGGAGGCTGAGCTTCAGGGCCAGTTTGTGTAGGTAAATGAATCTCTAACYCCCTCTCCCCCCTTTTTTGGCAAAGAACGAATAGGCTGTTACTATTCTTCAGTGCTGACGAAGCTCTGCATGCCCCACAGCTGATCTAGTTTCTTCAGCCGCACTATTTGGTCTAGGAAAAGGTATTATTTACCTTAAGTTTTCCCATATTCACATCCTTAGAACAGCAAAGCAGTAATAACACCTACTGGCTTTTGAAATGGCTTTGACTGTTTATGCTACAAACACAAAAAGCTGATCAGATTTACTTGATTTCTGTAATTGTACATATCGTTTTAATCACATACGAGTTCCTTTTCCAAACTTYTCTGAGTTGGTTTATACTGTTACTCTGGAAAATTTCAGTTTTGACATGGAGTTTACATACAGTGAGATGAAACGTAGAACTGTTGCTTTGTTTTGGCTCTTGGGGTTTCTTAAAATCTCCAGGCTAACAAAATTAAACTGGAAGGAGTCGTGTTGGGCTGAAAGCATCGAAATAGGCGGCATGGAAACTGAAACTACCTGCTATAACATAGCTTTCATCATTTTGAATTACTGCTGTGCTTTGTCCTCCAACCCTGCATCTCTGGTTAGATCAGATCCAAGCTTGCCTGAAGTTTTAGTTTGTTCCAGAATAATCCATGAGAACTTGAAGGAGATAGGGGCTACATTTGAAATGCCCGTGGTCATCAGGACTTTAGATCCAATTCAGTCTCCTACAAACAATAACGCTCTTGAACAGAGGCTGAATATATCATACTGTAAACACTGCTGAATTGGATGCTATATGTGATAGATAGCATACCCACAAAACATCCAGGCACTGTTATAGCTGGCAAAGTTTTAGAATATGCAGCCGTCTTCTGAATGTCTGACTGCATTTCAGGGTGCCAACAAAGGATGCTTCTGCTTTGCAACTGCAAAATCTTCATGGGGTACAAACTGTTGGGATTCTAACTGAAGCTATTCATGCAACCCTGTTATCTCTATAACCTAAATTTAAAGATATGATTCTACTTTACACCTTTGGGTTGATTAGTTCAGCTTGCAAATGTACTGAATTTTGTAGCTTAGGCCCCTAAGTTCAAGTTTTGGAAGTATGCTGGGTATGCTTACATTAAGCCAGGAAATACTGGACTTGTATTATTTCCCTCCAGGGCTGTCTGCTTAGTAGTGTAAGAGTCGTATTACAGCACTGAAAAATAAAGACAACCTGCAATGTGGAGCAAAGCTAAATTTATAAAAAGCCCGTACACTTTATCTAGGATTTCCAGGTGCTTTATGACTCATTAATTTTTTTTTTGAGCAGCTAGTCACTTTTATTTACCCAAGAGATCCATGTAATGAATTGGTGTAAGTGTCAAAACTTAAGTTTTCTGATAAACAAATGGATGAGAGAATCTATGAGATTCCTGCAGAAAAAGAAATTGCAATATGTGTGTAGGAGTCTGATTAAGAAAGTTAATGCTAAAAGGGTTCTTGCTTATCTACTGAAGCTCTGAGAAATGTTTGTGATGAAACAAGAAGCTACATGAAACATGCCTGGGTTTTCATTTTCATCTGTAACTTGAAATTCACGTCAGGTCTCACAAAAGGTTCATGAACCTCTCAAGGAATATGGTCTGGGGTTTTATTTTATTACTGGCACTTTTTGAAGAAAAAAATACAAAAAAGAAAGTAATTCAATAAGCAAGGCACTTGTGTAAGTGCAACAATTATTATCTCATGCAGAAAAAGAGAGACAAATACATGTCTGTTACTTTGGGCTCTCAGCCTTTGGTTTGTATTTTTTCTTTTTTTTAAAAAAAAAGGCTGTCTATGTTGTTACCAAGATTTTCTTTGAGTGATGCTATACCATTAATATATTCATGTTTCAGTTGTTTTTCTCGAGCTAGAGCATATTTCTAAGTATAAATATTTGCCCCTGTCTGAATCTGATGTTTTAGAATAAGTAGCTGAATTAAATCTTCCAGGTAACACCAACAGTGTATGGATTTATATATCTGTTCAATAAAAAGATACTCAGCCTTCAGAGAAGGGAAATCTGACATACTCCTATTTTCTGCAAAACATTTGAAAGTATTGAGCCAACAGCCTTAGTAAGCCTACTTATAGCAACCCCAAACTGAAATTCAGTTTCATGTCAGATTGTTCTAATGTGCACTTCAGTAGTTTATTTCATGATTTTTTTTTTTTTGTATCTGAAAACAGAAGAAACACAGAACCAAATTCTAAGCTGTCATACTGGTGAAAGTAGTGGTATTACTCCTAATTTACAGTGTTCTGAATGAATAAAGCATAGTGCTTGTGTCTTTTTTTTTCCTCAGCTGTTGCTCCAAAGAAAGCATTCAGCTAGCCCAGTGCTTCTGATGAATTTGGATCTGTGATAGTTTATGTAAACTGTGTCATGGTGTGCTTATTGTGATGTTTACTATCAAAAGATACTGCTTTAATTCTGCAGAAGCCTATCTGCAAAAACTGGCAGAAAAGTATTTAAAATTGTTTCAAATCATGCATCTTTCAGAAGACTCAGGAGCTTATCTGGGTAGGTCCTGAAAAATTAATAAATAATTTGTGTCAGTTTTCAGTGTGGGTGATGCTATGAAACATGGAGGCAAAAGCAAAATGACTACTGGACTGAGGGTCTGAAAGGGATATGTATTAAACTGGGTTGGAAGCACATGTAATATTCTCAGGCTAGCGGGACTAGATAATCGCCATCCCAAAATTCTGTAGGAAATAGTATGTGACAGAGCAGGTCCAGCAGAAAGAAGTTTTAATACATTCTTTGAGCCAGCAGTGGTACCATCTGACTAGGAAACAGCAAATGTAATATTCATACTGGGAAGGATTATGACGGGACAATGCCAGCATCATTAGCTTTGAAGATTTTCCCTGTCTTTGGCCAACCTACAAGTCTGGTTTGGACCAGACTGGGAGAAAGCCTGCCAGCAGAGAACAGTAGACCCTAATGGGACTAAAGGGACCATCCTTCAGTAGAAGAGACGTTGTCCCCTCTTTGGGGAGCAAAAATCTGAAAAAGCTGAGGCTTCAGGCATCAAGATATGATGAGGCTTTGTAAACTAGGTATTTTTGAGAATCGCTTTTTGTTTCTACGTAAATTTATCCCTATTACATTTGTTATTACAAGAAAAAAAAAATCCCAAACCCTAAATCTCTTAGATTTAGGAAGACTCTTTTTTTCACTGTATATAGTTATTAAAACTCCCCAAAAGGAAGAACCACAAGTGCTCAGACTCTTTCAGTCAGGCAGAATAACAACAGTAATCCTTGGAGTGTGGTAGCCCAGGCCCTAGTCTTAAAGAGGAGAGCTGCAAGTGCTGCTGCCAAGAGATGTGCTCAGGGATGGGAAGGGAAGCAGTGGGGAAAGGATTCCTGCTGCCTCGACAGTACTGAGTGCAGGGGTGCAACCAGGAGCTGATGGCTCTTCACACCACCAACCACACTAGCTTTCTGCTGCACTGCAGCAGGTTGTCTTAGAGCAGCACCCATGAGACTAGTTTCATGGATGTTATGGTATACAAGAGGAAGATTGACTTGGGAGTTGAAAATGTGCCAGGCCAGGGCAGAGGAGCTTCATCTCTGTTGCTTTCCTTGGAACATTGTATATGCTATTGAGGTAGTTGCTGCACAGAGAAATTTTTTAGTGTATTTATGCTGACATAATCCTCTCTCTGGATATCCTTATTCTGATGTAGCAGTCTCCACCTGGAATCTTACCTACTGGTACAACCCCTAAACAAGACCCTAGTCTGTAATGTGCCCTGGTTACCCATCTATGAAATGAGGATTATAGCACTTCCATCCCTCACCAAGATGTTGTAAGGATTAAATGCATTACAGGCTCTGAGGCACTCAAGTAATGTAATGTAGTCCTAGATGTACAATACAGTACAGAGGAGTAAAAATGTGTGCTTGTGTAAATCRTAGCCCTGGCACAGGACGTGTCAAATTCATGTGATACAATCAATTGAGCTTGGATCAGTCTTAGTCACCAGTGGTCCTGTGTGTGCTAGCTCATTTCATGAGACTTCTTTGAGCTTTGAATCTTTGTCCAGAGTTTGGCAGGGGGGAGGTTGCGCAGCAGGGAGGAGAAGGCAGAAACAAGGTTGGAATTGGTTTCCASTTGTATCTGATGCATTTATTTTAATGCTTAGAGAGGGTAATAGAGACAGAGTGAGTGGAAAAACTCCCTTTTAGACTGGCAGATGAACTGTAAGAAACTGTAAGGAACTGGAAGAAACCAACAAAACAGAGGGATATTCTAAGAACACAAGTAAGTCATAGTGACTGAGAGGATTTCCAGTCCTTTGGATACCGTTGTAAAAAGTTTCACAAAGGAACTCCAGTAATTCAAGCTGCTTAAGTTTGGAAGAGATACCGTAGACCACAGAGATAACAATGTGTATCCCTGGGGGCCCTGGCTGAACAGGCCACTAGCAAACAGATCCAAAAGATAGTGAATACTATTTTTCTGATAGTAACAACATTGAAAGAAAGGGAAGAGATTTCTTCTTCTTTCTGTAAGGTGAGACAACAGTCCAGGACCTTAGGATTTGAGGGGCCAAAGAAACAAGAAGGAAGATTGGAAGGAAAAAGAAATTGGTTTGCAGAATGGACAGAGAAAAGGTCAAATAAAACCCTTCTATACAGAGCATCCTCCAAAAACAAAAGGACTGTTTGTTGCTCTCTGCAAAGCCCTCACCATGAGATCACAACATGGTTATCCATAATAATCTCTTCTAATAGATCAAGTTTGGTAACATGGAGGCTGGTCAAATATGCTCCTGAGATGTTGGCTGAAGAGCACCAATTCTTGGGAAGCAGTTGTTGTGCACTGCTGTGGTGCTATAGAGTGAGGTTGCAGTGCATGACTGGGATGTTATTTGGCCGTCCTCCTGGGTATGTACTCTAGGACCCTATGTAGAATCATGAACGCTAAAAATGCACTTCAGAATGGCTTGGTGGTTCAGCAGTAGCTCACAAACTGTTTTAATTTGCCTGCACCTAGGTCTCAAACATCTTTTTTTTTTTTTTTTTTAAGATTTGAATCTTAGTAGGTGCCATGTGCAAGAACTGCCCACTTTGAATGAAAAAGACTGCTCAGATTTGATTGGCAGTTCCTTAAAAGATATGCAGCTCACAAGGTTCATTGCTAAACAGAAGGTCAACTTAAAAGGCAGCTTACACTTAGAAAAGCGAATGTGTATAAATGAATGTGTTGCATCTTCATTTTAGTCTCTGCAACAAATTTACATATTTCCTACAGTAAAACAGTTTATTTGTCACAAGTCTAAAATAGAGTGGCTAAAATAAGATTTTCCCATATTGCTGTGTTCTGGATCTTTACTAATACCCTTGTATTAGTATATAGAGATAAAGATATGAATATGATATATCGCCTTTTCAAGATATACATTTATATTAGAACAATATAAATATAATACCATTAGGTGGACCTAAAAGCCTGAATGTCCATCATATTGTTAGAATTCTGTCTTGGTTAAATTATGCTTCCATGTTGGTCAGTACTTGGTCAGAAGAGTAAATATACTTCAACAGAATAATTTGGGTATGTAAACAGTATGCAATGGTTGACCTTTAATCTTCAAAACTGGTGGGTCCTACCCGTGAGGAGGATGTGGCCCTTGAGCAGGAGGAGTGCACAGTAATAATCTGAAGTACAGACCTAAAACTGGGAGAAAAGAACTAGAGACAGATGGGAAAGTAGTAGCACATACCTCTTTAATTCAGCTTACTCTTCTGTGACATTACTCCACAGGACTTAATCTGGATTTAGTACTTTTCCCTTGGTTTAAGGTATTGGTGTGATTAAGGACGTGATGGTGGAATTTTGTTTTTAGTATTTAAAAATGTTGAGCAAGGGCTATCAGAGAAAAGAAAAATTTGTGAGGCACTTAGGCAACAGGAGCATACAAATAAGCCGCCTTTGCCCCATTCAGTGATCTCAGTGGAGCAAAAGATGCAAAAGAAGTAAACACAGCTCCCGGAGGAGGCCTAAACCTTTACAGTCTCCTGGGCTTTCCTTAAAGCCTCATTTTCTTCAGCTGTCTATTCCTATTTAGATATTTTCTCATCTAGTTCTGATCTGTGTAAATAAAATTTCTGTCTTTGCTTTGCTTCTTTTTGTATTGTTTCTGTGAAAATGGAAAGTCCATTTAAATTCACTGCTATGCTGGAACTCGCCTCCTGCTGGGGAAGCTGAATGCTAGGGCTCAGAGCTCCTGCTTGTGTTGAACTTTGCATATAATCTTTTTAAATGGAGGTTTGAAGAGAGGGACTTACTTCTGAAGGGTTTGCAAGAGCGGGGGAAAGCATTGCAGAATGCTAACAAAGGGGAGGGCACATTGTTTAGAACAGTGGCAGGGTTTAGTGGTGTTCCCCATTCCTTTTCAGCAGCATCGTATAGTGTGGCAGTGGTTATTTTGTATTATATGGAGGTTTTAGCCCTAAGGTTTTTCCCACCTGGAAAGTTGAACCAGCAAGATTCAGTTTGGATGAGGGGTGTGTGAAGGGGGAGATTTCTCAGGCTGCCATTTTTGGAAGCCTTTGAGAGTGTGCAGCCAGTGCCCTTTGGGACCCTTTGCCATTCAAGTGGGCGTAGTGTGCACCTGCACAACCACTCCTACCCTCCTGCAGAAATGTGAATCAGTGTTCTTAAACAGTTTGTTCTGCACATCAGAAGTGGTTTTGTTTCAGCTTATTGTGAAAAGATTTCAATAAGCGCAATGATAAGAATGTATTTAATATGAACTCTTGAGTTGAAAGTTATATATTTTTCTATGCATATTGTACTAGCTATGATAGCAAATAAGAGACTTCAGAAAGGTGCTTGTGTCTGTGTTTATATGTTTCTGTGATTGCACATTATTGTGGGCACTGAAAATGGAAGCATCAGAACAGATGATGTTTTAGCCTCTGCAGATCTGATGATGCAATAGTGTCAAACTTGCTTTATAGGCTGCATTTATGAGTATGCTGAAAATTAACCTTTATCCTGCTAAAACATACTCTCTGCAACTCTAAATTAGAAGAAGAGACAGATTAATGAGGTGAAACATTAACTCTGGAGTTTTGAGAATCACTAGCCACGGACATGTTTGTTCTTTTAAAACCAACATTTTCATTCTATCAGTGGCAAAGAAAATCTTCGTCCTTATTGCAATACTGAAGATGGGAGCTTTTATTCAAATTGAGCACTGCAAGTTCTTAAAAGATGGATTTTATCCACAGGCAGGTGGAGGCGAAGGCCCCTTTGCTACCCTGTTCAGCGTTCTCCCATGGCTATGGGCACTTAGCGAAAAAAAAAAAAGTATAAATTATTTTCCCCCTTGTTAAAATTTCCTTTCTTTTTGCAATGATCTGTTTGTTTGTAAGCTCTCCGCGAGGAGATGCGTGTTGTAGCAGTGAGGGAAAACCGACTTTTTCATCCACGACCGTGATTAGCCT
>NW_020448863.1:439188-504004 GCF_003343035.1 Apteryx rowi
GCTCTGACATGAGGGGGAGGAGTTATTCTTTGCTGGGAAAGGGGCTGCGGCTGTTGCTACGGCAACTCTGGGAAAATGGCAACAGTAGTTGGGGGGGGGGGAATGGTACCCCAAAGCATTTGGGTTTGACGGCAGAGAAGGACGAGCTCCGGGCTGGCCCCGCCGCGCTTGCAGGGAACTGGCACAGACAGTGCCTGCTCGTGCAGGAGCCCTTGCTTGAAACGGCTGGGCAGGGCAGCCAGGCTGGGACACCGGTTCTCCCAAGGGTCAACTTTCCGTGCCAGCACTTTGTAAACTTTGGGTTGAAGTCTGTGGAGGTTTTGCTGGCTTGCTTTTTTCAGGTTTACAGGCCAAAACATGCCCCTAAAACAATTACAGTTTTCGCAATTGTTTCATCTGTAGAAGTCTTTGTGCTGATATTTTTGCATAAATTCTAGTTTGCATTAAATTTTGGATTCCTGAGCTTTTTGCCTTTCAGCTGGCATTTAAATCAGGTACTCGGTCCCCAGAGTCACGTCCTACTCCCTTCCCTCTCCCCACCACCCCCAAAAAAACCCAAAATCAAAACCCCGGGTTTCATTCACATTGTTTACTAGGAACAGTTCGTGGCTTATGTTATGGTGTTGCCTGAATCGTGTCCAGACTTCTTCAGGCACTGCTGTGTGGCGTAAGCCAACGGTGCTGCAAGGCGGTTTCAAGGACTGCAGACCGCTGCCAGAGCCTTGGCCCTGGTTTGTTTGCAAGTACAGACATGGTTACTGAGCCTGCTGGTAAGCCATCTCCAGGGAAGTCACTGGCCATTTATTGTGCAAACCTTAGCTCGTAATTAATTAGTGAAATATTTCAGTAGCTTATCTCAAGGGAGTGATAAACATGTACTTTCTGTAAGCGTCTGTATGATAACAAAGGAAATATATATAGCCTGGTTTCACCTGAAGCATGTACTGAGGTTTCTCCAAAGCATCATGAAACTCTTAACCTGGGCAGAGTTTGGATTGCCGCTGAACCACCAAATCAGCAAGTTCTTTCTGATTTTCATTTTCATTACAGCTCTGCTTCCATAAATGTTTAGGTTGTTGTTCGGCTCGGTTACATGGATGTCAGTGGATGTGTTCCAGCATACAATTAGGTGTGAGAGCAGAATCAGCCCTCTGGACTAGTAAATCTTTTAACTGATGTGAATTTCCAGTATGTTTAGGATTCACCATAAGTATACGATATGAAGTGCTAGTGAGCATTTTCATGCGTGAAAAGTGTTAGGTAAGATATTCAGATGCCTCAAATTGTACCCGGTACTGTTTCATTTTGTGTCATGGAATAATTGAAAATGTCAGCGACGTGAAGGCAAAATTAAACAATAAATACCGATAGATAATGTGGGAAGTCAGGACATCTAGGGAATAACAACTTTTTTTAAAGATATACATTTTTTCTAGTTAATCTACCCAGGAGATGTGAATATACCTCATTTTTATTAGATTTCCTTTTCTTTAATTCTTTTTTCTGTTACAATGTTTTTGTTTCTGTCAGGAGAGCTAAGATGTAATTTGCCTTATATATAGACAAATGTATATACAGCAGAGAGAAAGAGAGTATGTTTAAATGTGGCCAATATTAAGTGCCTATCTAAGAAGGAGGAAGAAAACCTTATCAGTTTTACCAGTGACACCCCCTCTTTCAAAATGAAAAATACAGATAAGTGTTTTCAAAGCAGCCTACGGGTGCTGTGCACACAACTCTTGAAAGGCAATTCCTCCTGTTAGTTGTTAAGGGAATTCTGTCAGCTATAGATCTTAGTTTCACTTCTAGAGTTTGTAAAACAAGTCGTATGGCAGGCCCGGTATTTTTGTGTGCCTGAATTGGACCACATTAAGTGGTATTCTTTATTTTGTTTGTTTGTTTTCCTCTGTCCATATTGTTTGGTCCAAAATTTCCCTGAGTAGGAAATGTGTGGGTCCATTTCACTCTTGTTTCCAGAGCACTTTGTGATYTTGCTATCTACTCAGTTACCCAAATTCTTTTTTGTGGATTTTGAACACTAGAGAACTGAAAGGTAGGAACAAAAGCATTGAAACAGTACAGGGATATCTAAGAGTTTTTCTTTGAATTGAATTGTATTTTGTTCCTTTTAAGACATGAATCATTTATATTCATAATAATTTGGAAGAATAACCACACTTCTTGCTCTTCTCTTTCTTTAGACCTCAAAGTTATTTAACAGAATTCAGTGAAGTGCTAAAAAGACTGAAGGACTAAATATTAAAAGTATAAATATACAAAAGATATTTGCCAAAATATTTGTGTTAGTGTTCTTGGAAGCTAACAGCCCTCATGAACTGCACCAGGAATACAAGTTGTATAACTAGCATATTCCAACCTCCAAATGTCTTTCATGTCAATATGAGAGATACCATCAAGCACTTTGAAAGCACCAACCTATTTATAAAGATACCATCAAAAAACTTGCCTGATGCAGCTGACTTATGAATCAATTATCTGGACTTCACCAGTGATATACCTGTTCTGAATTTTAGAGCCATATGTTTAGAGCAACACCATACACAGATAGGCTATTCAGCATCCCAGCAGGGTTCTTATCTTCATGTATAGGCCTGTCAAAAAAAAGGGAGAAAAATACCCTTACTGTAGGACCTGTTCCCCAGAAACAGTTTGTTAAGGGGAGAAAAAAAATGTTTGTCGATATCAACTTATTTATAACTGGAGGTAGAAGGAAAAGATTGATCAGGAGTGTGTATGAGATCTGTGCTGACAGCAGACAGTAAATTTAATTTATTTTAAAACTCATCAAGATGATCAGTGAGATCTGTATTAAAAAGTGTTTCTTAAGTGTTTGAATTGCTTAACAGAGAGACAATCTTTTTAGCACAGAATTTAAGCTATTATGTGAAAGTGCAAACAATCCTATGCTGAAGCATATAATCCTGCCGACGTTTCTGTGGACATTAAGGCCCAAGGAAGAGTTTCACAAAGGCAGCTGTCTAAACTGTTACATCTTAGGTTATTTCAGTTCAGGCAGCTGTGTTCCCTTGTCCCCAAGTCCTCCCTCCAGTTCTGGGTACATTGGGGATTTCAGTTTCTTTGTATTAGTGTGCTTATGCTCTGAGATCTGCTACTTCTTTACTAAAGTGGCATTTCAGAGATAGATAAAGGGAGTTTGTTAAGCATTCCCTTATGCCAGTTGCCACTTCTTGCACTGCCCTTACAGCGAGAGGCTCTGAACTAAAGCCATGTAAACAGATAGGCACCTCGTTCTGAGCAGCCTGCAAAATAACGGGCCAGGCAGCTGAGCTTGGGAGTACAAAGTGGCACAGGTTGCTGAAGCAACTTATCCAAGGTCATTCGCTCTCTGCTGCAGTTTAATTTGTTTACTTCTCTGAGGAGATTACAGTGTTGAGCTGTTGAATTAAGTATTAACATTTTCCGAGTTCTCATGGGAAGTCTAAGCTGTTACCCACCAGCAACTAGAAGTGACAAAGCTGGCACATCACACCAGCCCACAGGAATCCACTCATGTTACTTTCTGTAAGACTCAGATTTGCACTGCAGTTAATCAGTCAGAAAAAATCCTGCCACGTTAGATGACACTACTAGTGTTCCTAGCGGGCATAAAGAACACCTCAGAAGAAGAGAGTAAGATTGTATGGATAGTTTGCCAGTGAACTTACACAAATATGACAAATTTTAGATTGGAATTTCATATATGACATTAAGCTATATTTTTCTAAAGTTACTAGAGATTATGATTACACAGTTTGAGACAGTCTTTCAGAGGACAGGTGTTTGGTGCTTTGGAAAAATCAAATCTCCTGAAAGGTGTAGCAAGCTACATACCCACCTTCTCTCCTTCCCCTCCCCACCCTGAGGGGAGATAAAAAATAAAATAAAAAAGCCACACTTGGAAGTTGTATCACCAGCTTTCTAAAGATTTGAGTTACTGAGTAGCTTTAATTGGTAACTTTTTGTGTCTTTTTATGACTRGTAACTGTATTTGGGATGGAGGAGAAAAACTGCCTGGAAACAAGCTGTAAATCTAAATTCCTCTTGCAAATATAACACATTACTGCAAATTATAAAATGAATGTAGGCTCACACTTGTAAGTATGAAGATACTGATAATTTGAGGCAATTGACATTGGTTATGGATCAGAATATGTGACTTGGGAGAAGCTCTCTTTTCTCATTCACTAAGTGTTGCCAGCACCCTAAAAGCCGTATTCAATATAGGTGATGATACTGTCCCTGACTGCCCCCACCCCCAAACTAAACAGGAAGATGCCACATGATCCTATATATAACCAAGTCAGTGTTTCTGTTTCGATTACATAAATTCCTACAGTTATGAACCTGAAGGATAACCTCTAAAGGAAAACAAAACAGCAAAAAAGGAAGAATGTAAACATTCTCATCTAGTGATCGTATTGGCATAGGAAATTTATCATTTACATTGGAGTACAATTCTTCCCTCTGGATGGAGATGTTCCATCAAAAAGTGTGTGGAAATTGTGACCATAACTAATCCTCAAAATAGGCTTGATAGGGTCCCCGGGTCATGTTTTGGGCCTTTTTAGAGGGGATTAATGCTAAAATTTATGAATCATTTGTGACATCTGGAAGCCATAAGAGTATGCGTGCTGTATGGGACAGGTTGAGTGCTTTCCTTACACAAGGTGCCTCAGTATCCAAGCTCCATTAAAAGTCAGCAGGAAGCTGTAAGGACTTAGAAAACACCTCTGAATTCTGGCCATTTAAGCATTAATGGATTTAAGGAATTAAATAGCATCAAGCATAGCAAATATTGACCTCTCCTCAGAAAATATTTACCATCTCATTTATTGTTGTATGTCTCCTGCACTAGGATGATATGTTGACATTAGCAGCTATGATTTGCAAGGTGCACTAATGTTCTAAATTGACAAACTCAGCTATTTACTTAAAGACCCCTTGGATTGATTTCTAGATGCTCTGCTCATTGTAAATGCTTCTGCTCCATGTTAAAATGTCACTTTGGTTTTAGGTATTTGTAGTTTTATAGCATAATTTTGAGCCTCATTTATTTTATATTATCAACTTGCCAATTTTGTGAGTAATAACATGGCAAGCTTTCGTATACATAAGGCATGTTTTAACCTGAACATTTCCAAGCCTTGTTTAAAGATACATTGGAAGTAGCTTATAAATTTTGCAAACTGGGAAACTGAGGTATATAGCTGGAAGGGATTCACTCTAATATCTTTTCACAGGAGCTAATCCTACCTTTTCATAAAAGATTTAGGGCCTTAGTCACTTTAAAAGTGGGGTGTTAGGGGTCTGTTTCCTTAGGAGTTCTGAAATACTTATTTCTGTTTAGAATCTGTGTTTTCTGCTTTCCAGAAGCTGGATCTACAGTACAACAGCTATTCCGTTCTACAGCGTAACAGGTATTTCCCACATCTATTCCTCTGCCATTTGCTAGAGCTCCTAAATATTTCTTCCATAGTTTTTCACTCGTGTAGTTAGAAACCACAAAGAATTCTTCCCATTCGTAGCCCTAGTTTGCTCTGCAAGAGCAGCTTTGTGTTTGAAGTTAAGATAAGCAGATGAGTTCATCATTTACCATTCTTATGTTGTATTTTGGCTCACCTTTGCCCACTCATTTGTGACACTCTGAGGAAGCTGGAACAAAGAATTAGGAAGAAGGGAAAGAGTCATCTGGCAGAATCTAATCGGACCACTTGCATGTTCCTTTGCTGTGATTTGAAATGAAATGTAGCACGAATGTCAGGTTAGCCTAAATTCTCTTCTCAGTCTATCCTAACTTCAAGAGCCTGTCACTTAAGCTCAAACTATAGATTGTATATCCATTTATTTATGGATGTTCCAGGAACAGTGGTAAAGATGTCATTCATAAAATGCTTTATGTTTTGCATCGTAAGTATTGGCTAATAAAGAAATATACACAAGTCAAGACTTAAAACAGGTATTTACAATAAAGAAATTATCTGGATTTTTCTTCTCTCTGTATCTGTACCAAAGTCCTGAACACAAAAAGGATTCTTTCCCTCAACCTCTCACTAGCTGCCTAGAAAACAGCTGTTTTCTTCTTTAAAGAAAAGTGTTTCCATTAGGCCAAGCTTTTGAAAAGAGTGTTGAAATGACACACACAGACAGAATCAAGCACAAGCTGGTACACAGTGTAATTATGGAGAGCACATGTTTTAATGGTGATAGTCTATTAAGTTTTATAATCTGAAATCAGTGACATTTGCAATAATTATTATTAATAGCCCAGTTCCTTACTAGTATTTAAATGGAGCTTTATGGCTTAACTAACTAAAATAATCAGCTTCCAATGGTGTATTACATTAGCCTAAATCATGGAACAGTTGGTTTTTAAGATGTGCCTTCATTAGCTCTTTTTAACTACTTATTATGCTGTAAATAAGGTAAAAATAACTCAACACTATTACCCTAAATTACTCAGAGGTCACTAATGGAAAGCTCTGCTGAAACCCGGATACAGTTTTCTATGCAATAAAAAGGAAAGACTGTGGCTGTTTGTGACCCTTCATTGAACCTGAGATTATATGAGCTGGTGCACAGCACCTTGACATCAGTCAAGAGATTCTCAGTGATTCCAGCATCTTGGGATCAGGTCTCTCATCACCTAAACCTTGCCTAACACATTCTCTGCATCCTGTGTCACCAAGATGATGTGTGTCATGCTTATTCCTAATTTCCTTATTGCTGGCATCTTTGCCAAGAAGWCTGCTGCAGTCATCTGAAACAGAGAACAGAAGATACTAAAAGTAGCAAGAACAATGCAGATGAACAGAGCCTTATGAAAAATGAATACAGTGAAGGAAAAGTTGGAAGACTTTTCTTAGAAACTAGCAGTGGACAGAAGTGCTTGTCTGCTTCATACCTGTTGGGACTTAAGAAATTTTTGCAGTTTTAAATTGTCTGAGGATCCCACAAAACCTCTTTTGAAGTAGGAAGAGCTGATACATATTAGGGAGCCATTGGGAACAGTTTTTCTGAATAAAAAGGTGGCACATTTAGGTTTTTGGGTTTTTTTCTGTAATCATGCTTTTATCAAAGGTTTTCCTAGGAATCCACTTTATTTCTTAATACCTTTACAGACAGCGTTAGCTGGTCTCTTTTAAATAGCTTAAAAGTTTAATTCAAAGTAAAATGTTTTCTCTTTTTTTCTTTCTTTTGCTTCTTTTTCTTTTTTCTAAATGATATACAGCATCCAGAACATTCCTCTTAAAGCACTTTCTTGGTTTGATGTAAGTAGAGAATATCCATTCAAAGAGATTAGAACAGAACCTTTTGTAACAGTAAGTAAAATAAGTCTTAAAAGGTAAGAAACTGACTTTTCAAAGCCACTTCTCTCAAAGGAGTTAATATCCAGCAGGATGCATGAGAACAGCTTATTTTTCTTCACCTTTACTGAACTGGTACTATTTTTATTTTAACTTGTCTGTGTATTTTGCACCTATTTTAAGTGAGTTAAAGGACATCAGCAATTCACAGAAGTAATCCATTTTCAGTCAGGKCATTACTGCTTGTTTTCTCAGCATGTTCTGCTGATCCATCTAAAGAATGGATCTTATCATTGTAAAAATCAATTGATGTGCAAGGTGGTCAGCATTTACCAACAGCAGATAGTTATCACCATTGTAAATACAGAATGTAAAGGAGGTACTCAGAATATATTTTTGTTGGTCTATGTCGGTCTGTTAAATGGCATTTTGTGTTATAGGTGGTTGATGAATGTTAAGATTTGCATTTCTGTTAGCTGTTGCATGCCATAGTGCCTGTTCGTAGCTATGTGCCTGGCACATCTGTCGATTTTGTGCCTTGACCTCCAAGTCTATTACAAAAAATATGCTGTATACCAAATGTAAGTGAAATAAGACGAGAATATGATTGAAAGACAAATGTCATAGCTGAAGTGAAGGCAGAGTGCTCCTATTGGAATGTTCTTTGAATATCATGCAATAATTAATATTCTAGCTATTTCAGTTTTAACGCTTATAAGACATACTCATTTAGACTATTTTCATCTAAGCTTCTTAACTTTCATTGTTACTACACTGAAACTCTTTATAAATATCCTTGCAGCAGTGGAAGGGTGCTTTAAAAGAGGAAGAAGTAGTGCATATTCTTTTTGYAGCCGTCACAATACCAGCCACGTCCTCCATGACAGTCCTTAAAGACTTGCCTGTGACTGTCAGCGTGGTCCAACCAGACGGCCCACAGGAAATGTCCTTCTATCTCACTGTCTTTCTTTCAGATGGGCAGAAACTTCCTACTAGTTCAGGCCTTAGAGGCTATGCTATCTCTACTGCAGCTTTGAGAGGTGAGCAAAGGAAGGACATATGTAATAGAGTCAAATGGTTGGAGGGATGTTTTTTGGGGTCATCTAGTCCAACCCCTGCTCAAAGCAAGGCTGCCTTCRAAGTTCGGTCAAGTTGCTCAGAGCCTTATGCAGTCAAGTTTTGAAAATCTCCAAGGATAGAGATTCTGAAACCTCACTGGTAAACCTCTTTCAGTGCCTAACCACTCTTTTTTTTTTCTTTTTGATTTTTTTCTTTTTTCCTTGTATCTAGTTGGAATTTCCCATACTGCAACTTGTGTCTGTTGCCCCATGTCCTTTTGCTGTACACCTCTGAGAAAAGTCTGATTCTGTCTTCTCTGTAGACCCCTGCTGGGCAATTAAATCCCCCATAACCTTTTTTTTCTCCAGGCTAAGTAAACCCAGTTGCCTCAGCCTCTCCTTGTACATCATGTGCTTCAGTCCCCTGATCATCTCAGCAGCTCTCTGCTGAACTTACTCCAGCTTGTCAGTATTTCTCCTGCACTGGAGGCACCAAAACAGCAGTTTTCCAGAAGCAGCCACACAAGTGCCAAGTTGGAGGGAATAATCACTTCCTTCAACCTGCTGGCTGTGTTCTTACTAATACAGCCCAGGATGCAGTTGGCCTTCAGAGCTGCAAGAGCACACCACTGATTCATATTCAGCTTGTCCACTAGGACCACCAGCTTCTTTTCTGCAGAATTGCTCTCTAGTCTACTTAGTCCCCAGCCTGTACTGATGCAGGACTTCACATTTGTTTTATTGAAATTCATGAGGTTCCTGTTGGCCCATTTCTCCAGGTTGTCTAGGTCCCTCTGAATGGCAGCCCCACAGTTTCTCAATCCCTGCCCTCAGTTTGGTGTCATCGCAAACTTGCTGAGGGTGCATTCTGTCCCATTGTTGGCATTGTCAATGAAGATGTTAAATAGCATCAGTCCCAGTATCAACCCCTGAGGAATGCCAGTAGAAACCAGTCCCAGTTAGACTTTGAACCATTGATCACTACCCTTTTAGCCTGACCATCCAGCCAGTTTCCCAGCCTCCTTGTAGTCCYCCCGTCCAGTCCATCTCTCCAGTTCAGCTACCAGTGTGCTAAGAGAGATTGTCAAAGGTCTTGGTAATTTATGTGTTGTGCTTCCTGCATCCATGTAGACACACCACAGAAAGCAAGCAGGTTCAAGAAAAATTTAGCATTGGTAAATCTGTACTGGCTGTTCATAGTCACCTGCTTATTCTTCATATGCTTGGAAATGGCTTCCAGTGAGACTTGCTACATAGTCTTTCCTGGGACTGAGGCGGCCACCTCCCTGGTACACCTGCTACTGAGAATAGCTAGGGGGAAGGATCTTAAGGGAAGATCTTACAGCTGCAGAGGCTGTGCCATACTGCCTGAAATATGAAAGCATGTGGAGCTAGCTAAGCAAGATTCAAGTATACAGCTTCCTCATTAGTGAAAGAAATAGTCTAGATATACTGTATATATGAAGTCAACTTATAATAGCCATCTCAAATTGCAAAATAAATATTCTTTAGGGCTACAGTCCATCTGATTTCTCTTGGTCACCTCTTTTCATGTACCAATGGCAAACAAGGAAAATCTGGGGCACCAAGAATTGCAAGTTCTATTCCTAACTTGGCGTTAGACTAGCTAATATGACCTTGGAAGTCCCCGAGGAGTTGCACAGAAGCTACCTTTGGCATTTTCAAAATCCCTGTCTGAATTCAGTAACTTAGACCTATCTCTCCTTTTAAATCTTTCCTTTTACCTCTCTGCTCACACAAGTACCTGTAAAAAGGGAAGATCATTTTGCAGCTGTGAAAAGGAGGAAAGCTGAAAATTTTAATATTGGATAATTAGAAAAATTGCCATCAACAACTGGTTATTTCAGGAGAACCATTTTTTTCACTGCTAAATGTATTATTGATTTCTGGTGTATTTTTTTTCTCCCTTTTCAAAGTACAAAGCCCTTAAATAATTTGAAGTTTTCCCTTATTCCTCAGAATTGCAGCATATGACTGATAACTGCCTTTAGAACTCCTAATAGCTAAATTACAATTATTATGCAAAGACCTACAATAGACAGTTATATGGATTGTTAAATGACTTTGCCTTTTTTGCAAACCATAATCATTTTCCTTTATTAGCTGAAGGATTTCATAATTTAAGGAAGATGAGAACCTATAAGTCACACTTTCAAATAAGGAACATGGATATTGCAAACATTAAATTCTCCCATAAAAATGTTAAGGCATCATTAAACTAGGATCAGATTAATACAATTCAGTTAACTCTAGATAGATATCTCCTGTAATAGGCTGAAACAATACCTAGTGATATAGGATGTATAAGATTTTACTACAACCAATTTATAAACCTATAAAACATACAGGTATCACTCAAAGCCATCATTAATTGCACATGCCTTGTATTAAATCAAGTGAGTTTGTAAGGAGAAATATTCCCTTCCCTTACTGTGTCTCTCTTTCTATTGTTAGCTGCTACCATAGCATCTTACTTCTACCGTAAGTCAGATGAGAGTTTCCTTCTGGTAGAGGTTGACCTGAGAATCTGTGCTTGATTTATCCATCTGCTTAGGTGTCTGAAAGATTTTTAAATGAATTTTCAGGGCATAATTTAGTTCTCACTTGTAGCACTGTAAATCTGGAGTCATTCTGGATTTGCTCCAGAACAACAGCAAGCAGGATTTGAGCCTGAGTTTAGTCCTATTAAAAACAAAGGCTCACATCTCCCCTCTTCAGCTGGACAAAGGAAGGGTGATAGCTGGAGAAAAAGAGGCAATGGGCAGCTGGCTCTGTGCAAGTTCCTTCTAATGCTACAAAGCAGGAGGGATCCTGCTGAGGATCTGGAGCTGGAGGATCTGGAGAAATCGCAGTTTTAGGCAAGCCAGACAGAACTAAATGAGACAAGTGCTTTATGCATCAGTGTGCCTTCCCAGTCCCTTGACTGCATACCTGCTATGAAGAATAAAGCTGAGTTTGGGCTGGTAATGGGCTGGGCTGCTTCTAATGCTTGAACTGCTCATTCAGATCCAGCTTAGACTGGTTATCTTCAATAAGGCCTGTGTGGAATTTGTCTGTGATTTTTTGACAGTAGTTTTGGTCCAATGCATTGCATAGTGAGCAATCGGTGACTGAACAGGTTTGCACAAAATAATTCTTTTGTTTGAGGTGACAGGGAAAAATGCTGGTTAATAGCAGGGGAGTATGTTGCTGGCTCTGATTATCTTGCGAAGAATTGTCAGAGCTTCTATTACACTAGTGTCTCTCCCATTCTGCATCTAGACATTACATACTCTGTGGTCAAAATGAAAATGTAGATGTTTTGACATCTGTTCTATCTGTTCTTATCTATTATATCTATAGATATAATAGCTACATATATATCTATATAAAAATGTATCTATATATCTGTTCTTATCTATTTGTCCCATGACTTGTGCCTGAAAAGTGCTGGTATGCATATTTATTAGTCTACTTTGACCTCCATTTGGGTATACCCATATCTGAATATGTTAGCGCAGATTTTCAAAAAAAAAAAAAATCAGATTCATTGCATGTGTGTGCACTTATGTATGCATACAGATAGGAGAGAGAAGGAAATATTTTTCCCACTCCCCTCACATCCACAGGCATGTATCAGTGCATTTTGTTAGAAATAGATCAGGTCATGATAATACACTGTGCTGTACCTGTTCTGTGTATTAGTAATCCAAGTATGTATATACCCTCTGCTACTAAATTGATAATAAGATCCAGAGGTTGAAGCTGGACTGGGAAGGAGATGAGAAAGGAGAAACTAGCTTGCTAAGCTGAACACAGCTGTTGCGGCTCCTAGGAGAGTTACAGCACCAGTATGGAGAAAAGCTTGTTGGAAGCAGTGTTTAATGGCTAGACTAGAAAAGACTGCTTTAACAACTAGCTCTGTGAAACCAGACTGGATCATTCAGGATGCACAGCCCTGGGTATCTGGCTTTTTTAATATAGGCTGAAAGGATGACTAAGTGTGCCCCTGGACACCTAGAGAAACTTAGCACATACACACACAGATAGAATTTGTTTGTAAATCTGTAATAATGATTGAAAATGCAAGCAAATATAAGGAGATGTCAAGCAGTGTAAAAGATGAATATAGATTAGTCTTGTAAACATTTTCCAGTTTTGTCTGAAATAAGTTATGTATGTGACTTAGCTCAGTACTTGCAGTATTCCCTGAGGTCTGTGTAGGATACATCCCAGACTACCTTAGTCATTTACTGAATCATCTAATGCAATTGAATTCTGAGTGACAGCCAAAATTATATGTAGTTAGTAAAAAACGTTGTTCTATTTAATCATATAATTGTGCATCCATTTAGCTCACCCCAGCAATCATAAGAACCCTTATGTACAAGTAACTTTATCTGTGTGACTTGCCTTTGACAAGTAGGAAAACTCACTCTGAGGGCATTCTCATGCAGAGAATTTGGAGCATGAGGCCTAGCTATATGCCAGCAAGACACATTTCTAATAATCCATTATTGTGGATGAGAACTTTGTTTAAATTAGGATTTTTGTATGCAGTTGTCTTGTTGCAAAGCAGAAGATGGCTACCCTGGTGATCTCTCATGTGGAAGAAACTATGAAGCAGTTTCTATCCTGTTTTACCAATTTAACTGCAAAAGAAAATAGAACTGTATTTAACTGTATAAGAAAATTTCAGCCTAGATTCCAGTCTAGATTCCCCTTCAGCCATTTCTGAGGAAGCAAGGGCTATTTGAATGCCCTGTCAGTTCATTCTCCTGCTAGAAACTTCTGAACCTGTTAGTACTGGTCAAATTTGAAAGAGGAACTAGAATTTCAGAATGCATTGTGTTCTTCTAAGTTTCGTGCAAATAAGTGAAAACAGCACCAGATTAGCACTCTCAGGGAGGGAAAGGCATTTACAATGCAGCTGTTGCATACACTATGTAGCAGCAGCCAGCTGGTGCATCAGCACATGCACACCTCTGGGCTTCTCATGGCATTGTATGGTCACTGTAGTGCTGTAACAGCTGGAGATGTGATGAGAAACTGGTGTGACTGTGACCTCATATCCATGGTCTAAAGGAAATAGCTCATTGAACAACTTCCATTGTTGTTTAGTTAAACTACCTGTTCAGTGATATATTAGAGCCATTTGGTACAAAATCCTACATTTGCAAAGAGCAGGACACCCAATTGCAGAGCAAGGCATAAGCAACACAGATTTAATGCAGTTCATTTACAAGTAGTGATCTTGGTTCATTCTATCTGGCTGGTAATTGCTATCAGAGTAAGACAGGCAGCGAGCCAGTGTCTTTCCTCATGCACACATTGCTGATACATATTTTCCAGGACAGAAAGCCATCTATTAGTTCAATCACTAGCTTGGGACTCAGAAGACCTGATTTAACTTTCTGCTCCACCTTAGACCTTTTGAGTTACCATAGGCAAGACATTTAAAATATGTCTAAGCTGCAGACTGCAGTGAAGCATCAAGATCTGCTAGTTAGTTTTTAATGAGCTAGCTAGGAAGCAGTCTGTGGCAGTACTTGGTTAACTTGCCTTGGCTACTTTTCAGTCCATCCATTAATTTAACAYGTGATGGTTGGATTTCAGGGTGTTTCATGAAGTTCAGTAAGGATCAAATATAATCCAGCTTCCTGATCAATCATATGAAATAAATTTAGCATTAAGTGACCCCAGTGGTCAGCCCAAGTTAGATGTTAATCGTCTAACCATAGGGGCTCAATTGACTTTATAAAGTAGGACAGAAGGGCCCTGTAGGGCCAAAGAAGGGCAACATAGCTAGCAAAGAGCCCCAAGAGGCCATATTTGGAACATGAGTCATTTAACCTAACTTTAGAGATCTCCAATCCTAATTATCTTTATAGCTGGAGAACAACTTAATACCTTTTTGGTACATGCTCCATCTAGCTTATTCCAGAGATCTCCTTGATGTCATAAATTGTTTGCTAGAAAGGCATCTAGTTGAGATGAGAATCTAGAAGTAGACTGCAATATTTGTCCAGGTGAATCCCATCCTCAGAGTCTTTCCAGTAAGTGACCTCACTCATTTAAAGATTGCCCCAGTATATCTGCACAACATATTACAGACAAGAAGTGAAACACTCTTCCCTAACTGTGCCTTAACTCTCTGCCGTGTCTCCAAGAAGGTGTTCTAGGGCTAGATGTCTTAAGGAAGTGGTAGAAAGACCAGGTGGAGGCAAGACCTCTTATCCACATGAACAGGTATAGTTAGGAAAATGATAGAAGCTTGTAGGCCCTTCTTGAGGATATTAATATGCATGGACAGTATGTTAACAGGAAACCTTTCAGCATCTTAGACAAGATAACTGAACTTTATTTCAGCAAAACAGTTGAGCTCAAAAGTGCCAGTCCTGAGAAAAGATAAACCTTATAAACATTTATACTTTTATTAGTAACAATACTGYCAGTTGAAGCCTATGAAACTTCATATTTTTAAGCTCAGCATAATGGATAGCAGAACTGTTGTATTGGAAAGAAGGGGAGTTTTCACCTGTACTTTGTGATCAGTTGTCTTGGGTTTATATCATTGATGTTTCAACCTGAGACGAAACTAAAATGTTTCATTGCTCACTGAAGAGGATGAAGTGTGAGCAAAGAACCACGAGAGGGAGCTATTGGAAACTGTAAAGCTGACATTTTTCTCCTCATTAAGCGGCATGTTATGTTTAAAAGGCTCTCTGCTAAAGGTTGTAAAACATTCAGAGGATTACAGCATCTTTAAAATAAAGTTTTTCTGGGAGGGAATCCACCTAAAGGCTTATCAAACACTTAAAAAAAATTGTGTTGAAGTCAATTTAAAAAGTTGTGCCTTTTAAAAATTAACTCTTAATTAGATTTAGATACCACAGTACCTACAGTTTAAAGGTCTAATGCTTAAATTTCTACTTTCTTTGTATTGTTTTCAAGCAATAAAATGTATAATAGAGTTGTGATGTCATTTTGCTGTTGAATAGGAACATAACAGTGTATGGGAGGACAGATCTGCTTAGGTCATTTGGTTCAAGCCCCATGGTAGCAGCTCCATTCTCTACTTGTCTCAGTTACAGTACATATTTCTCTGTACTGTCAGAGCCTTGCACTGGAACAACTCTGGATCTTTACAAAGTTCAGCAGAGATTAAAAGCATATCTGAACTCCTAGCCAGTCTTAAAAAATGAATTTAGCTGTAAATGGCTCAACATAGGGATAAACGTGGATATTAATTATATAACTAGAGGGACTCAATTTACTTTGTAAAGCAATTAAAAGTAGACAGAAACTTATAGTCTGATTCTGAGAAAGAATAATGTCTGTTTAAAAATAACTTCCTACCCGGAATAGCTTTCTTGTCTCGTATAATATCAGTTGTGGAAGAAAAAATACTTAGGCACTTACAGCACTGCTTCTTTATGGAAAAATCAAACCCAAGTTTTAAAACAACAGAAGCTGACACTTAGGCTCCCAGATCCACATTTAGGCATGTAAACAAAGGATTTGCTTTTTGAACAGGCTGAGCAGCATGTCAAAATTTAGCTTTCCCTTGTTTTCATTTTCCAAGGGCAGGTTAAGGCTGCGAAAGCGGCCTCTGCTTCTGTGGACTGGTTTAAAGGGGAAGGGAGCTGGATATTTTTAATATACAGATGGCTAATCTATTCTAGAGTACAGTTTAATATTGCCCTTGATTATTCTAGGCTGGTGGTCTGTCTTTTTTATTATTATTATTATTTCTTGTTTAAGAGCAGATAGGAAAGTATTCCTTTCAAGCACATTAATCAGAGGTGGAGTTTGTTCCTGTATCCATAAGCAAAGCAAATCTACAGGAAAACTTCATTAACAGAAAGCACCTCCTCCAACAGGCATGCTGATGGAAAATCATTCTGTTCTTGGATACTTACTGCATTTTACTCTTGTCTTCAGTAGAATTCATAACACCCTCTTCTTCACAGTTTACCCTCTGAAAATACCACTGAGCAATGTGGATCCATCATACTTGTACAGGTTGATAGCCGCCACATCTCTCTCTCTCTACCTACCTACCTACCTACCTACCTTCTGACTGGACAGAACATGTTCAAATATCCACTGCTGCACCATCCTCATAACAGTGTAGCCACACAGAGAGAAAGGAAAGAAATAAGGCTGTCCCCACATTGCTCATAGGGTTTTTGTGCTTCAGTGTTCACCCATATTATCACTTCAGAAATCGGTTTCCAGCAATGGGCTAGAAAACCTATGGTAGCACCTTTTAAGCACATCATCAAAACCTCTGATCCACCTCTTTATTGCTGTCTTGATTAGATATATTAGAAAGAAACAGTATGTTTGGTTGGTCTGCTTAATACTACACATGCCTATTCTTTATTCTGGGATTTTAAGCTTATTTCTGTAAGATTTTTCCCTCTGACCTGTTGTGAATGTGGCTGTAGTGGGATTTACAAACAAAAGGAGTTTAATGCAGACAGACATGACAGAAGGAAAAAAAGCTGAGGTTGTGCTTGTCTTGATTGTTTATTTCGAAATGGTTGTGAGAAAGAGCTTCAAAATACACCTGAAAGCTGAGAGGCAGCATTTGGGAGCCAGGGGCTCTTACCTTTTTACTTCTGTAGAATCTCTGCTTTTATGTCACTGTTTCTAAAATAAAAAAAGTTAAAGGCAGTGAGAAAGAACGTCAAATTCTGAGTGCCTTTCTCGGGCAAAATGTTACTGAAACTGTAGAAAGTTCATCTGAACAAGGACTTCCTGACATGACACCAAGAAACTTTAACGCTTGTATGGTAATTTCAAGCTCTTTTGGTGAGAAAGGGTGGGCTTGCATGCTGAAGCAACCCACCTTGGCAATCCAGATTGTGCCATTTCCACTCTCTTCAATGAGTTCAATATCCTGTAGGTGATGTCGCTATCAAGGCTGAACATCCAGCATGGGGATATAAGATGTACTTCTTCATGCGAGCAGGTTTCTTGCTTGCATCCAGTTAAATGATTCAGTAAGCTTTGTGAGATTATGATGTGTGTTATCAAGTGACATCTTCAAATGTGTCTGAGCCAGTAACACATCAGCTTCACTTTTAAAACTCTATGAACATTTGGCAATATAGAAATCAGTCTTCCAAGTATCCCATTTTCCTTTAAAAGCCTTCATTTTTAAAGAAATAAGGAATAATACTAATAAAATATACAGGAAGAACATAAACATTCTTTAACCACTTTCAAACTGAATTCCTTCCCAATTCTGCACTCTTCTTCATCTACACTTAGCAGCAGTAAGAAACATGTGAAATCCTGATCTTAAGCAAGTCAGATTATACTGGGGGCTTTAGCATGCCCAAGCCTTAGTGCATCCTGCAACCATGTTTCAGCTGGTTTTCAGGAGAATGAAAGCTAGCACGTAGGCCAGAAGACAGCCACTGTGTCTTCCAGTACTTACTCCATATGGACAACGGGGAAGCAAAACTGTGGGGCATACTGCAGATTATACCGATCTGGAAGCCAACCTTCCTATTAATACCAGCAAATCAAAACTAATGAGCTTCTCTGTAGCTTCAATTTGTAAAGGATAAAGAATACAAAAAAGTTCTCTACTATTCACTGTATAAAGATACATGAAGGCTTCTTCAGTGTGTAAGGGAAAACAGCTAGAGCCTCTCTTATGGAAGTGTCTGATTTCCAGATTTACTTTTTCTGATTTGAACTCCAGGTCTGCATAGTTCTTTGTTTTCACAGAAGTAAAAAAAAAAAAAAAAAAAAAAAAAAAAAGTCTTTACAGCTTTATACCACAGTAAAGAAAAGCAGTGTTAATATATCCATCTTACATCCAGTTTATTTAATATCAGAGCAGTAAATATAGATAAGAGTTTTCAAATCTGACAATGCTAGAGTTGGCAAGATATAGGTACCCTGACAGATCAACGGCCTGTTAGTAGTTCTAGAACTGCATGTGTGCTGAAAAGCTGAAGGGAGTACATGGGTAGTCTTCAAGTTCAATTTTGTAGATACTGATAATACAGTCTTAAATACATTACTCTTGATATGGCAGGGCAGCATCTGCATAGAAATAAAGTAGAGCTGTGCTTGTCAACACTGAGAACTATATTCCAGTATTTCTAATCTTTAAAACAAACAGGAAATAAAAAATATCTTTTCCTTAAAGAAAGAAGTGGTCTTTGGTCAACATTTAGTAAAATATGTTTCATTTTATTTTATGTTACAACAGTAATGTTAAAATTATATAGCTTTTTATGTCATCTTACTGGGGCGCACATTTTAAAATTGGTATTCTGCTCTGATAAAGTGATCTTAGTTTCAAGGCAGGTATAACTTCCTAGCAGAGGTAGGCTTCAACTCAAAAGCAAGGACTGAATGCCAGCTGTCCCCTGGAATGGGTGAGAGGCAGTCATTCACCTTCAGATCACTTCTCTTCCCTTTCATAATTTCTGTTTGAGCACAGCACTTTCAAACACGCCAGGCTAAGCCCTTATTTAGTTAAGTCTACAGTAAGAGCTCTGAATGGGCAGCAGGCTGACCTTTAATTCCAGGCCATAACTTGTGCTTTGTACCAGTACATGTACATGGGCTTTACAAGCCCTTTTCTACTTGCAACTAAAAGTGAACAGGCATATATCCATGTTACAGGTAAGTAAACTTCATTACAGCAGATGAAAACTGCTCTGTGAATGGAGTCAGCCCAAGAAGTTATACTGACCTCATACTGGCCCTAGCTATAAAATGATTTCACTAAACAGTGCTCTTGCCAAAAACAGTTCAATGCTCACTAACATTTCAGTTCCTACCCTCCTCAACCCTCTCTACATTCTTTCATCACTCAAAAATAATACTAGAACAGGAGACAATACTACCTTGTTTATCTGCTTCTGGTACCTCTGCAAGGGAAGCAGCTTTGCAGTTAAATACCTTTTGTATACTTTGTGTCTAAGCATTTAATTTATTTCAGCAGGTGTCAGCACCCTTAGGCATGTGATGATCTGAGTCTTTCTTCCTTGAGTTAAATACAAAAATGGTATTGCATACAGTAGCAGTATTTTATTTTCCTTTAGTGCAAGTGTTCTTGCAATAAAGCACAAGTACATCTCAGAGTTCAGAAGCAGGACTGTTGGTCAGCAAGGCTGAGTACAAGGCTGAGTTTATTGGAAATAATTGTTACAGTCACACCTGGAAGCTCTATCCAAGATAGCTTTCGTACTGAATAAATGCAAGGTAAAACTCTTGTTCTCCAAACAGCTTATGAGACAAAGGGTGAGAGGGGCAGCTCAGAGATTAAATGACGTAGCCCTAACACAGTAAGTCTGCAGTAGAACTGGAAACAGAAGCTGGAGTCTTCTAGGTCTAGACTCTGTCCACTTGACCACAGTGTCTCCCATCTTTGGTTTGTCCTATCTTATCCCTCCAAACAGAGACCTTTAGAAGAAGCTGACTGAATCCCAAGTGCTACCTGTGCTCTGTTATTTCAGCTTCTTCCTACTTCAAGACTAACTATCTTTTACACAGATTTCCTTCTTTTTCCAAACATATTGTTGATTAACTTGGCCATTGACTTTGATCCACTTGGTCGTCTCTTTTCCTTCACTTTGAAACTTGAGGTGACGTTTCTCAGGACTTTCATGAACATTGCCACAACTTCCTGATAATGTTCTGCTGCAGACAGTTCACAGAATTGGCACTTGTTATCCATTGCCAGCTTTTGTCCTTCATCCCAGCCGACTTCCCTCATGTGGCATAAATCTTGTTTGTTACCAACCAGAAACACTGCTGACTCTACCATTCTGAAATTAAAAAGGTTGATTAGAGAAAAGATATATTAATCATACATAATACATTCTCCAGTGCTCTCTCTCAAATGCCATTTCAATACCATATATGTATTAGTGTTACTGTGTCTGCAAGCTGTACTTCAGGATAACAGGCATGGTAACTGAGTGGGGAAGTAAGCAAGCAGCACAGTGACCATGCCAGCTTTTTACCCTTGTGAATCACAGCAGATGGACTTGTGGCAGTTATTGAAATGGTAGTGCTGTAAGAAATAAGAGTGAAAATCCTCAGGTACTCTGCTTTGGACACAGTGAAATAGTTTGTAATTTGCAACAGAGTTTGCCTTCAAGTATTTTATTGTTGGTATTGTGTTAGGCTGCTAGGACCCAACTGGATTTTAATTGCTACTAGGATGCCTGCAGCTCACAGAAATGTTGGCGGCTTTTTTCATATGTTGATTGAGGGAAACGAAACTAACTAACGTCACTTACTTTTTACAGGCTCCTAGGTGAGACTCGCGGATGCGGTACAGCAGCGCTTTGGCAAAGGCAAACGACGCTCTGTCACTGATGTCGTAAACAATGATAAAGCCATCAGCCCAGTGGAGCTCGTCTGTGAGGGAGAGCTTCCCCCGCTGCGCTTGAAAGAAGAGCAGATTCACCATGCAAAAGGGCAGCTACTGTTGTCACTTCAGAGCATTCGCTTTGTCGCTGCGGCTGTGAGAATGCTGCATCTTTCATCGCAAAAGATACTAACAGGTCTGGGTGCTAGCACTGAATTCAGGTGAGTCCTGCTCCCAAGGCCTGATGAATAACTGTTGCTACAGATGGCACTTCAGATCATTGACAAACTCATTATAAAACACCTCTACTTTGTTTAGTGGTAAAATTGTATCAACTCTACAGCCATTGCTTTCAGCAGAGTTATGCTGAATATTCTGCAGTGTTACAGGAGAAGGAAATGTTGGCCATCAGTATTTGTTGGATTTATAGCTATGGCTTGGTTTTGCATACCCCTAGTATTCTGATCATAGTAAGCTTAACGAATTTGTTAAAAGTTCTTTGTTCCCTCTCATTTCTTCTGAGCTTTCTTTGTGTTTTTCCAAGTCTGCAAATAATTTTCTCATGGGATAAGTTTCCACAGGGATGGAAGATCTCCTTTCAAGCTGCAGTTGACTTTAACACAACAGGTAACAAAAGTTACTCAAGTGATAATGAGGGTTATAGCAGTCTTTGGGATCCTCCACCCTAAGAAAGTATTATAGTTTCTAGAAAGCAACTGCTACAAACTGCCCTCTTAAGCTAAGGAAATGGCATTTCAACGCTATTTCAAATTACTTTGTCCCCGTACTTTAGCACCAGCTAGCAAGACCATATGACCTAAGATAGGTGTAAAATACTAGCAGTTGCCCAACAAACTAGAATTTTTTAGCTCCTTGTCTTTTGCATTGGCATGAGGGTAAAAATTTTCCTGATTTTAGATTTGCTTAAACAGCTTGCTTTGCTGGACAGCAATCTGGGAACTGTGTAAGTTGTTCCCTCATGAGTTTATCTTAATCTTTTGCTCTTTGCAATGTATAACCTCCCCCATCCTGTTCCACCCCTCCCCCAGGTTGCCTAAATTAGCTCTGCATCAGGACAGCACCATGAACACAGCTGTACTACAAAGGATGTAACTTAACATGAGAAGTGGGAAGCAAATACTAGCAAGGCAAGGAGGTGCATGAGAAGAAATGATGAAACACAAGTTTCCAGAACTGTCTGAAGACTTCAGTGACTTTTAATAAAGTTTTTGAATTTTGTGGTGACTGTGCAACAGGTTTAGAGACAGGAAGGAAGAGATGTGTGGCAGCTGCTTCCCAGACAGATGAGGGGAGATGGATCTTTGCAGAGATCCCTGAAGCTTCCCACTGGTAGCAGCAAGATTTCAGGAAGTAGAGACAAAAATGGAGAATTTTCCTTCCCCAGCTTGGCATCCTCTTGGGACTTGCTCTTCTTCCCTAACTCTCATGGGATACAGTACCTCCATATCCCATCCATCTCCTTCCAGTATCACCAGTCCCATCTCACAAAAGTCAATACCACCACCTCCCATCCTACTCACTACCTATTCCTCTGCAGGAGCTAAGGAAAAGTCAGGAACAGAGTAGCAGAAGGTAGCAAACAGCCAAAGTTAGCCCTTACTCCTAAGGAAGAACTGGTACAAGAAGGGAGTCAGAAAGAGGAGCTGCCCTCCATCACACCTGATCTCCTGTCTGAAAAGGAAAGAGGGTTCCCAGGATGTAGCTACCAATTTTTCTGACCATCATGTAGTCTGCTTTGCCTTAGCTAGCTGCCACTACCAGTGTTTAAAACATTTTATTAAGAGGCCATTCACATGCCCCAGGACTTAATATGCCAAAGTGGAAGCTATARGTAAGCTTAGGAAAGAGGTCTGAGACAGGTGGGAGCAAGTCCATAGATTAGTAGTTTCTGACAGATGGTGTGGCAAAGGAGGACTCCATGGAATATTGTAACATGGCATAATGGCTGTTTCAGAGTCTGTATTGCCCTGTGACAAATAATGCTGGGAATCACAAGCCAGGATGCTTATCTAGATCGCCAACCCAGGAAAATGGAGCACACAAGTTGGATGCTGCAAGGAACTGCAAAGCCATTTCCCTTTCCTTCCCAAATGAAGGGTGCTGTTGCTTGCGCCAAAGGACAGGGCTGGTTTTTTTTGTTGTTGTTGTTTTTTGTGCTCACTAAGTTGAGCTTTCAGTCCTTGAATTCAAGTCTGAGTAAGACTTAGATTTGTTCAGCTTTAGCACTCATTGTCCTGGTTGGCAAGAGGCAAGATTAGCTCACAAGGATCCCTTCTGGACAGGTGATGCAATTAACTAGCCAGACCTATCTAGATCTGCATGTTATTACAGAGTACCAAAATCTTTCTACTCCTGTGATGGCAAGAAAGAAATGAAAACTTTATTTCAAGGTGTTTTACTGTGGTTAACATTCAGCTCAACATGCAGAAGTCTGCATTATGGGTTGCCTTTGATCTGTTCTGTGAATGGAAGTCTTGCTTCCAGGCCTATCTACTTTGACCATTTCTACAAGTATTTAACATACCACTTGCTTTATAAACTGAATTTCAATCATTTAGGAGATTTGATAAAACTGAACTGCATAATTTTATATAGAAATATATAACTATATCTAAAGCTATATCTGTATAAAACTTATCTGTATATTTAATGGTGTAACATGGGAGCAGAAGTTATTCTTGTTAGTAGTATTCCAAAAATGCAAAAGCATTTACACAAAAGTTGTTGTACTTCCATGAAGTGGAAAAATATTTAGTGTTCTAAGCCACAGCAACTAGGAAATTTCAGTCATTCCAGATAAAAATAGCAAATACAAATTCCAAGTACAGACAGCAAGCTTGGATTTCCCCCCACCCTTTCTACTATTGCATAGGTAGAATGAGGAACAGCTTTTATTTGGTCCCTAAAATTCTTACCTGTGAACAAGGGTCATAAATTTCCAAGTGAATCTGYCTCCCATCCAGGCACAAGTGTTTAGTGTAGATGCATTCTAGAAGATACATCACATTGAAAGAAAACCAGCATTAGAGAGACTGGGGGTGGTGGTGAAGAGAGAACACTGAAAGTGAGATTTGCTATGTAATACTGAGGAACTATTTAGTTCCTCCAGTTTGGCATGATTCCTTTATTTATTTTTTTTTTAAGCTGGAAACAAACCCATTCATTTTGTAGCACCTGAGCTGCCCAATCCCTTCATCATATGGCTGGCCAAGTACTATTTCACTGTTGTGTTCCCATGGAAGTGCTGGTGTGAAAAATGCTGTTAGACCCTAATTTTCATCTTCCAAAAATGTAGGCAAAGGGGATGCAAAATGGTCATAATCAGCTAACTGCAGGTGACACGACTGACCTTGCTACCAAGGTTCATGATTATGGAAGTAATGAGCTAGCCTATGTGTAAGTGCTGACTCTGCACAAAAGTCACTGTTTGGTAGTAAATATTGGTATACTTGTACTAATGTTTATTTACCATGAGATTTAGTGCTTTAATCAGAATTCTCATCCTAAGCAGCATTAAGGCCAGTAATATTTACAGAATCATGCCCTTAGACTAGATCCTAAGATATTTCTGTAATGTGAACTCTCAGATTTAAGACTCTCCTCCAGCACTAGCAACCCTGGGAGCTCTGCTGCAGGCCGACCACCGCTATTTTAGAACAAACTGCTGTTTGAGGAAGTGTAATCAGCTTGCATTCATGGTGCTAGTAGCCAACAGGCTGTCTACAGTACAATTCCTCGGTTACTGAACTCCCAAGGACAGAAGTTAGTATTGGCACTACTGAACATACACTTCCAGAGATGGTAACCCTTATCTATGCCCCAAATAAACATGAAAAGTTTGAAGTGTAAGTGTCTTCTGTTCAGCACCATGCTCGTCTGAAGCATACTTCATGCATGTCTTAGGCAATTGTCAGTCCCAAATATCCCAGGGTGTCAAATCTGCAGCCACCGGTGGTTTTCATTATTAAACAAATTATTTTTAGTTAATACTTTTGACTGCATTAACAGTGTTCTGGGATGTTCTGTAGTTTATGACCCATATTTCCTTTCTCAAAATTCCCTTTCTCTAAACTTATCTTCCAACAAACATCTATTTACAAAGGAAAATGGTTTTGGTTTTTTTTGGATTATACTTGTCTCCTTGAAATATTGGAGTCTCAGGACAAGGAAGCCTGTTTTTAATTGTAGGTGGTTTAGGATGCATTCAGAGCATGGAGAACAGTATGCAACTTCCATTTATAAGATTAGATTTAGATTATAAACCATCTGGGACACAAACTGTCCAGTCTGTTTTTGCACAGTAACAACATTGGTAAACAACTTATGCAACTCTGCTTTTAAAGTAAGTTCAGTTGGATGTATAACTGAAATTTAACTTAGTGCTGCTATTTGTGAAACATGGAAAGCTACTGATTTTTGTAAAAAAAATGCTTTTGATAAAAAATCTCTCACTTTAGTAGAGAAGAGGTAGGTAGCAATCTTCTCTGTTTATTAAGTTTTGGGACTTCTCATGACACATCAACTAGAATGGCACACCTCCAAAATTGTCTGCATACCAGTTAGATAGTACCTATATTGCTTCTGTGCAAGGTGTGAAGGCTCAAATCCTGTTTTGCCGTTTTCCAGGATCTTCAAAGTGTCTTAAGGATCAGTGTATTTATTCTGATATGAATGAGAAATTCTGTCCCCAGCATGGCAAGACTTTCCACAGAGCTTTCAAATCAGCACATTCCCGCAAGAGCAGGGGCTTTGAGTAACCAGGAGTGCCTGATAAACAGTTTCACTTCTCCTGCAGGACTGGTAAGGAGATATTCAATAGAACAAGTCTTCTTTTAATCTATTTCTTTACTCTCATCTTTATCTTCTCTCCAAGTGAACTTACCATAAGCTACCCAAGCCTCGTGCACACGACTCAGTTATCTCCAAGTCTCTTCACAGTCCCCCTGATGAGCACTTCACCTACCTAGTGCACTACCCAAGTTTCGAATGATCACACCACCGATATTTAGCTTACCTTTTCTAGGCTTCACAGCTCGTATTTCCTCAGGAACTCTCAGTGATAAATAAACCAAAACTTAATCTCGGTAAAGCTTCTGTGAAAGTGGGTTTTTTCCCTCGGAAAGAAGCACACTTTTCAACTTGGACCGAAAGCAGCCCACCCTCCGTTACCCGCACGGCAGAGCCCCGCGGGAGGGGGGGAGCCTGCCCGCCCCGGCGCCCCCCGCCCAGCCCCGCGGCGCCCCGCTCACCGGCGTTGGACGCGTACTCCCCGATGAAGCGCCTGGTCAGGAACCGCACCGTGAGCGCTGCGGGGGAAGCGAACGCCGCCGTTAGCGCCGGCACCAGCCGCCCGCGGCGGCGCCGCTCCGCCGCCCCACCGAGCGCGAGGGGAAGTTTGGCCGCGGCGCGGCCCTTACCCGACTTGCCGGCTCCGCCGCCGCCCAGCACGGCCAGCTTCACCTCGGCCATGGCGCTCCCGGCGACCGCGCCGCCCTTCGCTTTATAGCCCCCGCGCCGGGAGGGGCGCCGGCGCCGGCAGCGAGGCGAGGCGAGGCGAGGCGACAGCCCGTTTGGTCTCCGGCCACGACTGCACAGTAGCAGCAGTGTCGTTAGAAAAGTAACCTCGCCGTAGCTGGCCAGGCGGTTGCACCCAGAGCGCGAGAGGAGGAGGAGGACGGGGACGGGGACGGGGACGGGGACGGGGACGGGGACGGGTCGGCGGCTGTTTCCTTCTTTGGGAGGAGGCCGCGTCCCCGCGCCGCCTCCGCCGGCCCCTCGCAAACTTTCTGCGGGCAGCCCGCTCCCGGCCTGGTTTTGCCTGAAGCTGCTCGCCCCGAAGTGGAACTTACTGGCAAATGCTTGGTCTCCTCCTCTTCCCCCCCTCCCCCACCCCATTAAATAGTTAGAAACTGTTAAGTTTCTATGCATTAAATAGTTGGAAGCTTGGAAAGGCAAGTGCAAAAAAAAGCCCCAAGAAAATCCACCCCCCAAGACGTTCTCGAGCTCCAAGTCTGGGTTTGGTTTGTTTATTTTTGCTTTGTATTCAGTTGTAAGTCGTTGTCCTGTGTACTGGGAATGGAAATGTTTGTTGGGAAAGTAAAATGATTCTTTTCTCCTGTTTTGAGTGGTTCTGAGGTAACTTGCTGAAAAATATACTTTGCGCATCTCTAATGTTCTCCATCCAGAGGTTTCAAAGCTCTTTTCACTCAAAACCTCTGATCCTGCAAGTGCTTAGGTGGGCATGCTTTTTATGAGTGTGAATATTCTAGTCGATTTAAATAAGGTTGCTGAAATGCTTGAAGTTACTGTGTGCTAGATGGTAACTTAGCTAAGACTTACAACACTCCTCTGAAGCAGGAAAATGGGACACGTGGAAGCTGAGGCCCAAAGAGCTAAATCCACAGCAAAGACACCTTGCTTTTGCTATATGTCTGATTTCATTGTAAAGACTCCTCAAATGCTCTCTAATGGCTCTTTGGCCCTGGAAGTGCATAAAATACTTGGGTATATAGGTTTAGTCAGTCCAGTGGTGAAGAGGAGACTTCTTTAACACCCAGGTTACACTTAAATACTTACTTTGTTCCTGTTTATTTTATTGCTGTTTTTYTTTTAGTCTGTTAATATAAATTGAATATACTTATTTATTCTAGTATTTTTATTCTTGTTTTCTTTTCTTGAAGCTCTTATGTGTTGTATAAAATAAATTGCTTCAATATGTGGAACTACTTCCAGGTGAATGTTACGGAAGCAGCAGATTTACATGAGTTCAAAAAATGAGGTAGAGAAGGAATGTGAACATACATTTATTGCAGCTGCTTGGAGGAAAATATACTTAAGAATAAACATACAGATGCAGCTTGGCTGCAAAGTCCCTAACTCACAAATTGTTAATGGCTGGAAGYGTATTCTGGGGATGCCTCTACCTTGCTTTATGTTCTTTTGTAGTTTTCGGCTGTTGCTCACTGTACAAGAAGCAAAATACTGATTAAAAAGACCTTTAGTCTGATCCACTATGGCTATTCCAGCATTAATTTTTGAAATAGGTGGATGCCCAAATCACTAGATTAGAGTCAATAGCGGTATAACTAGAACAACTTAATATCTTACTACTTCATAAAGATTAAAACTACTGCAACAGGAAAGACTAAGACTGCTTATCCATGTGCACCTATTATCAAGGTTGCTACTCTCCCAGGTGACTTAAATAAATGGGTCTGATTTTCTTTTTAAGCAGAGATGGGATTTGAACCTGGCTTTCTCACAGCCTGGGAATATAGCTTCTACTGAAGTATGTGCAGACTATTATCACTGTGCTGCAAAAAGGCTGGTTGAGGCAGTTTTAACCCCCCATAAATGGTCCATAAGACAGGAGAAGAGAGTTTAAGTCCTAAGAAGGAGAGGGTGAAGATGCATTCTTCTGGTTGGCGTTTTCTCCACCCGGGTTTTGGTTACTCCTTGCTCATGCGTGGCAATATTGGCTTTATGATAGTCCTGTTGCTCATTCCCACCACTGTGGCATGGTGGGCCAGCGCAGCTCTTCATGCAGCTGCACTGTGCATCTGATGAGGGAACTGATCACACTGTTTTTCAGCCCCCAAAATTCTGTGATCTAGCCACGCTAGAGATCTCCCCAAAACTGAGGAAAGACTCAGGCAGTATTACAGCCAAGCAAGTGCAAGTGAAATCATCAGGTGAGAAACTTCACTGTACAGCAAGCTTAGACATCTATATTAGGGATGTGGCAGTTTGTTCAAAAACAAGTGCTCCGGTACTTAATGTTGTACTTGGCATGTAAATTGTCCAAGCTCATGTTATACCCTTGGCAAAGTGAACAACAGAATGCAGCTCTCCTGTTTCCATTACTGAGACTAACCACATTACCACTCTCTCACACATAGACAGCAAACATAACAATGGTAGAACACTGCCCTTATTAAAGAGTATCTAGTCTGGGACTTTTATTTCTTTTAACTTAAGAAGACTGAGGCATAGTGTTGTATATATTCCGCAGGCATATTCTTTAAAGCATTAGAATAATTAAGTTTTAATTGAAGACTAAACAACATGGACATTTCTCTTTTAAAAGAGAATGTCTTTCTCCATCACTCCCCAGGACTAAATAGAATTGAGAAAATTCATGATAGAAGGAATTCCTGAATGTTCACTCAGATTTAATTAATTCTGCCCTTGTTCATAAACTTTTCTGTTTACTTTTCTGTTATTATTTTTGCATTTGCATTTTACAAGTACATATACAGAGATATTTTTAAATTCCTCCGTACATGGAGGGCAGATCTCAAATTTCTTTTACATGAACACCCACACAAAACATAATTGCAAAACTTACTCATCCATCAGAGAACAGACCGATCCCCATCTAAACTGCCATTTTTGACATTTCAAGTTAGAATTAAAACATTTGTTGATCTGCTTATTGAACCACTTTGAATAACAGTTCTCTTAAAGAAAAGTGTCAGCTGTTAGAAGAAATGTTGCAAAGTAAACACACATTCTTTATGAATTACTTGCCTAGCTTTGGTGCTTTATATRAAAACCTGTGGCTGAGATTGGACAGTGGAGTGGATGCAGTCGTAATGCCTCTTCAGAGAGCTTCAGATGCTTGCTTCCTGTACCTGTGCGTGCTCCCTTCTCACTTCTGTTGCCAGGGCTGTTTAGAGGGAACCAATCCTGTTTAAAAAAAAAAAAAAAAAGCCACCTCCTTCCTTAGAGATTTTGTGGGGTTTGTGTGCAATTGTCCTTACCTGTGACTCATACATTGTCTGTTTCCAGTTTATGCCCGTATGAAATGAGTGATGGCCGCCCTCTGGTACTTCAGTAGTTTTTCTTTCATTACCCGTTGGTGTAAATGTTTGTACACCAGTAGAGGTGAATAGAGAACAGCCAGCTCCTCTCTGTGGTGAACAGAAACTTGTATGCTAGTTCCAGGTCTGGTGGTCAAAAACTGGTGAACTCTGTGTTGCTCACGTTAGGAGTGAGTGAACTTTGCTTACGTGTATAAAGCACTGCTATGAAAAATGGTAGGCTTCTGATAGTTTTAATGGAAGTAGATTATTAACCAAAAAAATGACTTTCACAATGAACGTGGTGGAGGATTGATTTTGAACTGTATAAGCTACAAGTTTTCACAAGTCTGTAGATCACTGGTCAGATGAGGTCACTTTCCATTCCGTTCCCAATTCTGTAGATGAGGACTTCTTTGGCTCGATGCCAGACATGTGGAAGTCAGGACTGCTTGTGGAGAAAATTAACATCAGAAAAACATTTATTTGACATTTTAGCTCTTTTCATGCAGGTTAGCTGTAAGGTGGAACTGGGAGTACATGATTACTCTGTGTACAGCCGTAATGCTTTGATCCAAAGCACAGTTAGAAAACACAGACTGAAGCAGGTGCCAACTGTTTGCTGTATATGGCACATGATTTCCAAATCTTATTGAGGTTCCTGTCCCTACAGAATTAGTTTCTTTTAGGCTTACAAAGTAATTTGTTCCAGTGAAGATTTATCTATTAAACCAAACCCACTCCTCACCAAATCTTTAGGAAGAGCGCTATAAATTTTACAACAGCTACTCTTAACTGCTTCCACAGCACATGAACTAGCCAACTACAGATCTACACCCACCACTTTCTACTAACAAAGCTAAAGAAACAGGATTTTCAGCTAAATATGGAAAGGGTACACCATCTATGAACTCTTTACATTTGTCGGTGGGATACTCAAAGGGATCTATTCATGACAGAAAGAAGGCATGATACTGCATGATCCCACTTACTTGGAGTATTTTGTGTTCTCTTTACATGGTGTAGGGGAAATTACAGCTATTTTTTCAAGGATGAAAATTGCCATTTTCCCCTTGAAAACGGTGAGCTGCTCTTGGAGGCAAATTATTTTGTTCAGGGATTGAAATTTTGTCAGGCTGACTGTGAAAAAAGTATTTCTTAACAGAAATTGCAACTTTGATCTGTGGTAAAGTACCATTAATACTCAAGAAAAGTCATGCTGGGTGTGAAAAACAAAACGTCATAGTTCCTAACAGATCTGCCAGGCCTGTGCAGTCCCCTGTAGTATCAGGAAGGATTCTGCAGTCTCGTGCCATACGTCTGGGAGTAAGGGCAATTCGACAGATTTAGTCTGTTACAGCTGCCATTGCCTTATGCCCCGGCATGGCAACACACACAAGTGGTCAAGCACTTACGGGGTTCTGTTCCAAAACAAAATTGAGACACCACGTAGCCTAGTGAGAATAGCTTGCAATCAGAGTTGTGGGAATGAAATCTTACGCATTTTATGATATACTAGCTGTCATCTGTTATATATAAATAGATGCCCTAATGGCATGAAAAGCATGCTTAGATTCTTGAAAAGAACTAAGTTGTATAATTCACAGGTAAACAGTATTCTTTGGGTTTTAGAAACTGCAAAACAACATTACGTTACTGCAAGATGAATTGTCAGGTTGGTTTTCAGTGTCTAACTTTAAGAAACTAACAATATAAAACATCTATTCCTTTAATAGCTCTTTTATGCAAACTTTGGGCTATGCAAACAAGGATTGCTTTTTGAATGTGTAACTGCTCAGGGACTAGCGCATTGATAAAGGCCTCTGCATTTCACTGCAATGCAAATATTTAAGCATAAAAATAGTCTTTTCATCTGGGTTGGACTGCCATATGGGAGCCTTAAAAATCATTCTTGAGTAATTAAGGTGCTAATGACAAGAGTCAACGGGTTTTAAAGGATATATATCTTCTTTATATATGTTATTACATATTCCTGTTTAAGACAGAATTCTGCTCTGTTTGAACCTCATATAAGAGACTTTTCCCAGAAAACTGAAATTAACATCTTTTTCTGGGTAAACATTTAAGATAATTGAAGTTCATTAAAATTGGAGTTGCAAGACTAAATACTTGTAGAGGGTGTTTATACTCAAAAACACAATGTAAAGTTTACATCTTATTTATTTTTAGTGCCTTGGGGAATGATATCTCAAAATTTGTAGATCTTGTAGTTGTGACAAAATAACAAAACATATCTTTAACTATAGTCAGTATAGAATTTAACTTGTGTAATTTGTGCTAACGAATTAAACATTATATGCAGAAGAAGTTGTTAATCATCTCAGAAGAGAAAAATACTTGAAATCTGTTTTTAAAGAATGTAATGGAGTTGGCCAGAAAATAAGCTTATCTGTTGAAATAATTCAAGGTTTTGAAGGGCTTTTCCCCCCTGCTTTTTGCACTGGAAGAAAAATGGATAGTTTCTCAATATGCTTTCCAGGCATTTCCAAGCATAAGACAGAGAGTATGATCCTGGACTAACCAAATAATCTTGTCTTTGAGGAGTATTTGCTTAAGATTTAAAAAACCCAAGCTCTGAATCAGACAGAACAAGGCTTTAAAAATTACCTGCATCCCAGGTGACTGCAATGGTCTTGGGGGGTGAAGCTACTTTTTATTCTCCATCACCTATTTATTTATACAAAATATTAAAAAAAAAAAACTATAGCAAAAAATACAGTAAGAAACTCTCACAATCCAGGCAAGTGCCTTTGCCACCAGGGTATTGGATATTTTGGGTGCATTGATTTTTTTCTCACATAAATTTCCCTGTCTGGTTTGAGAAGAGTTTTGAGCAGACTGTCTGTTATTTTGAAACCATTTCTAGTTTTTAATGTTCTGAATGAGATCCTATAACAGTCATCTTTGGTTGTGCTTGTAGACTGAAGTAGAAGTGATACATTCTAGTTCTGCTGTTTGTACACAGAAACCATGGAGCAGTACTTAACCATGGAAGTATCTCATTCAAATTTTCATTCACAGTCAGACTTACAGAAGACCTGTTCCGGTTTTCTTAATGAGTCTGGATCTAAGGTTGAAATCCGGGATCATTGTCATGTACTGTTAAAATTTATGTTGTTCTGTCCATTCAAATCTTCACCCCATTTTTTTCCCATGGTAAATACAGATGTTTAACTGAAATAAGATGCTACTGTGAATTCAGATAGCTATTTCTTTAATACAGAGGCATTTCTATTCCTGTGTGAGGCCGTTGATGCTTTTCCCTTATTAATCTTTCTTTGTGGCTTGTGTTCAGATTTGACTGACTCATGGAAAATCTTCTTCTGTTCAAGGTTGTTTTAGACACAACCTTAGTGAAAGTAAGTGCCATCCAGTTGAAAATAGTCTTACTCCACAGTTTCACTTCCTAACAGTGTTATATAGCAGCTTTTTCCTGCAAATGGGAGGATATAAAAAAGTACCTTTTGTCTACATCAACATTCTGTCTACATACCTTTGCTTTTTTCCAGTGAGTTGTCTCAAATTTTCATCAGTTCCAGGATAGTCACAGATTCATTGTTGCATTTTGATATACTGCTCTAAAAGTTGGTCTGAGTATGGTTATGCTTTGATCACTATCACGTAAGCATACTTGCCATAACTGGACAGTGTTTTAGGCAATTTTTTGTGTTATCAGTGGCTTCTGTGTTCTTGTTCTTAAAGGAAATAGTTTGCTGATGGTTGGCTGTACAGGAAAGATTCTGGTTATAAAGCTTTCATATAAGAGGGAAACTGAATTTGTTTCCTCATCTAAAATAAGCACTGTACCACATACTACATATTATGGTTGAGCTGTAAGGAAAAGATAGTACCTGATTGTCCATATATATACTTTTTTCCCATGCTGCATCAACAGAATGAACCAACAGTCAAATATATAAAGCTTTTTAAAACTAATGAATATTGTGTGAGAATTGTCTGATAAAGGAAATGATTATTACAGTGAGCATGATCCTGTTCTGAGAGAATTTGGAGTGCTAGACTTAACTAATACAAAAATATTTGGAAAGTGTCTTGATTACAAAATGAGCTTTTCAAGACAGTGATGATTTTATAAATTAAAAAAAAATCTAGTTACTATTTTTCGTTCTGCTGATATTTATGATATTTTAGTGAACTGTCAAATCACACTAAAACTTGTGAAAAAGTACTCATGATATTTCCATCAATTCAAAAAAAAATAATGAAATTGCATCTTAGGAGCAAACAAGAATCCAATAAACCCAGAAAAAAAGGAAAAGAAAAACAGGACGGCCACCACATCTTTTAATTCTTATCTTTTTTTTTTTTTTTTTTATTCCTTAGGAAAAAATTATGTCACTTTGTGATGTGAAGAGGATGTAGCAAATTATAAAAGCAATTCAACTTCTCTTTTATATTACATTTCCCACAATCTAGAAACACGAGTCATGCATACAAAAATTGCAGAAACTGTGACTGAGTGACATACTTCTGTACCTTTTGTGGAATCATACAGATGGTACCCGCACAGCATTAGATATCATGTTTCCACTGGCAACAAAGTGGGAAAAACAAACAGGAATGAACTTTTAAAGGGATTGGAGAACCATTCACTATTAAAGCTTAGTACAGGAAATGACACCTAACCTATTTTTACAGTGAAGGCAAATGCCTTTTAATGGTCACTGATGTTTGTTCAGTCTACTTAGTGCTGAATGTCTTACTGAGAGCTCTCAAATGAGTTACAGTGAGATGAACTAGTGTTTGAATTTATAGGGTTTTAGTCCCTCTGCAATAAAGTGCTCACACATATGTTCTTATCTCAAGTAAACATATGAGTTATGTTGATCCTTAATAGAAGTAATGTCTTTCTGGGCGGTAGTTAAGAAGTCTTTAACTATAAAGCTTTAGCCTCTGTTTGGGGCCCCTCAAGTTTAATGTCAGCTCCGTCAATAATCAGGAGAGAGGTTTGAGGTTGCTTCCGTCATTTTAGAAATGAAGGGGGACTCCAGCTGAACGTGTTTCTTGTCCTCTGTAATTCTCCCACCTCTTTGATCAAAATCAAATCTCTTGCACTTTTTGACTGTAGACACATTTTGCAAAATCTGTATGTTTGAACAGTCTATTTGAGACAGAAGCTGGATTTTCTTTTCCAGTAAGATCTCTATAAATCCATGACTTGAATCATTGTGGGAGGTGAGAAGGAGGAACATGAGTTTCTTTTTAAAGATTTTACATTTTTGACGTTTGTCTGCGTCAGTTTTATGACACCTCTTACTAGTACCTTTTAGATGGAGTTTTATTAAATTGGAACGTAAGTAAATAACTACTGAACTACTCAGTATGCGAAACTCCTGTTTTTTTTCTGGGTTAGTACTGTGAAGTTCAGAGTACTTTCAAGTTAAAGGTGTGTTACATCCAACATATTTTAGAGATGGAAATTAGCAAATTAAAATAGTCACAGTTTATTCACAATTTCTTGTGTACAGGTGATGTTCAGTCCCCATATAAAATGTTACAGAGGTATCAGAATCTTGGGGAATACCAAATCCTACACCTGGGGTGAAATAACCGCGTGCACCAATCCAGGCTGGGGTCTGACCAGCTGGAAAGCAGCTTTGCAGAGAAGGACCTGGGGGGCCCTGTTGGGCAGCAAGTTGACCATGAGCCAGCAATGTGCCCTTGCTGCAAAGGAGGCCAGCAGCCTCCTGGGCTGCATTAGGAATAGCATTGCCAGCAGGTTGAGGGAGGTGATCCCATTTCCTCAGCTCTGGTGAGGCCACATCTGGAGTGCTGTGTCTAGTGCTGGTCTCCCCAGTACAAGAGACATGGACCTGCTAGGGGGAATCCAGTGAAGAACCATGAAGATGATTAAGAAACTGCAGCACCTGTCTTAGGAGGAGAGCCTGGGAGATCTGGGACAGTTTAGCCTGGAGAAGAGAAGGTTCAGGGGGGATCTTATCAATGTGTATAAATACCTGATGGGAAGGAGTAGAGAAGACGGGGCCAGACACTTCTCAGTGGTATCCAGTAACAGGGGACGATGCAGTGGGTGCAAATTGAAATACAGGAAATTCCATTTAAACATAAGAAATTCCAATTCCATAAGAAATCCAGAAAATTCCATTTAAACATAAGCAAAAACTTTACTGTGAGGGTGATTCAGCACTGGAACAGGGTTGCTCAAAGAGGTTGTGAAGTCTGCATATGTGGAGATCCTCAAAATCTGACCAAACACAGTTCTGAGCATCCTGTTCTAGCTGACCCTTCTTTGAGCAGGGGGGTCAGACTAGATGATCTCCAGGGGCACCTTCCAACCTTAACTATTCTATCATTCCAAAATACTGATTAAAAAAAAATCTGTTCTGATAAACAAAGAATGACAAATGCAAAATAAAGTGTTCAATATTACTTACTGTGCTTACTTATTCACTTGAAGTGACTACTTTTAGATCTGAGACTGCTTTAGAAAATTATTTTTGGAATGTAATGCTATGTCTGTGTATAAAACTGTAACATGTAGAATAAGCAAGACTCCCTTTAAATCTAAATTCTATAGAAAAGGTTATAGTGGATTGGACCACAGTTTGTCTACTTTCACTCTCTTTTTCTTATGTAATATCATGATACCTGAGATTCTAAAACTGCAAGACTGTCCAAAGAGAAACAGTAATTTTTTTCATTAATACAAATACTTAGTTTTGTAGAAACTTTTTTTTTTGATAATAAACTTAATTGCTTGTCCTTTTAAATACGTTCCCATTTCAATTATGATAATAAAAATATATTTAAAAGACCTTGGGAGTACCTTAAGGAACTGTTACTGCAAGGTGTAATTTATATGAAAAGATGCTGAACAATCTCAAATCTACTTGCCAGAACAGACAAGTGATAATATAGCCATGTGATTTTGCTTATACTAATAGGGTAGTGTCCCATTAAAATAGTCCCAGAGAATTTGCAAGTGGAATATAATTAGAATTATTTATTTGTGTATTGTGGTGTGTCATTCTAGCCAGAACGCTGCAACATCTCTCGGTAGAATTGCCCTTGGAAAGCTGACAGTTATCACCTTAAGGTTTTTTTAATAAGCCTTCTGACACTAAAAACACCAATTTGGTTTTAATTTTTATGGTCAGTTTTTCTAATTAAATGCACCGTATTTTCATTTAATGCTAGTTAATGTTTTACTAGTGGAGTTTGATCAGAGTAAGATACTTAAAGTCTAAGATAAGGGTTCAGACATAGAGTTGTACTAAAGATAAAAACTGTAGTGAGTAGTTATTGTGGTTACATTCTGTGTATAGACAAAAACCCAAATTTTGAAGCGATTGTTATGTTCCAAATTACTATTAATAATTACACTGTTTATGTACCTTTTGAATTTTTCTCAGTTTGGGCAATGGAAATTATTACAGTCTAGTATGGTTAGCATTACTTTCAAGTTCTCACTGGGGGTTTTGTTTTGCTTGGTGCAGTAGAGATTGCAAGCATTTCAGGGCTAGAGTTACTTATTTAGAAGCAATTATTGGCATTGGAATTAAAACAAAAGTGATGGAATATTTTTCTTGGTCTGAAATTTTGCAGGAGCTGGTCTGACTCAAATTTGACTTGATAGTGGCCCTTTAGAACTATGTCTTATTGCTAAGGTCTGGGAAGGAGCCATTTTCGTTAAAACTCACTGAGCTGTAGTGTACTGAAAAAGCACCTTATTTATTTATTTTCATACAGCATAGGAGATCTTGCATCTTTCTGGCTTAGAGATGAAGAGTGGAAAACACAGCATGTTCCCCAAAAGTCTTTTGTCTTCTTTTTTTTTTCTTGAGGGCAATATGTAAGTTTTATTACCAAGCCATTCTGTGGAAACCTTATTTTACCGTGAGAAGTTCTTGCACATAGATTCTCAAGAGAAATTTATAAATGACTGTATTCTCATGCATATAGTGAGGATAATAGTAGTAAAAAAAATAATCAAAGGTAGCTGTAGGATTGTGGAATTCAGGAATAGGAACATGCCTCAGGTATGTACTACTGCAGAGCTTATTGCAAAGGCACTAATGGGGCTTATGGCTGTGAGGAAAAAATACCTCAGGATTTAACATCTGAATCTTGAATTGTTGTAGATGCTTCATGTGCTTACAGCTGTTGAGTCTTCTACTGCAAGAAGCAGGAGGGGAAAGAATAATAGAAATGCATTTGTCAGCAGGTATCTGCATCCTGTAAATACCAAGTTGCAGCCAGTTTGTTTCATCCTTAATTTGTTGGGGTTTTTTTATTAGTTCAGGTTCTGTATGAAGTTTTAATTAGTATACAGAAAAACAGTAACTGCTTAGTAAAAGGAACCAAACAGACCGAAGAGGGTTCCTGAATGGATTTTCTAGAGCAGATAAACCAAATAGCTAAGGCATCCATTTTGGCATGTTATGTTGGGGACTATTTTTGTGGCAGAATTTACAGTCAATACATTTTTGAATTTGGAAATTGCATAAGAATTAATTACCTCTTTGATTATATTTTTGTTAAATTTGTTTACCTTTTGAAACCTATTGGTCTCTCAGGATCCATCATTACCCAGTGGGCAATGAAATAGGAAAGCTTAGGGGCTCTGCAACTTGAAGATGTGCATTATAATGTTGCTGCTCCATTTAAAGGGGTCAAATAAATGTTTTCAATATAACTGGAGAGTGGAGTGGATAGTCTGAATTTGATAAGCAACAAGTGTTGTGACTGTGTCAACTAACTTAGAAGCTGGTGAGGAATAGCTCCAGAGCACAGATGGTGCATACCTAACACATTCATAGGTGCACATTCATTTTTCTTTGAGCTTCCTGATTAGCCACCAGCAGTGTTGTGAGAAAGGATCAAATCAGGAAGAAAACCAAAAAAAACCTCTGCAATTTTTTGCTTATTATGCTTCACAAGTAGCAAAAGCAGATTTTCATCTGAAAGGGCTATGGAGCATCTAGGAAATTGCTTAACATGCAGCATTCCTTGTTTGACAAAAAAAGTGCAGCCACTGACTCTTCTGTGTATTTACCCCTGTAAGTCTCTTTACACTCATGAAGTTACCTAAATAACTGTTTTTTCCCAGTTTTACACATCTGAATTCTTTATTAACAGAAATAAAGATAAATCACATGTTGGTTCATATGGAAATAAAACACGAAACTCACCATCAAAGTTGTTTTACCCCTCATATGAATACTGTAACAAGTGTTTTGGATAAGAATAACATTTAAAAATATTTAGGTGACTGTAGTGACTGAAATCCCACTTAAAAAAGGCTGAGGTGACTAAATCACACTTGCTTTCTTTGACACTTTATGATTTTTGAAGACATGTTCTGATAGCGCTTTGGTGGCCACAGTTCCTGAGCTTACAAGACACATATCTTTCCTTAATATCTTAGGAGTTGCAAAAGACTTCTACCTTGCCTTTTGGGGGGCAGAAGGGAGTGTTGTTTTGTAAGTATTTCACAGGAAGGAAATGAGAAGGCGACCTCACTGCTCCATTGCTGAGCAGGCATGGGCATGGCCGTGCTGGGCAGGCGACTGTGTTGCAGGCTGGCTTGGGGGTACTGGCCTCAGCAACAGTGCCTGCCTCGCTGCTCCCACAGCTGTGGGCTTTGATTGCCTGCAAGCCCTCATGTCAGTATAGACCCTTTGTCATGGAGGGGGCTGTACTTGCCTGCTGTACTTGCCTGTCATATGCAGTTAAGAGTCAAAGATTTTCCACCTTGTTACAAAATTGACATTCAGGATTCTACCTGCAGTAGAGTAGGCTTTGTCTCCTATCACATCCTTGCCTTAGTTTCTGAAAAAAATCATAAACCCCATTGTTTGCTGAACAGCAAACAAATGGATATAGGTCTCTAGTGATCTGAGTTGGGTCAACAGGGATATTTTCTGCCTGCCTAAATCATACTGAGACTTTTTATTGTTATTTTGTGTGTCGTAAGACCATCATTTATAAGATAAGTGCTATCAAGAGCCTCATCCTATTCCTGTTGAAGTCAATGGGTGTTTTTACTATTGCTTTTCAACAGTAGTAGGACTGATGACTGAAACTGAGCAGCTGTTGAAAGGTTAGTTTTAAAGTAGAATTGTGGTCAGAAAAGCAAAGTGACCCTGTCAGGCTGACATGCTGGGAGCACTACATTTATTTTTTTCTGAGTGACTTCCAGGCCAAATCTGCTTAGTTTATAAGTCAAACATTTTTTATTGACTTCCAGAAGTGCAGAGTCAGCCTTCAGTCTGAAAAATCAAAACTGTTACATCTTCTTCCTTCAGGAGAAGATGGTGCATTAGAGCCTAGTTGGCATATTGCTGATGCRTGACAGAAGCTGGCCTGCCCTTCTGGGTCTAAGCTGTGGAAAGCAAAGGGTGCCACAGTTAAAATTTATTTGTTAGGATAGTAAACGGACATGACTTGCAGAGATCAGGAGATACACTCAGGAAGCAAAGGCCATTTCTATATTTTTTTTCTAGCTGTACCTACATTTTAATACTTAACTTCTGTCAAGATAAAGATTTAATGTTTTCAAATTGCTGTATTCTGGGACTACAAAGTCTAAAATATCTTCGTTGTAAAATATAGTTTTCAAAAGCACTTAAATCTTATGCTAGAAGTCATGATTTCAGGATCAGTTTAAGGTGACAGAAACCACACCTGAAAGAGGTGGCTCTTCCTGTGTCATGCAATTCCTTGTGTACTCTCAAGGGTTCACCAAGTCGCACAGGGATTTGGATTGGAGAACTGATTCAGTATAATATTATTATTTAAAAGCTGTTGACACTGTCTCATTTCAGGAAGGGGTACTGCGGATACTGGCCTGTCATGTCTGTATCTTAATTTGACCCTGACCCCATGATACTGATTTTGCTCCTGAGACAGCACATAACATCATCTGTTCTTAAACTGCTTGCTTGATTAATATGCTGTAGTTAATATTTATGCTCACTGCTAATGTTAAGGCCAAAGCTGTTCCCTCCCGTCACAAGTACACCAAGGACAAACAAATTTGTCTGAAGTTTCACACTGAGTAAGATAATCCACAGCAGAATGTTATCTTTTCAATAAAGGGATAAATCAGAACTATCATTTTAGAGTTTAGAAAGCGAAGTAGCTTCCACTCCTTGTGTCCTGCAATGCCTGTGGATTGCTCCAGAAGTTCCCCTGGATCTTTGTTTTGTTGGTTATTGATTGCAAAGAGCAGTAGTCATTTCAGAGGCTGAAGTGTGTGTATGTGTGTGTGCGTATGTGTGCGATGCTTACAGTGAAGTGCATATGACAGATGCACATATTTAAGGCATGTGCTTTATACCATGCTTTATACCACACATTCTGGGTTCATTATTGCTTTGTAGAACTTTTGTCTGCTGGCTGAAACAATGGCCATTTTTAAGGGTAGACAAGCATTAAAGATTCTTCTGAAGTGTGAGCACAGCCTAACTGAACTCTTTGGATGTTACAAAAACTTGTCACATTTTTACTGTGGCAGATTTTTTCATGCTTTCTCTAGGTATTTTTTATTCCTCAAATTTTTCACCATTAAAAGGTCCTAAGGTATCAGTGATTGCCTTGATCTCTAAAGTTCTTCCTTTCTGCCGTGGATTGTAGAACTATTTAGTAGTTGTTAATCTACTGCAGGTGAGATTTTCCTTAATGAAGGTATGGCTAGGAGGGAGGGAGGCTGCCTGCTGATCTTGTTCTACATTCTTAGTCTCTGGTAAGCCTTTGAACGAATGGGAGGGATTGCTCCTCTCCAGAGAGTAACTGAGCATGCACAGGTGAGAGATGGTTTTGAGCTGCTTGGTGGGATGAAAGATGGGACAGAGCAAGTAGGGAGCGTGTAGCAGGTTGGAGAGTGAGGAAAGTGAAGAGGAGCAAAGGGTGTTGCTGCAGGCGGGTGCAGCAATGTTTTGGTGGTGATGGAAAGAAAGAGGCTTTCTTAATGATCCAGAGGTTTGTACCAGCCAGTAGTTGCTGAATGAGAAAGAAAGGCTGCTGGAAAAGATCCAGTCTATGAGAACACCACCATCACAGTATAGATTGGTTTCAACCTTTTTATTTAGTGTCTCACTCTGCAGATGTGAGTTTTCTCTTTTTGAAGATTGCTTCCTTCTTTTTTGAAGAAAACTTTGTTAATTTGTGTACCCTTAAGAGTTAGTGCCAGAAATTAGAAGCATCTGATATCTGTTGATAAGCTCATTTTTTGAAGAAGGGTGATGCACTTATGTTCTAGACTATGGTAAGGTCTGATCATGTGTTCAAACAGCGGGACCAAGCTTTCCTTCTGTGCTGAGTTACGTAGTCCCTTCAGGAAATGGGATCTCTTTCCAGCCATGTAAAAAAAGCTTGTGTGCAAATGTCTAGCAAAACTGGTCTATTCTTGCATACAGATCAATGAATCAAATCTTAACATCAAATCCATTGTGTCTTGAACTATTGTTTTGCTGTATGTGCACAGATTGGCTTTTTAGTATATGCAAATGAGTTTGATGCTTTCTGGAAATATCCAAGTCTCTTAAAACAACAAAAGCCCTCTAAAATAGCCTGTCCTATTCCAAACAACACCCATGGGAGTGTGTGGAAGTTCTCAGTTAATGACATAAAAGCCTCAGTATTGCTTCTCTGCTCTTGCCGTAGAACAACCAAGAGTTACTTTCTTTGGCAAAAAACAAACAAACAAACAAACATGCGAACAAACAAAAAAACCCTTCAGAAACCAGTGGCCTTATGGTTCAAAGACTACCTCGTAGTAATATTTTTATGCTTAAATTTATTGACTGTTTTTTTTTTTCCCCCACTGTCTTTAAAGAAAGATGATGGATAGTTGTGTGTAAGCAAAGACACTAACCTGGAGGTGACTTGCTAAAGTTATGTCGTATGTGTTGTTAAAGAAGTGGACCAGTCATAACATTTTCTGATTATAAGAGATAATTTCTTATGCTTTAAGCTGTCCTGCAAGATGCTTTATTATAGTGATTCAGAACACCTCATCACCTTGTATGCTGCTTTTAATCCAGATATGTCTGCTAAGAAGTTTTTATAAATAGGTGTGATAATATGGCCTAATGAGCTTCCTGCCAAAATTATTTGGTTTTGTCTGGATACACTACATCAGTGAAGCTGAAGTCTATCATCATAGCTGGCAGTAGGGATAGACATTCTTAAATTTTATTCAGGAAGGGAATTAAAATGAAGAAGGCTGACTGTTTTGCTTTTTCATGAATGTAATCTGTCTCTTTCTCATAATACATCCATACAGAGCTTGGATTTGTGATTGCAGTGTTGCTGGTGTTAGGCAGAAATGTAGATAAATGGTGTTCATCTAGTTTTAATTTCGACATTGTTACAATAATATGCTTCTCCCATACACTAAACAAGTGAATATACCCAATTTTTAATTCACTACTGATTTAAGTCATGGCTGCCTTCCAAATTCACATGAATACTATTCGTAGACTAGAACTTGAAAACCTATTCATGCTAATTTGTAACTACATGCAAATAGTTATATGGACTCATGTGCGGGAAGAGAAACCATGTGAGCAGGATTGTATATATTAGTGAAAATTTGTAAAAACAGTGCCAAAAGTTAAACATTTAGGATATAGGTTTGCTTGCATATAGCCTGATTGCCAAAACATCAGGAATCTGTAGTTCTCCTGTGCTTCTTTGTAGGCTGTGAAAGATTAGCCTCTGCAGAAGTGATACTGTTTTACACAAGCACTTAAATAAGCCGGTAAAAGCCCAATTCTGCCATCTTGAGAAGAGGGTTCTGTGCCCTTTCCCTCTATATCTTCTTAATGTGTGACCTATGTGTGACCTTTTAAAAATACTTGTATTGATTTATATTGTATTAAATGTGTTGGCAGGAATTATGTAATGTCATGTTTTACAGCTAACATGAGTAGCTGATGATGCAGCATCTAGAATGGGTACTCTTGATCTAAAGTAGCTGTTGGAATACTGACATTTACCCTTCTATTTTTTTTAACAGAATCATATTAATATACATTATTTAATCTTTCCAATTTATAGTGATAAAAATATGTCCAAGTGCAGTAGTTTTTTTAATTTGGTTATAATATTGTCAGGTTTGGAACTTTTGCTTTTACAATGGCTTATATGGTTTCTGCTTGGTTTAATTATTGCTTTATACTCCAGTAGGAAATACCTAATTTTCTTGATATAAATATGTGTAAAGCACAAACTGCCCCAAGTCACTGCTATTTTTCACCTTTACTTTTATTCTGTAGTGTTGAGTAGCCTCCCTTTCAGTTAAAATTAATTAGAAAAGCAGGTTTTTAGTATTAATTATAATAACAGTTGTTTAGTATCAATTGTAGTAGAGCTTTCATAATATTATGCTGTTTAAAGTCAGAAAGGGACCATTGGCTCATATAGGCTGACCTATATGTATTTTATAAACCATGCTGTAGGCCCCTCAATTTGACATTGCTACCTGGTGCATTGGGTCCATGACTTCTGTTAAGCATAGCTTTAGTCAACAAAACAAAACAAAAAAAACACCCCACCTATGCATATCTTCCAGAGAGCCTTTCTGCCTTGGTTCTGAGACATCCAGAAATGGAGATTCTGACTTCTGGTACGCGTAGCTCATTTTAGTGAGTAAATCACCTTTTTAAGAAAAATATCAATAATTATGCATTCACTTCAGTTTGGAAGCTGAAGTCAGACAATTTCAGCCATTGATTCTTCGAGGACTTTGGGTGTATCTGCCTTAGCATTTCAGTTCAGATCAGAAGTGCATTTTGAAGCAACTTTGCTGTCATCCTCCCCCCGCCACCGTGCTTTAATTCCCATCAGAGACTGCCTTGGAGCTGGTGAGCTGGATTCCTTTCCAATGAAACGACCAGAAGATGCTGCCCAGGAGCATAGTGAACGTGCTCCCAACTGCAAAGAGGCATTCAGGCCGTGAAAGCACACTACGGCTAGTCTGCAATATCCATCCGTCACCTCTTCCCCCCCCCCCCCCCCCCCCCAAAGAAGGGTGGACATGAGGCCCTCGGCACCCTGCGATCCTCTCCTAGTGAGGCTGTGCTGCCTGCTAATGTAGACGTAGCCTTTGTTAAAGGTCAGCTTAGTACATAGTAAATTCTCTCTGTGATAGCATTTACACGGCGTATTGTAGCATGATAATGATCTTTTGGGTAATCTCAAAAGATTTCAATTTTTAAAAACTTTCACTAAGATTTTTCTCCAGGATTTCATGATTCTTGTGTACCCTTTTCCATTCTTTCAAAGTTGTTTGAAAAATAGTCTTTAAAAAAGCTTTTAGAAATATTCTTTTATTATTTTTATTCTTTTAAATAAAGAATTTTTTTTTTTAAGTGCTAATTCCTCAAGTAGAATACCCTTTGGTACTAAATCAAATGTGTTAGGGAAGTAAAGAATATTTGATTTACATCCAGATGTATAAAACAGTTAATGAAATCAGATTTACTTTATTTTGTAGGTCAACATGGACTTTTTGACAAAAGAATACAGTTCATGCCAATTAGTTAGGTCTCTATTTATTGACCTTTTCTCAATACTTTGTGCAGCACTGACATTCAGCCAAGTGGTGTGGATTTTTAGCACAGGTTTTATGCTTGCGGCTAGTTTATCCTTTCAGAATATAGGTAGACTTTCAGCTTTCTCGCAGTCATATGAAATTTATGCAGAGCTTATTAGGGTTCGTTGCAGGTGGGCCAGAGAAGTCATCTGCCGTATATTTTTTTTCAACTACTGGCTATCTGAGTATACTAATTTTAAGAATGTTTATTTCTGGTAGATGTTGTTTAACAGCCTCCATAGTTACTAATGGAGTGGAAAGTAGTTCATCATCCTGTGGTGATACTAGCATGTCATCCTGCTTCTTTCCAAGCACAGAAGAAAAATGTGCCGAACCTCTTGCCTTTTCTGTATCATTAAAAATGTTGCTGTCTCCATGCAGCAGTTAAACTAGAAGAATTCCTAGCAATAGGCTGTTTCTCATGTAGTTTAGATGGCCAGCCAAGTTGTAATGGCAGCGACTTAGATTTGAAAAGGTCCAAATTAAAATTCCTGGCTCTTCCACAGGCTCCCTGGTGACCTCAGGCAATTCAGAGGAAAATTTTCAAGGCATCTAATTAATGTAGGGTCAGATTTTAAAGGTGTTTAAGTTGCTACAGATTTGGAGGTTTATATTTGTATGGAATTTCCTTTTGTTGAAATTTTCCCAGTTTTGTTTAAATAATATCTTCTGCTACTTTCATTAAGTAAAACCAGCAGTATGTTATCATGGAAAAACAAAACAAAACAATGTTGAGAAACTAGCATTGGCAACTCTGGTAAGAAATTATTGTATCTACTAGAGCATCCTTAAGAAATAAAACCTGGATTTGGTGTTAATACAAATAAAGATGAACAATCCAAGAGACTAATTTTTGTTGTTGTTATTGCACTGAACAGGGATTGAGCAAGGTGCCTTGTTTATCTGACAGCGTAGCGGTGAAATGTACATTCTGTCTTTGTGTTAATTCAGTACTTATATGTCTACTTTACAGTCTCAGCAGATGCTTGTAGATAGCTGCACTTGAAATACTTGTTCACCAAAGATCCGACTTAGAGTAAGAACATCTGGTTATTGAGAAGCATTTTCCTCTTAAACAGTGGCCAGCAAGTGCCCTATCCACTCTTAAAAGCTTTAGAGAAAAGTTGTTGTACTTTGAAAGACAGAAATATTCAGTGTAGGTCTTGGTTTTGAAGAAATGCTGTGAACTGTGAGCCCATCCTATTTATATCTGGCAATTTTTCTGCAGTTAAGTTGCTCATGCCTCCTTTTAAATACAACTTGGCTACTTCCTCTGTATTGTTCTTTCATGAAGAGCATTCTTAACTTCATTGACATTCAATAATGTTGAGGTATGTTGCTAATTATTTCCAGCATGAAAGCCTCCTTATGATTGCAATTTATCACGAATGCATAAGATTTGTTAATGATTTTTTTTTAAACTTTTTTTTGGCCTCAGTTCCTGAGGGTCTTATTGTTTCTAAAGCTGCCAAATAACCTGCTCATTTGAAAACAGTAGTTAATGCATACCACCTACTGGTAATAATTACATCTAAGCTTTTTACCCCTTCTAGTGTGTTAATACTGCAGCGCTTTAGAAGTTCTTTCCAGCCGAAGGGCTCAATTTTCCATCAGTGCATCAGAATTAAGATATTTTTGCCAGAAAAGGACTGACTTTGCTATATACAAAACAGGTGTATGCCCCGGGAAATTCCTAGATATAGTGAAGACGTTCTCTGACAGTGTATTACGTACATAGCCTACCTTTTAACACTCTAGCCAATTCAGTGTATTCTCCCCCATGCCCAAGCTAGAGTGCCACAAAGGAGAAAGAAAAATTGACTTTCATAAACTGAATAATAGAATCTATTTGTGTGGTAGATATATGCCTGGTTATGGGCTTTATTAGCTGGCCTCACCTGTAGCTTGGATCAGGGTTGTGCTAGATCCAGTTCAGTTTGTTCCAGCTGATTCCTGGACCAGTTGTTTAAAAATTGCTTCTCTCAGGTGTGCTCCATATTGCAACTACCAGTTTCTCCTGGGAATGACTCCAGTTTGGTGAGTGGCTCCCCCACTCTGGAGTTTCATGTCTGGAACTGTATCATTGTAAGTTTGGAGTCATAAGTCCTGCCTTGGAAGGTACTTAGGAGGCATTTTTGTATAGTGGCAGAGTATTCAATTTGATTATTTATTTATTTATTTTTCTTCCTCTCCCCCGCTACGTGGTTCTGGATGGAGAGTGTGTCTTCAAGTGGAAGTGGCTGCAAACACAGCAAGGTTTGGCTTCATCTGCTTTATAAAATTATCCAACACTACCCCTGAAGGCCTTGGGTACTCTAACATCTCAGCCTCATCAGAGCATGAAACATGGCATCAAGCAGTGGATGGTTATGATAGAGCTCTCACCTTATTTCAAGTCTGTTGCATTGTAGAAAAAGGTCTTCCAGTGCTAGACAAGGCCCACAGGAGACCCAGGCCAAGTGCTGTGTGATGTGGATGGGGCCAGTCTGATCCAGGGGCAGCTGATGCTGGGGAGTACAGGCAGGAGGATCCCTCCCAAGGGGGGCTGCCTTTGGCAAGGTCTGAGTTGCTGATGTCGACTGTTGCAGCTGGACATAGCTCCAGTCCGAGCACAGCTGCCATATGATGAGGCTGATTTTGCCAGATGGAGGTCATGGACATCCCATTAGTATGTCTCTTCTCTGCACATAAATGAATGCTAATTTATATATTGAGGTAAGCTAGACTTCAGAATAAAAGCAATTACTTTATCATTATCACTTCTGGAGGAGCTGGAAAAAAAAAGATATTTGGGTAGGGTTTTATTCATTAGTAAACTCTCAAGTAATCCTATTACGTGTTTTGGACTTGCTGTTAACTAGTAGATTCTTGATATTGCTAATTGAATGCAGAGCACAGGCTTTCAAAGAGCTTTAATTCCCATTATATTGTCTACATTTGATTTGTATGTGAAGATTCACTGAAATGTGCAAAGCAACAAGGCATATAAAAAAGGGAAATGATGATATGAACCCAGAGTGGCCAAGCAGGTTCAGGAAACAATTATGAAAAGGAAAGTTTTATGTTATTGTGTTTGTGCTCTGTAACTTTGTAGTTGGACCATGACCTTGAAAGTGGCATTTCTACTGCCTGCCTGTGGAAAAGTAGCTGTTCTCTCTTCACCTCAGTGCTGCATGCACTGATTAGAAAAAGAATCCCTTTTTGAAGTGGTCAGGGACTATAAACTAAAAGTTGTGGGTGGGATTTGCAGAGCAACCCATGAAATTTAAGTGTCTGTCTTCCATTACTTTGCATACTTTCATGTGGTGTAAAAGAAAAAAATAAATAAATAAAAGATAGGATGACCTGCATATTAATTTTAATTGTTATTGTCTTGGCGGAGAGACAACTTTTGGAGGGATGGAGCTGTGGGCAGTAGGCATAGTTAGTATCTGAAGCTGTGTAAAGTCTTGAGATGCAGTTGCAGCCTGAACACCAGATGCTGGTATTTGGATGCAACTTGAGAAAGCAGGGACTGGCCTACTTGCTGCTTCATCACTGTGTGCCATTGAGTTCCTACCTGTGAGAGGTAGACTGTGTACCATTGATCCCCTCTACACTAGGAGGCAATTCTGAAAGGCTTGGAGCAACTGCTACTCCTTGAACAAGGGATAACAGTAAGGATGGGGCAGTCATGCAGTATGTAAGGAGATACAGGAGTGAGTTGTGAGGTTGACTGTCAGATCTCTTAGAGGCATCTCTCTTCCGAAGAGATGTTTAGAAGATCAGCCATTGGAGCTTGTCATTTAGGAGAAAAGATGTGTGGGGTTTTTTTGTTTGTTTGTTTTCCTCCCATTTTAGCTGGAAGGAAAAATAGCATGAGATAGCCTTTCCTTCTTTCAGATACCTGTTGTGGATGTTAGGGAGGAATGCAGGTTTTATTTTGCCTTCCTAACATGCATACACAAACTTCAAACTGCCTTGTGTTAACTAGAGTTTATTTTGGGTAAGTTTAAAATAGCTGCAATGAAATAAAGACACATTGTGAAGGCACAGTCTGAAACTGCATGGGGTAAGAGTTGTGGCTTGTTTCCTCAATTATGTTGAGGTGCTTCTTATTTTGATGACAGTGTACAGTACAAAAATGCCTTCCAAGATTAGTTGCCCTCAGTGACGTAAAGGCTCTGTTCCTGTCTTGCGTCCAGGTCCAGACATAACGGTGTGTGGGCATGGTGAGGGAAAGGGGGTAGATGATGGGAATGGTGTGCCTGTCCTGCAAGTTGCAGAGTGTTTTACATAGGTGCTATGTTCCAGGCAAGCCCACGGCAGGTCCTGTTTATATTGTGGGCTAAGCATGCTCCTGAATGATCCCAGCATAAGACATGCGAAAATCACCCTTTTCCTCTCCTTCCTTTGCATTCCAGCTTCAATTTGATGGATAGGGGAAATGAAACACAACGCGAAGTGATTTATTTAGGGTCATGGACAGCCAAAATATTTAAGCAGATTTATTATTATCTTAAAAAAAACAACAAAGCAAAACACTATTTTTAGACATGTCTGTTTGCTATTTTTATATCATTCAGATTTACTTAACAAAAGAAGGCCTGCTTTTTCCCAGAAACGTGACCTTTGTGTTGCTATACTTGATACCTTTAGAGGCCAAATGCAGACAAATAAGAAGTTTTAATGGCCTGTGTGCACGTAAAAACTGGTAGCCATCTTTGTAATTTGCATAAGTTGGTAAAGACGGAGTTAAAATTTGGAAATCCTGTAGGTAATTCAGTGTTTTTAAGGGGCAAAGCAATTGCCATTTTGCAGCTGTAGCAAGCGGTTCAGCAGAATGTCAGTTGCTCAAGCTCAGCTGCCTCATGCGCTTTTGACTAGGAAAGATGGTCCCTGTTTTAAAAGTAGTATGCATATCTATTGCCTTTTAAAATAACTATTTAAAATTACTATTTTCATGGAAAAAGTCAGACATACTGTCTGTGGTTCAGCTACCAGTTCCCACGATAGCCAAAGGAAGCTCTTGGTGTTGTGGTTTGCTGCAGTGGCACGAGATGGGAAGGAATTTGCAAGCCTGTGTTTGCCCAGGCTGCCTGTGTCTGCTGTTCATGCTGGCCAGCTCCGGTGCATGGAAGGGATTGCTAAGCTTGCAGCATGAATACCCTTGTGCCAGGGAATGTCCCTTGTGTCACAGCTCTGCATACCTGATCTTTGCCTATTCAGGATTAGCTCCATGGTCTTGGACATATGCATGTATGTGATTTCTCCCTCAGTTATAGAGAATGCAAGTGGAAGGTGCTTTGCCTGGGTCAGAATACATAGCCTGGGAACTCAGCTGGGTGCCATGGAGAGTTTTACTTCCATCCACAGCCTGAGGAAGCTGGAGTCTGATCAAACTTCCTCATGCCCTCTCTGCAGAGACTGCTGATCCAGGCATGCCCCGCACAACTGTGCGGGGAAGGCTGTGATGAAGTGAGGCTGATGCCTTTTATTTGTTGGCCTACTCATACAAGTATCACATTCAAAAGCTTTCTCTTTTGTTTGGAAACATCTGCCATACATGGCTTAATTTCACTCAAACTTTATTTATCAGAGTTATAGATAATGCACTTTTTTTGTTTTTCATTAAAAATGTTCTCAAGCAAAAAAATAAAAACTTTTGCTTCTTCTGATGTCCTGCTGTTACTCCCCAGTGTTCATGTCTGACTTAAAGATTAATTAAAATAAATATCAAGTGCTACTAAAATAATTAATAAATTATACAATTTACATTCGATTGTAAGTGGAAGAGTGTCTTGCACTTCCCTTTAAAAAATCAGCATGGTTCCAGAAAGGAAGGAAGCATGCTAATTACAATGCCTCCATGAGGCTTTGCAATTCATGGCTGAGAGTTGATCAGAAGATGCAAAGGAGGCAAACCGAGCATGTTAATGTTTTATACTTCAGTAGTTCTAACCCCAAAGCTTGTTATTAAAATATATAACAAAATTTGTCTTGTGCATTTCCAGCAGTTTGATATATTTCCAGGTAGAAGAGTTAGAGACATTTAGGGTTAGATGCTGGTTCCATGTTACTTTTGTACTGAGATAACTTGGCTGGAGTTTCTCCTAATTTATAGTGGTTAATGTGAGATCAAAATTAGGCTCTTTAACTTCTTACAAAATATCCAAATGCTTAATAGCTTGTTATGCATCTCTCTCTCAACCAGCATTTATACACTTTTTTGAGCACAAGAAAGGAGCAGAAGTTCTGCCTCTGATAGAAGCAGCAAATGTAATATGTTGCTGTACAGTCATTCTGTCCACTGTTGTTATGAAAGAATATGAAGATGTTAATACATCTTTGAACATATTTGCTAATTTGGAAAGTAATTGCACCTGTTAATAGAACAGTGAGATGAGGAATAAGAATAGAAAAGTCTGTTATACAAGGATGCATATACAGGTGTTTTCTTCTCCAAGTTATTTTAAAAAAATGATAAATGTGTTTGAGTTTAGTACTACATGTTAAATTTTCTTAATGTGCGTCCTTTAAGCCATCTGTTGAGTACAGCATGAGATGGGTTTATTCAGATTTTGCTGTGACATGAGCTAGCTGCTTTGTTATAACACCTGTAAGTGTATGAAGGTTCAGTTTTTAACTAGTCTTCTGGAACTGATCTATTTCATTAGTGTAATTAACTATTTTTAGGATATATTTCTTGCCTGCATTCATTAGAGCCAACTTCCCTCTCTCTCCTAGAAGATAAAAGATTCTGAGGATACTTTACTCTCGGCTACCTTAAATATATGACCATGAAAGTAGCCATGCTGGGTCAGACCGAATATTTGTCTAGCTCAGGGGCCAGGAGGTGATGCCTAAGAAACCGGTGGAAGACCAATACAAGCATGGAGAAGTGCTTCTCTTGCATACTCTCTTGGCCCCTAGCCCCATGTCTCCCAAACCAGAGGGTGTACCATTTTGGTTTCTTAATATAATCTTTGTGCTGTCCCTTTTCTTGCTCCCAGTCCTCTTGTGTCATTACATTTCTCCCATTTCTACAGCCAAATGAAGTTGCTTCCTCTTCCTTTGCTCTACCGAAGCCTCAGTAGCGGGAGTACTGAGAATTTAGTGGAGACAGTCTGAGGACTCTTTACTTCTGTCTCCTAGTAAATGGGAGATCAAGCTACAGTAAGAATCTAGCTCAGTCTCTTGGTGAAGTCTGTTTATCGCTTTGTGAGATTGGACTGCGGTCCAAAGGAGGATCTGTGAAAGGCTTGAGCATGTGTACTGGTAGGAATTGCTGGAGAACTGAACAGTTCTGCACTGAACATACACAACGTTTTAGGGGTTAGGCTGTGTGGGGGAATTGATAATTTTGTCAGATCTGTGGGAAGTTTCATGGGAGCTACAGAATCCCCATGTTTCTGATGCAAAGATATTACTGCTTCCTTCAAACCCCTCTTTGATAGCATGTCAGGTTTACAGACCCCCAGTAAAATGCTTCTATCTGTTCGGTGCTTTTTTTTTTCCTCTGCCTCTTCTAATTTGAAATTGCAAAAGCTTCTCCCCCTGCCCCACCAAAAAAGCACAACAACAACATAACCCCAAAATCATGATGAGGCAAATGCCTGGAAAATATGAACCAAAATGGATAGTTTGAAAAAGTTTTAAGGGCACTAAAGTCAGAGTTCTGTGACTGGAAATTTTGGGCAGGTGCCATAGGAGCCATTGCCTCATTTGTCATTTAGAAGGGAGTTTGAAACTTTTCTCTCCAGAAATAGCTTGAAGTACTATTACTTTAACTCCATATCAGCATGGTCCAGTGTCCAGTGCCTGTAGGTAGCTTGCCTCCTCCACGTCACGCTCTAGCCTCTCTCTCCCTCACTGGGGTGCCGGTGTACCCCACTAGCCAAAAAAGACTCGGCAAAGTTGATGGTTTTTTCCTGTGAAGAAGTTGGGTTAGTATCAAACATCTCTGCTTATCGCAGATGCTAGGGCAGGACATGGCTAGAGTTGCGGGAGGACAGGGTCTGTTACGGTTTTTAAGCTTGCCTATCACTTTGTCTCCCAGTTGAGATCCTGGGAGCAGACCACATCTTTAACAAGTAATTTTTCAGGCTTTCTGTATATATTTTTTTTTGTCACATTTTTAAATGCTTTGTTACCACTACCATTAATTTTATCTTATAGCACAGGCTCAGAAACTTCCTTTGCATGTAATTAGGGGAGGTTGGGTACTTGGCATGATCTGCACAATTTATAATACAGTCTGTATTATAAATTCATATTCAAATTCATAAGTTCTGTTTAGCACAGTAATATATTACAGGATTTATTTTTAAATGTATTCCCCACTGTAATTCCATAGAAAATTTTCCGGGAAAAGTATGTTTTTGCTTGTCAGTGTGACCTGAGTAAGAACAGATACCAGTTCAGTCTCTCAGAACTCCCTGGCCTCTTTAATAAATCTTATGCCCTCCCATTCCCACTAATATGTAATTTATTATTCTAGAATGGTGAGGTACTACTGAAAATACAGTCACGTTAGCAATGTAGACATTTACCAAACAATCTTGGTAGGTGCAAGCAATTACAGAAGTTCAGTGAAGGACTTGCCTGTTAATGGTAATAGTCATTAAAGTACTTATTGCCCTGAATCTTGAACTTTTATAACTCTTCTTACTATTTAATTCCAGGTGTATAATAAGTATTCAGTTTACTTTCAGTGCAGCTTTTTTCCACAGAGCACTCTCCTCTAATTAGCACTACCTTTCCAGCAAAGGTAGTGCCTTTTTGAGGCAAGAAGGATTTTGCTTTTCCTAAGTGTAGAGCAAACCAGTATCTTGATCATAGTTTAGAAAAATTAAATAGAAAAAGAATGTCTGATAAATAGGGGTGTGATTATACTGTGGTGTGTGTGTGTATACATAACATTCATGCTTAGGAAGAATACTCTTTAAAAAGTTTTAGATTTGGACTTACAAAATTCATCTGTTCCAGGGAAAAACTGGAGAACGTATCAAATCAAACAATTATTTATTTTGCTATTGTTGGCTTCTATTGGTTTTTGACCTAGAGGCTCATTAACTTTGGTTCCAAAAAGCTTATCTAAAAAATTCAGAATTTATATTGGGAGTGGGAGAAGAGAGGATGTGGAATTTTGAACTCTGGTGGAACTTCTCTGGCTCTGCATTTAGAACAGGCCTGACCTTTCTCAGGCTCAGGTCCTGGGCTCAGTGTTCACAGGGCTTTCTCAGTGTTTATAAAAAAACAAACAAAAAAGTCAACACTTCTGATTGAGAATTTTGTGTGCTTGTGTGCAGGYTTTTATTTTGAAAAAGCAATACCTTTATTTTGGAAAACTAATAGCTTCAGAAAACAACCATCATTTGGCTGTTTCTGGGGTGAATGTCATGAAAATTCTGTGGAGTATGTGTTCTTGCATTATGTGGGGAACACGGATGATGTTGGTGCTTATGTGACTTCTTTGAAATGATTAAATATATTCCACTGCATTCTTGCACTGTGAAGAAAGACAAAAAATAAAAGAAAACAAATAAGAGGAGAATACATTTCTCTCTTTTTGGGAGGGGTCAATTGACAGTACTGTTTTGTCTGTCTGTCTTTGCAGCTAGCAACAGCGCAGCTGACCATTTCTTATTCCATCTGACGAAGGCAGGAATGCGCATATCCATCTTCTCTTTCATTATGTTAAATCTTCAAATGCAGTTTTGTTCCCAGGTGTAGTCAATAGAAACATTTATTTTGGCTTCAATGGAAGAAAGATGTCATCCAAGAAATTATAAATTGTTGTATTCTTAAGTAGTCTATTATGTTACCTTAAGTGCCCACTAGCAAAAGTATAAAATCACTAGACTATGCATATTTTTGGATAGAATTAAAGTACATTTTATTTTTAAAGAAAGAAAAAAATCTTTACTTTTTTTCTGTACATTGAAACAAATTACAGAAGTTACCTGTTTGGCTTGGAATACAGGCAGAGCATGTAGCAAAGAACGGAAAAGGAGGAGTAATTATTTAGAAGCAGACAGGCAAGAGTCAAAAGTAACAGCTGTGTTCAAATTGTAAAACCTAAGCTGACTTAGAGGATGGCTTTTTTCATCCCAGATGTAACAAATTGGTCAGGTGTCCATATGTAAATATGTGTATGTATATAATGCTTAGATATTCAGGACTTAATTGGAAGAGAAAAGGATGTCATAAAGCTAGTAACTCTAGGTGGAATAAAGTCTGTGCACTTCAGTGGATTTGTTACAAAATTTAATACCTTATCTCCCTTCTTCATATTCTACAGATACTGTTTTAAATAAGGTAGCAAAGATTAGTCTGTTAGTGGATATTTGTGCCTATTTTATTATTTTTTTTAATGAAAGCTTACAAGGAATTTTGAGGAATGGAAAGTGTTATAGGTTTTTAAAAAGGAAGTTTGAGTAGGGAACAAAATACCAACTTTCCTCAAAACCTCTAAAGACAGATGAAACAAAATTCAGGAGTCAGTTATACAAAGAACAAATTCTTATCTGGATTTTTGGATTTGATTTTCTGTGCAGTTTATGGGAAACTTAGGAATTATGGGAGTATCCAAAGTGTACATCCTTAGTTTACTCTTACAGATTTCATATACCTGATTCTAAGGTCTGTATGAAAAGAGAGAGCACCAAACACTGACCATCTAAAGAAGTAAATTTAGGCAAATATGCCTTCACTGCATTCACTGTTGTTGAACAAATTCCAACTCCAGAACAAGTCATAAGAGAGCTGTTTCTTTGAAATAAGACTCATGAGGAAGCTTTTTAAAAAATAAACATTTACTTCATTTTAACAATTCAGATGGTGCAAGTCACTTCATGATTTTTCTAAACTGGGTCTTCTGTATATCTTTCACGATGTTAATAGGATATACAACAATAACTTGGAGTTGTGAATTCCTTCTTGCCCCTTGCAGTTATAAAGAAGTGCTTATATTTGAAATGCCATGATGAAAGGTGAGCATCAAGCCAACTGCAGCACAGTTAAAAGGGGATGGAAAAAAAAAATTCACCTGAGAATAGTTTAAACTTTGAGGGGTGAAAAGTCAGTTCTACTCCTAAAGTAAGAAGGCTTCAGTTTATATCCACTCTGAAGCTAAGCCAACATTTTTCACAAATAGCTGATTAAGTGCTTTATTTTCAGGGTGATTTCCAGGCTGAAATGCTGAAGGCCTTTTTAGAAATGCTACCCACATCAGTCTGTCAATTGAGCGGGTGTAAACTGGAAAGATCACATGCAAGGGACGGCTGGAAGGTTCACCTTGCCTAAACTTAGGATCCTGCTACAAAGCAGCTTCCTGTAGTGGAGGTGGTGTTTGGACCTTCTGTGTGCTCAGTGGAGACAAGAGCACCTTTATGTTTGCGCAAGAGGAATCCCATCCTCAGGTGTCTGGTTCTTTACCTTGACTGTGAAGGAAGTCTAGATGTCCAGATTGGACTAGGATGCAGCTTCCTTAAAGTGACCTCCCACGTATGGCATAAGGATTCATTTGGATTAGTGAGTCAAGGTAGCTGAACAGAAATGAGAACAGACTGATTGTCTTGACTAAATCAGCGCCTCAAATAATTAAAGATTTGTATTAAATTTAAAGAACATTGACTTTTTTTCATACATCTATTCGGTGCTAAAATCCTGAAGTTTCACAAAAAAGGCTTCTGTCCTTGGTCTTGATCTTGCAAACAGAGGAGCTTAACAGACAAGCCTAATGCTGTGATTGTGAGTGGTTTCATTAAATAAGCAAATGAATAACTGTTTGTAGTGCGAGGTTTGGGGACTTGAGTTTACAGCAAGAAGTGCTAGAAGGTTCACCAGAGCCTGTTGTCGTTGGACCAGATGGTGCTGAGCTCTCTGTCACAGCACAGTACCTCGTGAGGAGCTCACGCTCAAATTCACCTAAAGAAGAGTGGCAGAGTGTGACCATAAAGGAGCAGTCCCCTTTTGTCTGAACCTTTTGGGCTATGTCAGCCCCCCTGGTGTTTACCCAGTGATCAGTTTTCACTGTACAATTGGACATAAAGATTTTGCAACCTGTAAATAACTGAAATGCTGTTTGTTTCTATTAACGAAAGGGAGTGTTGTTGCAGGTTTGAAAACACAGTTGGGATACTGGGAAGACAGTGTAACTTTTACTCTCATTTTGGTTGTAGATATGCTGTGTCCTTGTTAATGCTTCTTTGAAACCCATAGATGAAAGGACTTTGTAGCAATGTAAATAAATTATTATTTTGATTTATCATAATGCAGCAGAGACTTCAGAAAAGGTGGGCACCATTCAAAGAATGCTTCACTGAGAAAGCATATCAAAGGAGTACTTTTTTCTTTCTTTTCTTTTTCTTTTTTTTTCTCCCCACCCCCTGCAGTGTACCTTTCTGACTTTCCCTAATTGCATTGGTGTGAATTACTGCCATGCACTGAGGTACATATTTAGCCCTACATCCTTCCTTAGTGTTTGGAACATGAATAAATTTCAACAGCAGCATAGTTTTCTAGTTTAATTCCCAGAGCAGCAATTCACCCATAAAAGAATTAAACTCCATAAATCCATGAAAAGTTAATTGAAATTCGTTATAATTTCACCAGGAGAAGTACTTCCTACCAGAAACAATGATTCTTATTTTTTGATGAGATCAGTTTTAAACACAGAGTTGATACTGTTCTCCAGTAGAGCAGATGGAAACTAGTGGAATTATACTGTTGTCAAGCCTGCTTCTCTGTTGTAAGGAAAAGAGATTCAGATGCCATATATTCAGTGTTACCATAAATAAGCTGTAGCCTTAGCGTATTTGTCTTTTCCTAGAGGAGATTTAAATTTAATTGTTCCTCCTTTAAAATACAGAGCTGTACCCAGACTAACTAAAAATGTGTGAACTAGTACAATCAGAAAACAGAGCAAATGGGACAAGCTTCATTTCTTGAGGCTGTGATAAAGGACCTAATTGCACTGTATGCTGAAGTGAGTGTGCCGAGCATCCTGCAGGTACCAGTTGAGATGCTGTGCTATTGCATGTCCTCTTCGAGCTACGTTTGGAGGGGAATTTTTGGTCTGTTTTTCTTTTTCTTTTTTTTGTTTGTTTTTGTTTGTTTTTTCCAGAAAATTGACAAAAGCCAGTGTTTGTTAATCAGTTGACTGTCTGATAATTATAGCCAAGTTCTAGAGGCTGACTGTTCCTTTCTTCATCATGAAGTCACATGTGCTAAGTCTTGCTTGTCCATTAATTTAAATCTCCAAGAGCTGTTGAAAACCAGACACTACATTCTTGATAATACCTTGCCTTCCTTTGCTGTATGTTGGAAAAAGAAGCACAAATTTTTCAGTGTTAAATAATATGCTGAAAAAAAGCTATGATCTGTCTCCCTTGCAAGAATGAAGGCTAGCCTTATAGAAGGATGTGAGCAGGTGACACTGAGGATCTGTGATGCTAATCTCTAATTGCTTGTTTCTTTCAAAATTCCTAGAAGACTTTTTTTTTCTTTTCTTTCGGAGAACAGCTGGAGTTGGAGGTTGTATTTCCCCTTTCTAATATTGTAGTGTGCAGTCCTTCCTGACAGAAGACTGAGATTCGCTTCTCTTACAAAGCCCACAAACCCATATGTGTTGTCTTTCAGAAGAATGCCTGGTCTTCCAATATAACAGCATGGAACAGTTTAAAAGGGTGCACTAAACAATCACTGCATAGAATATCTAAAACACTTCTTACAACAGGAGCAAATGCTCCTTCTAGAGAAGTACCTTAACTGGTAGGATAGAGAGAGATATTCCTCCTTTCTGGCTCAGTGACTTTTTAATTGTTCCTTGCAAAGGAGAACAACTTGAAAAGTGGGCTGAAAGCAAGATTCTTGACCTCTGTGTATCCCAGGAATAATTTAGTGATTATTCAAATTTATTGGAAAATTTCTTCTGCTAGATCAAAAAGGAAACTTGGTTGGAGTTTTTCATGTCCATCGTGTGTTCTTTAACCACTGTAGTCCAAACACTAGAGTGCATCCCTTCCTTTCCAATCTGTTTTAAACAAAAGTGGAGAATATCATGGAAAATGAGAAACTCTGTATCAGAAGCAATGTATTCATGACACCAAACAATCTGTCTTTTCAGAAAGCATTTCAGTCATGTCCTCTTTCTGATACAAAATTCCAGATCCTGTTGGTCTGCAGGACCAGTGCAGCCTATGCTAATTAGATAATCACAGGTTTATTTCAAAGATATGCTGAAAGAAGAGTATTAACCTTTCTGAAAATGTGCATTTTACACCAATGTTTATAGTTAGTCTCTGTTCTGTAGCCTTATACTGTTTCAGCCTTGGCATAAAAAAATGTATAAAAAAAAGTTTTAGAAAATGTAGGTCCTATTTTTCTTGATATGATGCTGTTGCCCATCTTTTCTTTGCTAATTTGGTCACTCAGAAGAGAGCATCCCATTACTAGCCTTTTACGTTCTACAGTGTTTCTCTGATCTTCCTTCCCCACAGGTTTCTATTTCTGAGAGTCATTTTTTTTCTTCTTCTTTTGAGCATAATATGCGTGTTGGCAACTTTAGGGTGATATTCTTGCCTAATGTACCAAGACCTTGATGAGATGTAACGTGACACGTTTCCTCGGTTGCTATCTCCGTAAACAGAAAATACATCTTTGGTGTGTATCAGACTCTTATACAGGCTTTGCTCTGTAAAAGGGTACAAATGCCAAGTTAAACACATTTCTCAAAAGAAGTACTTTTCTCTCTGTACAGATGGGGGGAAAAGGATTATGTATGTCTCTGTTTCATATCACATATCTAAACTTTCTGTGTTTACCTTCCCCTTACCCCAGTGCAAAATCCAAAGAGGTGATTTCTCTCCCCCCCCCCCCCAATTAAGGAATATTTTCTTTGAGGTCTTTTTTTCAAAGTTTCATGTGTGGCTTTTTGTGTTTATTTTATTTTTTAATGGAGCAATCATTCTTGTGATTTATGCAGATTTATGAAGTAAGTTCTTTTTCTAGTAGTATCCCTCTTTAGAAGAACCTAACTTTAAATTATTCTTTCCTAGAAAGCAAAGAGAAAAGAATCGGAAAAAGAGCAAAAGAAGAATGAAAGCAATGTGTCCACTATGGCCTTTATCCCACCACACTTTTTTTTTTTTGATCATTATTTCTCCCAGAGTTTTAAATGTAATTTAAAAACTTCTGTACATACATGTGTATATAAGGCATGCAGGCACACATGCGCACACACACACACACCACAACTTGAGGAGGAGTTTGGGGTTTTTGCTGAGTCTTGCACTTAGTATAAATAAGCGGTGTCATGCTACTGTGAAAAACATTGTCCTGGCATAGATAAACAGGAGTACAACTGGGAAAGCTGGTGAAGTGTTGTTCAAGTCGTAGCTGGAGCACTGCCTCTGGGGTTAGGTGCTGTACTTCAAGGAGGACCAATTAAAGGGAGTCCAGAAGCGAGTCATGGAAATTATCAGAGGTGTAAGGGAGGAGTGAGCAGGCCTCAAGAAGAGGGGGTAGTTAGCTTTCAGAAGACTAAGTGGGGAGGACACAACAGTATTCAGTTATGTCAATGGTTGCTGCAGATGGACTGAGAATAGTCTGTACACTGGATAGAAAAGAACATAATGGGTTTTATTGCCTCCAAGAAGATTTAGAACAGGCATTAAGAAAAATCCTGGTTGTGAAGATCTAAAAAAAACCCCCCAGAACAACACTTGATTTGATGGCCTGCAAAGAGTGGAGATCTCTAAGAACAAATTAAACAAACACCTGTCAAGAGTTACATGAGATTAACTAACCGATTCCATCCTAGTGAAAATAGTGGATTAGACTATCTTCTGAGGTTCTTCTGAGATCTTGGGGGTTTTTTAGTACAAAATATTGGTTTAAATAGCGAAATAAAAGCTAGATTGGGGCATTTCAACAGGTATTTAAAATAAAAATCAAATATGAGTTAAGTGTTACAGGCAACTTGTTTTTAGTTGGTCATRCCTTATCAGTGTTTGACTTTCATGAACCTGTGAAAGAGTGGATTTTAACAGGATATTTTAATGTTCACAGGAAATAAATTTTATATTTTCATGCACAGCTGTTCTAGACACCAGATCTGAAGTTTACATGCATATTTTGTGCATTGGCAGCATGTAAACAGAGTAAAATCAGTGGCCTGGTAACTTTTTCTGACAAATAACCAGTAAAACACAGCTTGAATTCTGGCTCTCAAATAATCATGATCACTTACTTGTAAATTATCCATGATTAAAAACTATAAAAGAGAAAGAGAAAAGATAATTAATAAAGTCTGAAAAGGACAATTTATTTAATGATCAGGAAGAAGCCAGATTCATCAGATAAAATGGTTCATTCTGCTGTACAGTATAATGTAGTATTTGAAAGAGATTATTTTCTTTTGGAAAGCTAATTTCCACTGAATAGTGAGGACCAGCAAAAAAAGGGTGATGACAAATAGGATCTTAAGAATGGTGGAAAGGGGAAGAGCAAAGCTGATCAAAAGCACTGATGAGAGAAGGAGCTTATAGGTTGTCTTGAATGTAGTAAATCCTACTTTTCACCATGAGTATTTATGTATTTATGGTAATTTATTAGGAGTGTGTATTTAAATAGCAATTAATTTGCAGCAACCAGAACTGCTTGTGCCCACTGTTTTCCATAACTGCCTATCCAGGCACTGAGTCAGATTTCCAGAGCTGATTTTTATAAAGATAGCAGTTGGCAAAGACTGAACCTGCAAAGTAAATAGCCCATCACTTATGTATGTGAAGTTATTGCGGTTTATTTGCAAAACTCTGCAAGATATTGATTTCTCATGCTTTCTTGCAAATATTTTATGCTGCTGAGTGTACTAAGCTTAGGCTATCCATGCTGCAGTATTGCATGCAAGCATGAGAGTAGCAAAGAGCCAGACAGTTGTTAATTGTAATTATCCCAATAACGTAGCAAATTTCTTTACAATCAGGCTTTGTACAGCATTTTAATTTTTCTAGTTCAATTTTTTACTAGTCATAAAAATAAATTTTGATGTACTGCATGTAGTAAATCAACATCTTGAAAATTGTCAGGTGTTTCTAATCAAGTTCCTGCAGTATCTCACTACAGCCAAGCATATAAATGACAAGTAGATACAACTGATGAGTGGTGAAAGTACCTGTATAAAATTCACCTATGTTGCTGAATAATGATTGTGAATCTGACTGGCTTCATGCAGTGTCCAACTGTTGTCTAACAGATCAGCATTGTGTAAGATTTGACACTTCATAGAATAGTTGGGGTTGGAAGGCAGCTCTGGAGGTCATCTGGTCCAACCCCCTGCGCAAGCAGAGTCAGCTGGAACACACTGCCCAGGACTGTGTCCAGTCGGGCTTTGAGTATCTCCAAGGATGGAGACTCCACAACCTCTCTGGGCAACCTATTCTGGTGTTCAACCACCCTCACAGTGAAGAGGTGTTTTGTTATGTTCAAGTAGAATTTCCTGTGTTTCAGTTTGCCCATTGCTTCTCATCCTGTCACTGGACACCGCTGAGCAGAGTCTGGCTCTGTCTTTTTTACACCCTCTCGTCAGCTATTTATGAATGCTATTAGGAACCCTCTGAGCCTTCTCTTCACCAGGCTACACAGTCCTAGCTAAAACTTGCAAAAACTTCTTAATGTTAAAGTTGCCTAGAGCTTATTTCCCCAGCCAAACTGAATAGCAATTCACAATCAGATCTTGGTACCATATTCATTTGATTGCTGATTGTAATGAACGTCAGAACCACTTAATAATTGGGTTACTTATGCTCAGTTCAGTCTCAAAGGTGCCTCATGTTCTGTTGTGGACTTTCATGTCTCCCCAGGATGTACTGGGGGCAGTATAGTTATTAGGCTGGGTTGTTACATCCTTGGATTTAGCAGTCTCACCTGTGATGACTGGTGAGCGCAGCTCCCAGAGACAGCGAACAGATGCAGCAGTTCGCGCAGAAGAGCACAAGAAAGCACCTTCATTTCCAATCCTAGTAATGTACACTTCCTCAGGTATGGTTATGACATGCTGCAGAGCACATTCCCCAGTAGCTGTTGGAGTTGGTGCATCAGCTGTGACAGAGGCCTTCACCCAGACAGACCCTCTGACAGCAGAAGGTGTGCTGTTGTCGATGATTTGTGTCATCAGGTAAAGGAGTTACGGGAGGAAATCAGTAGGCTGTGTAGCATCTGAGAAGATGAGCAAGAGATAGATGGAGTATTCTTGGAGATCTACAGCTCCACGAGTCCCAAACCCCTGCAGCAGTGGAGTTGCTGGAGGGCTCTGTGCCGTGTGAAATGGTACATCGTAACACTGTAGAAGGCAGCTGGAAACTGGTCACTTCTCGTAGGAGGAGAAAGGCTTTTACTTCTCCTGAAGACTTGCAGTTGAGGAACAGGTTTAGTGCCCTCCAGGATGAGGAGGAGCTGGGCATGGCTTCAAGGGAAGCAACTGAGCCAACAGATCCTGTGCCTTGCAGGAACACCCGGAAGAAGCAGTGAGTGATTGTTGTGGGTGACTCCCTGCTGCAGGGGACGGAGGCACCTATCTGCTGACCTGACCTCTTGTCTAGAGAGGTTTGTTGCCTGCCGGGGCTCGCGTACGAGATGTCATGGAAAGACTGCCAAGGCTTGGCCGCTCATCGGACTAGTACCCTCTGCCGCTCTGCTATGTGGGCACTAATGACACCAAGGGCAAACTGGAAACCATCAAACAGGATTTCCGAGCTCTGGGGATGGTGGTGAAGGGTCTGGGAGCCCAGGTCATCTTCTCCTCAATCCTGCCAGTGAGGGGGATGGAGGAGACGGACTTTCCAAGTTAACAACTGGCTGCGCCGCTGGTGTTGGCAACAGGGTTTTGGTTTCTGCGACCATGGGACCCTGTTTGAAGATCGACAACTGATGGCGAGAGATGGGATCCACCTCACTAAGCGGGGCACATGTGTCTATGCCAACAGTTTGGCCAGCCTGCTAAGGAGGACTGTAAACTTGGAAAGATGGGGGAAGAGGAGAGTTATAGTGACCGGGTAGTTGGCAAAACACGGCTTGAGGCGGGGTGCCTCCAGCGGATGTGTGCAGCCAGGGAAGTGCGCATGGGCTGTGGCTACGGAGGATCCTCTTGTATCCCTCCTGGGAAACCTGCATGCTCAATCACCACTCTGAAATGCCTGTACACCAATGCACGCAGCATGGGGAACAAACAGGAATAACTAGAGATCTGTGTGCGGTCGCAGGGCCATGATCTCATTGCCATTACAGAGACATGGTGGGATAGCTCGCATGACTGGAGTGCTGTCATGGATGGCTACRTGCTTTTTAGGAAAGACAGGCCAGGAAAGCGAGGTGGTGGAGTTGCTCTTTATGTGAGAGAGCAGCTGGAATGTATGGAGCTGTGCCTAGGGGTGGCTGAAGAGCGAGTCGAGAGCTTATGGGGAAGGATTAAAGGGCAGGCTAGCATGGGTGACACTGTTGTGGGKGTTTGCTACAGGCCACCTGATCAGGAAGAGGAAGTCGTTGAGGCCTTCTACAGACACCTGGAAGTAGCCTCACGATCCCAGGCCCTGGTTCTCATGGGGGACTTCAACCAGCCCGATATCTGCTGGAAAGACAACACAGCTAGGCACAAACAGTCCTGGAGGTTCCTG
>NW_020448863.1:505862-578174 GCF_003343035.1 Apteryx rowi
AAAGATGATGAGGGGACTGGAGCATCTCTCTTATGAGGAAAGGCTGAGAGAGCTGGGCCTGTTTAGCTTGGAGAAGAGAAGGCTGAGAGGAGATCTTATCAATGTGTACAAGTATCTGAAGGGAGGGTGTCGAGAGGATGGGGCCAGACTCTTTTCAGTGGTGCCCAGCGACAGGACGCGAGGCAACGGGCACAAACTAAAACACAGGAAGTTCTGTCTGAACATGAGGAAAAACTTTTTCACTGTGAGGGTGACAGAGCACTGGCACAGGTTGCCCCGAGATGTTGTGGAGTCTCCTTCTCTGGAGATATTCAAAACGCGCCTGGATGCAATCCTTCCTTATGGATCTACGCCCTGGTTAATCCCATTTATTTCCGAGAGTTCCTGCTTAAGCTGATAATGCAGTCTTGGAATATAGTTACCAAGATATCCTAGTTTGCTGTGGACTCCTAGCTTTAGCAGTATCACAAGCAAGCAGAATACTTATTTCTTGTGAGATAAGACTGGTTATTTCAAAACTGTTTTTTTGGCAGACTGACATATGTATGTGGTGTGGCTTTTATTCATTTTTACTGAAGTTACGTGCACCTACTCTTCAGCCAAACCTGTACTTCTGCACTAGACTTTTCCAAAGGAGTGTCTTAGTTACACCTACCACTGCCTGCTCTTAGGATGGCCTCAGAATGGCTTTGTCTGTCATTACTTCATAGCCCCTGGAGTTGTCAGGCATCACGCTTACCCAGAAGCTGGTACCTCAATCACCAAGTTCCTTCTAGCCTTTCCCTTGTTTACTTGCAGCACTCCTAGCCCTACAGTAGAAGTTTTATATATGAGATACAGATGGCCTTTCAGTGTCCACAGTAATCTTCCTGCAACAGGATGTTGCAACAGTTTATGGCTAACAAGATTGGAGGACAAGGGAAAAAGAATAGAATATTCCAAACTGAACAGCATCAGGCATGCAAGTCCATCGGTGCATGAGAAAGCAGCCTAATGTTCATCTCCTGTGATTGGTGTGAACAACTAATGTTTTTCAGCTGCTCGCTAATACTTGGAGAGCAGAGTCTACCTGGAGTCTGCCACCAGCAAATTTACGCTGCTGTGCTTTGACAGTTCTTGGCACAGATTTGTAGCGTATTCGAGGAGACCGTGTAATCAGCCAGAAGATAGGTTGTTAATGGTGGATCTTCAGTTCTGGAATGTGGGCTCTGTGTTATAAACTGAACAGAACTGGAGCAGCATTGCATATGTTTCTGGACTACATCACTCACTTGAAGTGATTCGTGTGAGATTCTTAATACTTTACGGCATGGCAGCTGAGTGCTGGTAGGTCTGCCAAGGTCGTTGTCTTGTGGAGGTCTGTAAAGCTGTATCTTCGTTCGTTTACTCTGGGCTCGACGCCGTCCAAAACACCCTGGACAGCACTGTGTTCTAGACTCAATTGTTGCTGAAGCCATAGATTGGCACACGTTCCCAACAACTGCATGCAATGTTGGTGTCTTACTGTCGTCAGTGGGTCAGAGAGACCAAGTGTGTGAATGATGGACGTGTTCTGGGATGCTGGTGCCTGCCTTCCGTATCCTCTTCCTGTCCCTTTGCAGCCACAGGCATAACCAGGCATCAAGGTGATGAATGTGTATGCCTCAAAAACTTGGAGTGTCCTGTCCAGCTTTCTCCCAGTTTTGTTCATGCTTTCTGGAGCTTTCCTGTGTCTTTTCTGACACTCTAGTTCTACCCTTCTCTGTTAGTGTTCCAGTGATAGCAGAGTTTTGTGTTTGTTGCCAGTCTGTGGCAGCAGTACCTGGTCAAAAGGGTTTGAAAACCTGCTCCCCTCTAGACATTGGTTGCTTCTTACCTAACCAGCCAGAGGAAAGGGATTACTTAACAACCTACCTAGAAAACATGAAATCCTTTTCCTGTGCCCTGGAGTTGTATGCCCTCTCTGAGAGGCAGAAGTCGGAGGAGCGTATCCTGTTCCACACTGTGTTCTATAGGCAGGTACAGGCAAACGGTATTGGCCTAATAGCAGAAGGCTTGTCAGCAAGACTGTGCTTCGCATGCTGCAGGACCAGCTCCACTGGCACACTTAAACCAGGAGAGAACCAGGAGAATTTATCTATAGATATGGGATTCAGTTTCTATATGTAGAAAATACGCCACTCTTTCTTTCCATTGCCCCCTTCCCCTTGCCCCCTTCCCCTTTGCATTTTGTTTATTGAGGTAATCTCTTGGAAGTAACTCAAATTAAAAACTGCTTCTTCTTTTGACTATGGCTTGGGAAGGTTATTCAGAGAGAGAATATAAGCAGAGGCTCTGTCCCTAATGGTACCAGAAGAACAAGAAGGTATTTGGTAGCAGTGTCATATGTCCTTATGTGTATAGTAAACAAAAAATGAAAGCCATCAAGTATTTGCTGTCTCCTGAACCATGAGTCAGGACTGTTGGTTCCCATGCATCTTCTTGTTAAAAGGTGTCCATAAAAAGTGCACAGAACAAGCCTCTTCTTAAAAATATGGAATAAACAGCAATAAAAAGAGCAGGGAGAGAAGAAAAAAAAAAAAGGAGGGGGGGGCAAGCTGCATGACCCTAAGTTGTTTATGAATTCCTGTGTCTGGACCCAATCATCCCTTGCTACCAGTTCAGGTGCATTAGGCTATGGGGTACCTGCTGCTGTTGAAGTCCTTTTGGCCTATACCTCATATGCATGGTGCCTTGCGAGACCTCTCATAAAACTACTCAATGATTCCTCATGTGAATTACCTCTCCTGTGCCTTCAGGTGAAGCAAAAAGGTACCACAAGAAGCTCTCTCCTGACTCACTGAAGGTATTCTTGGGCTTCTTTGTAGCTGCAAGGAGGCTTGGCTGTTTGAAAGGTCCTCTCTTCCTTGGTCCTAGACAAGGAGGTGGCAGTAGATTTTGAGGTTTCTACTCTTTGTCTGCTGTTTGCTAGCAAGATATCTAAATCTGAGCTAGTGTAGAGCTTATGAGATTCATTACTCAAATATCTTTCAAAATTCATGTGTGTGATGCTTAGGACTTTTTGCCTGGTACGTTTGTCCTCTGCTCAAACATAGTATGGATGCTCTAGAAAAAAGCCAATACTACCTTGTCCCATTGGCAAGGGAAGAAGAAAAAAATCACCAGTGAAACCACTTCAGTGTTATGATCTAGGTTGTTTATCTTGGTTTTATCCTCCTGCTTCCATCTGTGGAAGTCTCAACTTTTTCCTTTTGAACAGGGAAAAGGTGGTACTTTTCTATGAGTTTTTAGGGAGGATGCTGGGAAAATGACATCTTAGATGATAACATATGGAGATTTTTCTTATTAGATCACTCACTTTGATGCAGCTCATGTGAACATTGCCTATAAATTACTCCTATCTGATAATCATCAAAACTATCATGGATACTGTTTTCATATTGCAGTAATATATCAAGACCTAGCAGCCTCACCAGAAGAAGTACATGACTTTGCTCTGTCCAAGGAATACTGACTTCAGTGTAGAAGATAAAGAATAGAAGTAATTCACAGAATAATACACTACGGAGTAGGAGCAAGAAGAAAGACAAGATAATTTCTTTAATCCAGTTCTCTAGTACAATACAGTTCTTGGCCAGCCACAAGGAGAAAATTAATGAAGATTAATGGTCTTAGCAATAACTGGTTAGTAAACTATTCTTTTGTCTGTATAAAGTATTGTGAGCAAGCGTTGTCCAAGCCTCAGGAGGCAGATCCTCAGAACAAGAAAAATACCACTCTTAGCATTGTTATCTTTTTTGGTTTTTTGGCTTCACCAGCCAAAGAGCAGTTTGGCATGGAAACTTGAATCATTCTCTCATAAGTAGAAAACCTCTGTAGTAGTAGGAAAATTGAACTGCGATGGTTCTTGAAAAGCTCATACTGCTGGTATCCATGCCCTACCATGGATGAGCAGGGCTTGCTTTGCAAAAGCTCAGAGACTGGTATACTTTATTAGGATTAATCTCATCAAAGGAAATTTTTAAAGTCGTACTAAAATGATTATTTTGTCATGGGGAAAAGGCAAGCTGGCTATATTTCCACTACCTCTGGTATACAGAAGAAATCACAGAATCACAGAATGGTTGAGGTTGGAGGGGACCTCTGGAGATCATCTAGTCCAGCCCCCCTGCTCAAGCAGGGTCACCTAGAGCACGTTGCACAGGATCGCGTCCAAGCATGTTTTGAATATCTCCAGAGAAGGAGACTCCACAACCTCTCTGGGCAACCTGTTCCAGTGCTCTGTCACTCACACAGTGAAGACGTTTTTCCTCATGTTCAGATGGAACTTCCTGTGTTTCAGTTTGTGCCTGTTGCCTCGCGTCCTGTTGCTGGGCACCACTGAAAAGAGTCTGGCTCCATCCTCTTGACACCCTCCCTTCAGATACTTGTACACATTGATAAGATCTCCTCTCAGCCTTCTCTTCTCCAGGCTGAACAGGCCCAGCTCTCTCAGCCTTTCCTCATAGGAGAGATGCTCCAGTCCCCTCATCATCTTTGTGGCCCTTCGCTGGACTTGCTCCAGTAGTGCCACATCCCTCTTGTACTGGGGAGCCCAGAACTGGACRCAGTACTCCAGRTGKGGCCTCACCAGGGCTGAGTAGAGGGAGAGGATCACCTCCCTCGACCTGCTGGCAACACTCTTCCCGATGCACCCCAGGATACCATTGGCCTTCTTGGCCACAAGGGCACATTGCTGCCTCATGCTTAACTTGGTGTCCACCAGCACTCCCAGGTCCTTCTCCGCAGAGCTGCTTCCCAGCAGCTCAACCCCCAACCTGTACTAGTGCATGGGGTTATTCCTCCCCAGGTGCAGGACCCTGCACTTGCCTTTGTTGAACTTCAGGAGGTTCCTCTCCACCCACCTCTCCAGCCTGTCCAGGTCTCTCTGAATGGCAGCACAGCCCTCCAGTGTATCGACCACTCCTCCCAGTTTGGTATCATCAGCAAACTTGCTGAGGGTGCACTCTGTCCCTTCATCCAGGTCATGATGAAGAAGCTGAACAAGACTGGACCCAGTACTGACCCCTGGGGGACACCGCTAGCTACAGGCCTCCAACTAGACTCTGCACTGCTGATCACAACCCTCTGAGCTCCATCATTCAGTCAGTTCTCAATCCACCTCACTGTCCACTCATCTAAACCACACTTCCTGAGCTTGTCTATGAGGATGTTATGGGARACAGTGTCGAAGGCCTTGCTGAAGTCTAGGTAGACAACATCCACTGCTCTCCCCTCATCTACCCAGCCAGTCAGTCCATCACAGAAGGCTATCAGGTTGGTTAAGCATGATTTTCCCTTGGTGAAGCCATGCTGACTACTCCTGATCACTTTCTTGTCCTCCACATGCTTGGAGATGGCCTCCAGGATGAGCTGCTCTATCACCTTTCCAGGGATGGAAGTGAGGCTGACTGGCCTGTAGTTCCCTGGGTCCTCCTTCTTGTCCTTTTTGAAGACTGGGGTGACATTGGCTTTCTTCCAGTCCCCAGGCACCTCTCCTGTTCTCCATGACCTTTCAAAGATGATGGAGAGTGGCCTAGCAATAACATCTGCCAGCTCCCTCAGCACTCGTGGGTGCATCCCATCAGGGCCAATGGATTTGTGGGTGTCTGGTTTGCTTAAATGATCTCTAACCCGATCCTCCTCCACCAAGGGAAAGTCTTCCTTTCTCCAGACTTTCTCTCTTGCCTCCAGGGTCTGGGGTTCCTGAGGGCTGGCCTGAGCAGGAAAGACTGAAGCAAAGAAGGCATTCAGTAACTCTGCCTTCTCTGCATCCTTTGTCACCAGGGCACCCACCCCATTCAGCAAAGGGCCCACATTTTCCCTAGTCTTCCTTTTGCTACTGATGTATTTGAAGAAGCCCTTCTTGTTGTCCTTGACATCCCTTGCCAGATTCAACTCCAAATGGGCCTTGGCCTTCCTAGCCTCATCAACCCTGCATACTCTGACAACGTTCCTATATTCCTCCCAAGCAGCCTGTCCCCCTTTCCACTTTCTGTATACTTCCTTCTTCTGGTTGAGTTTTGCCAGGAGCTCCTTGCTCATCCATGCAGGTCTCCTGCCTCCTTTGCTTGACTTCCTACTCATAGGGAYGCAYCGMTCTTGAGCYTGGAGGAAGCGATGCTTGAATATTAACCAGCTCTCTTGGACCCCCCCTTCCCTCTAGAGCCCTAACCCATGGGATTGCTCCAAGAAGGTCCCTGAAGAGGCCAAAGGTTGCTCTCCTGAAGTCCAGGGTTGCGATCCTGCTTAGTGCCCTGCCTCTTCCTCGCAGCATCCTGAACTCCACCATCTCATGGTCACTGTCCCCCCCAAGGCTGCCCCCAACCTTCACATCTTCCACCAGTCCTTCTTTGTTTGTTAGTACRAGGTCCAGCAGCACACCTCTCCTTGTTGGCTCCTCCACCACCTGTGTCAAAAAGTTGTCACCAATGCTCTGCAGGAACCTCCAGGACTGTTTGTGCCTAGCTGTGTTGTCTTTCCAGCAGATATCGGGCTGGTTGAAGTCCCCCATGAGAACCAGGGCCTGGGATCGTGAGGCTACTTCCAGGTGTCTGTAGAAGGCCTCAACGACTTCCTCTTCCTGATCAGGTGGCCTGTAGCAAACMCCCACAACAGTGTCACCCATGCTAGCCTGCCCTTTAATCCTTCCCCATAAGCTCTCGACTCGCTCTTCAGCCACCCCTAGGCACAGCTCCATACATTCCAGCTGCTCTCTCACATAAAGAGCAACTCCACCACCTCGCTTTCCTGGCCTGTCTTTCCTAAAAAGCATGTAGCCATCCATGACAGCACTCCAGTCATGCGAGCTATCCCACCATGTCCCTGTAATTGCAATGAGATCATGGCCCTACGACCGCACACAGACCTCTAGTTCTTCCTGTTTGTTCCCCATGCTGCGTGCATTGGTGTACAGGCATTTCAGAGTGGTGATTGAGCATGCAGGTTTCCCAGGAGGGGTGCAAGAGGATCCTCCATAGCCATGTCCCGTGTGCACTTCCCTGGCTGCATGCACCCGCTGGACACATCCTGACTTGAGCCATGTTTTGCCATCTACCCTGTCTCTATAACTCTCCCCTTCCCCCATCTTGCCTAATTTAAAGCCCTCCTTACCAGGTTGGCCAACCTGTTGGCAAAGACATGCGTGCCCTGCTTAGTGAGGTGGATCCCATCTCTTGCCATCAGTTGTCGATCTTCAAACAGGGTCCCATGGTTGTAGAAACCAAAACCCTGTTGCCAACACCAGCGGCACAGCCAGTCGTTAACTTGAAATAAAGACAGACAAGACAATTGAGTGTACAGAAGAGAACTAGAAGGAAAGGAAGGGAAAGACAAGCAATAATAAATACTCAAAGTGCAGTTGTGGACTGTGATCTTATTCTAGTGCAAACTTTACCTTTTTAAGCTTTTACTAAATGATATGTACCAAAACATCAGTATTTTAAAGACCATATGTTAAAAAGTAGTGATTTATTTCAGTATTTTGCTTGGAGTCCTGTGTGTGTGGGAGGGGACTCTCTCTCTCTCTCTCTCCCCCCACGTCCCCCCTACTTTTTTTTTTTTTTTTTTTAAGATGATAAGACTTTCCAAAATAGGAACATACACGTTTGTCCATAGCAAGAGGTTAAGGGAATGGCATGTGTTAGCAGTGGTCTAAAAATGCAACACTAATATCTTGAGACCTGTATCTGCTTTCCAGAATTTGATACCAAACAGACGTTGCATGTTTCTTCAGCCAAAATTTGCTCACCTCTGTGCCTGTGCAGGCTCTCTAAAGTCAATGAAGTTGTTCAAATGTAATTGTTAGTATAGAGCATTGTCATTAACATAAATTTTGCTTGCCTTAAAGGATTTGATAAGGTGAAATCTAGAGACAGGGAACAAATTAAAAACAAGGTATTTATTTGACAACCCAGACCTCTAGGCCAAATCTAGAAAGCTTAAAATCTAAATTTGAGAAAGATTATATACAGAATTTTTATTTAGATTTGGAGTTCTTGCACTTGGAGATGATTAAGTCATCCTTTAAAAATGGATAGAGCCTTTTGTTTTGAATGTGAGATATTGCAGAAAAATGAAATTTTGGTTCTAAGTTTTCAGTTGGTCTTTCACTAGTTATTATCAACTACAAAGTGCTTCTCATTGCCTACAAGTGAGATATATTGAAATGGTGCAATGAATCACCACATTAGGCATGATGTTGGTTGAGAAGGCACTATGAAGTGTGGGAAAGCACCACAAATGAAAAGCTGGTGTTGACAAGGGCACGAAACATGCATGCATCTGTGTTTGAACTCGACGAAAAGCTGTGCTTCTAGTCAATCAGCATGAGTTTGAATTCTTGATTTTTCTTCCCAACTTGTAAGTGTTCTGCATTGGCCTTTTCCATGCACAGGATGTTGTAGTAGTGCCCAGAACACTCCCACGGGCATCTTCAGCACCTGGAAGTCAAAGAAATTTAGGTGCTGAAATGAAATTTTAGGTGCGTTTTAGTTTGGGCTGGACAAAATAATGCTAACAATTGCAGAAGGTGTTTTGAATTGCAAAGTGCTGAAGTAGCTCCTGCATTTTCCATCATTAAAATTGTATCAGTTGATACTGGTAGGCCAACTCTAAGCAGTAGTAATAACAATCATTTTATTTATTGGGCACCCTTCCGTCATTAATGTCCTGTTAGATGCCTCACAAAAGATGTAATCTTCTGTTAATGTCCTGCTAGGAGCCTCATAAAAGAAATAAAATATAAAGGCAGTTATATGCTTAATGGTTTATGCTTTTTCTTTCATGTTGATGTAGAAGATTACAGTAAAAAGGCCAATTTTGCATCTTCATTGAAATTAATGGAGTTTCAACGACTTATCCTGGATCTGAAACAGGTCCAAAATACATTAATGCTTGTTTTTTTTTGTTCAGTCAGCTGATGCTGGAACATTCCTGACTGATTTGCAAGGTACCCCAACTGGATTAATTAGAACAGAAAAAATAGTATTTCCCCCTCGAAATTCTGCTTACTGCAAAACCCATTTGCTATAAAATGTCATGTTAGGGAGGCTTCTTTTCCTCATCTTCTGAATAAATTGCCATTTCTTGTGCTCATTCTTTTCATCTTTTATGTTGTTCATTAAAAATGTTACGTTTTATGCCCAGTATTGTTCACACTTTACAAGGTTTTTATCACTTAGATAAAAGCAATCTCCTTGATGCACAGCTGGTCTCCAGTGTGATCTGATTGCTTTTGTGATAGGCCTTAAACACCTAATGCTGTGCAGAGCACTTCTAAGCTTTTTCAAATAACTAAATTAAATTACTTGCAGGTGAATTTGTTTTATAACAACATATCTGAGGAAGGTTTTTGGATTTATGGCCAGTGTCTCCCGTGCTTTCTAACATTTAGTAGCATCATGGCCTTTGCATGATCCCACAGATTTCTTGAGGGGTAAGGTACAACTTGGTATGAACACCACTTGCCTGTTCTTACTCTTCTGGTCACGGGGGAGAAAGGAGGAAAGCACTCCACCTCTGGAGAGGAATCATGGCTGTAAATCCTAAGAAGAAATACACCTCCCTCCTAATGGGGACTTACGCACCTAATTTCCTGTGAGGTCTAAGAGTTGCTGTCAAGTCTGTATTTCCTTTTAGGTAGCCTGACCCACATGTTCCTGTGAATACTGTTCTCAGATCACTGATTTTCTCCATGTCTTTGAGAGACTGAGCGCTTCAATCTCCACTCAGGATTTCAGTGGGTAACAGGATGCCTCAGTGTCAGGTATGGAATACTGTGGCTCTGTTATCTTTGCTGATTTAGCGCCCGAATGAGATTGGTGGCATCCTGCTTCTCTCCAGGATGGTCCTGCTTTCATCATACATCCATCTACTTGCTGGGGAAAGAAAGGGGAAAAAAAAGAGAGAGAGAGAGAAGAAAAGGGGGAGGGGGAGTTCTTGCTTTTAAAATAAAAAAAAGTTATCCTTAGCCACACCCCCAGCCCCCAACATATTTCAACACTTTTTTCATATAGCCTCAGCTTGTAATAAAGCGAACAGGAGGTTTTTAACCAAACTTCTCATACCATTTAGTGCACATATTGAGACCACTTAACAGCTCTTCTTCTTTTTATTAAAGTGTGTGTGTGTTTGTTTTTTTGTTGTTTTTGTTTTTTTAAGAAAAAAAGCTGCCAGCCTGCTTCCAGATGGTATCATGCATGGGTGGTAACAGTCAGCTGGCACCAAATATACCTTCTTCCACTCTTTCCTAGGCGTATATTACCTAGCTGGTTCTGGTCCCGACATAATCAAGCAGTCACAAATCCTAGGCTATTAGGGTTCATCAAATTCTGGTTAAAGTTATTCCTGGTCACCCTGTAACCAAGCCAAAATCATCAGGCTGTCTGTGGTCATGGGAAATGTAATTCCTGTTTAGATTTGATTCATTTCTCAGAACTCTTTAAAACCCACTTACTATAACCAGGAATGCTTCATCCTGTAGGTGATACTCTGTGGGCTTGGAACTGTTTTATTGAGTCTTTTCTGTTCATTCTTAAAGCACTGTCTGGCTTTGTCCACTCTTTATTAACGTCATGTAGTAACTCAAGAGGATTAAGGTAACTCAAACTCGACGTTTCTACTCCCAGTGGAAATGGATCTTGTGAAAAGGAAGCTGTGCAGGTTTTGTTCTTGGTTTATTTCTTACACTGCCTGTAGTTCTGTCGTCACTTCAAGGGCTGTTGCCAAGCAAAGCCCTATGTGTTAAAATATTTGATCACGGCTCTCATGGTATACATCAGCATAACTGTTGTATTTTTGGGCTTCCTGAAGTTGCTCTAAACTAACTCTATGCTGCTGCAGCTGTACCACCTCTAGAAAGAGTATGAGGTTTTATATCATTATGCACGACACAAGATAACAGCTAAGCTTCCTTCTCAAGCACTATGCATATAGTTGGCCTCTTTAAACTCTATTCATTCTCAGTGGTGAAGGGATCTTCCAACATCAGAAATCTTGTTCCCTGTTTTCACCTATAGTGGTAGCTGTCCCTTTCATTTCTCACTCTCTTACCCAAAAAGAAACATTTGAAAGATATTGGTAGTTCTGAAGTGGCTTGCAATTTTCATGAGTACAAATTTTGCACCCAAAAAGTGAATTTTCATGACCTAGTATGACCTGTTCTGAGAAAATAATCGTTGCTCCGTATCTTAAAGCGAAGTGGCCATAGACATAAATTTTAAAAAAAGGAGAGGGAAAGAAGGAGGAAATATTGCATGCAATTTTGGTGCTGTTCTTCTCAGAAGCAAATAGGTCCAGACAATGGCAGTGCCTATATTGCACTGGTCATCAGTAGGCAGTCCTCAGATTTGTAGCATTACTAACTCGAGGTCCCATTTTGACCTAGCAGTGCAATACACCTGGCATGTACAGATACGTGATCAGCTGTGGTCTAGGCTAGTATGTTTTAATTCACACTGGAGTGCCCTCACGCAGAGGCAGTTAACAATAGCTCTGCTCAGGAGAAGGCAGCTTGTTAGGACTTAAGCTTATCATCTGTTTCTGTAACACACAGATTCCTCCATTTCTCATTTTCATGAAACTGAAATAAGATTCTTCTGCGCTATTCCAGATATGATGTTTGGCGATTCCCTATGTAATCATACTGTAAACATCTCTGGGTAATTATTCTTTCGTTAGTTGAGGAGACAAAAATAAAGTAATCTCAGGGTTCTGTAGCACTATATAAGATAGTAATCAAAAGAATGGGAATATATTCAACATTTGCACTTTTCTATTTGGAAAATAAAACTATTTCACACTGCTATACTTTGGTTGTACAAATACATATTGGTGTTTTTCCTGAGAATCTTCTTAGCTGAAAGGTAGCTGAAAGCACTTGGGTTGGAATACTAGAGCATCTGGGAACAGGAACTCTTTTTTAAAAAAAAACAAAACTCTGTAATGACACATTTTTACAGCGTTAGAGGGCACAACAGATAAAAGTTGAGTTTAATAAATATTGAGGTTAGACTTGAGACTCAGCTGACAGACAGTAAAGCTGTGCAAACTTTCCTTGTGAAACATCACCAGACAATGGGAACTTTCGTGTCTGAGTTTGAAAGTGAAATTGTTCTCATGCTTTCGATGCTGAACAAACCTTGTGCTATACTTGGGAGCAATTTTTCTTCCTTCTCCAAGTGGAAAGCATTAGGGCTATTATTACTCATGAGGCAGGACCTACAGTAAGAGGATAGCATTTACAGTGTTTCCTGTTTCTGTTAATTCAAGTCCCTTACATTAATCATCCCTTCAAAGTGGAAACTTTTGATAAACCTACTCCTTGCACTTTTCCTTTCATATCTATATACATATATATACAAATATGCATATATGTATATGCATGTCTTCCTTATCTTAGAACGGGACTTAAAATGTCACAGAGTCTTCTTTTTTCAAATGCCTTTATGATAACTGGTTTCTACTGCTGCCTCAAACATTATGTTATGGGAAAGCTGTGTCATAAATTCGTTCAATATGTACATGAATTTTCTTGTGGTTTCTTTTGAAGCTTTGTAAAAAAACCGATCTGTCTCAACAGAATTTTTAAATAGAAGTCAAAACATTCCCCTGGTCAGTGGGAAGCCTGGGCAGGAAAGGTCATGTTCAAGTTCATTCTCCCTCCTATCCCCCATTAAAAATATGTATTGTAAAAAATAATAAAAAGGCTTGTATTCAGTAGCACTTTCATTAAGGATGGCTAACAGATCTATAACTGTTCAGCTGTTGCCAATAGCATTTTCATATTGTACCTTCTGGGGGTTACTGTCTTGCTATTTAAAAATAAATAGACTGATATATAGGCAGACACACCAAAAAAAGGTAGTATTACTGACAACTCCACTATAACTTTCAGCCCGTTAACATAAAACTCCACCACTAAATCTCTGAGGGTAAACTATGCACAGATAGAAAAGCCCCAAGGTATTAAGAGTTATTTTGATATAAATTCCGATTTTATTTTATGACCATTTTACAGCTGCTTGTAGATGTCTTCTCTCGTAAACTACAAGGTACAAGGCAAATGTTACCTTTTTCTTCTTCTTCTTCTTCTTCTTCTTCTTCTTCTTCTTCTTCTTTTTCTGTCGGGTTTCAGACAATTGGTTTATTGTGACATGCTAGCAGCATTTTCTCTGCGCTGCACATTCAAAAGAGTGAATTTTAATGAGACTAAGCTAGCAGAAGACCCATAAAGAAGATGTGATTATGTTTTAAGTATTCATAAAAAAGTTATATTAAATTTACACATTTTGATTTTGTCTTTGACAGTCAAAAGAAATAGTCTGAGAGCATGTAAAGAAGTGTAAATCAACACAGTTGCAATGGTTTAATTGTATGGGCTGTGCATCCAGAAAACGCTTCTCCAAGCAAAAAGGAAAGTTTTTTGCTGGTGAAGGCAGGATGGGGAAAAAAACGCTCAGCAAGCCACTGGCCAGTGCTGGAGTACAACTCCTGTTAGCATCACTGCTGAGGGAGGTCACTCACACACGTGGTTATAGGATAAAACCTTAACTTGGCCACTGAAAAGGGATAATGAGTAGGAAAACAGTAAGTAATTATAGTGTATACATACATATTTTTTAATACCTTGCAAGGAACTTTAGCCCTGTAAAAGAAAGGCTGCTTTAAGAAGGAAACAAACAAGCAAGAAAGCAAACAAGGCACCAATGGTTTGTGTGATACAAGTTGGGGGAAGCTGGCCTGAAATGTGAGTCAGTTCCTGTCGCAGATGGGACCTCCATCTGCAAAGTGAGGTGTCGCTTCCATACAGTAACAGTAGGCTGTGAGAATAAAAAAATTCATGAGCAATGATGAGTTACAGTGATGGGAATGTCAAGTTCTATATGAATTATGTATAAGGTGTGAACAGTAGTTTCTCCAAACTAGTATTTTTATTCTTGCAAACTAAAGCTGTTAAAAATTTCCAGCAAAGGTTCCCCCCGCCCCGCTGGAATTTGCCAGCTTGTTAAAAGTGAAGCTTGATGGGGCACTTTGCCAAATATTGTGATGGAACCTGCAGTTTAAAAGATTAAATTCTTTTGATTTGTATTATCAACAGTGCAGTAGTTTGCCTTGTTTTCTTTTTGTCCTGTGCATCTTTTTATGGCAAAATTTGACCTTATTAACCTTCTGCCTGTCATAATAAGAAAGAAATCTGTTGCATTAAGCAAATAAGAAAATTCTACTATTTAAAGGGAAAAATAAAATGTTCTTATCCTACAACAACTATAATATCTGTAGCTGTGGGGATGTCAACGCTACAAGATTTTAATTGCCATGATGTAGTTTGACTAAGCATCAGTAAATTACTTTTCATCTTCAGATGTTATATAAGTCATAATTGATCTATTCAACACTATGCAATCAAGTGAGTAAATATTAAAAATAATTTACCAAGTACTGAGTAAAAGTTTTGTGTAAAAGTGAGCAACATACTCAGTTATTCTAGTATTCCAGGTTTATAGTGAGGACCCTTGATGTGTCAAGGAAGAACACTTAAGGTTCTGTTAACCTAAACCAGTATTATCTGTACGATACCTGTTCTCTCCTGTCATGGCCAATACCCTTCCCTACTAGCATGTTTAAAAGATCTGTATGAGCTGAAATCCTGTCCTCTTCTATACCTCCGAAAAATGGTTTTGATTTGAATTAAACTTCTCATGCAGTTTAGATGCTTCTTCTGTATTTCTTTTGAAATTCAAAGTAACTTTTTAAATGATGCATTGCCAAGAATATCAAAATCAATTATTTTGTATTTTCCATTATTGTTTTACTATTTGCTCATCACACGTATAAGATGAATTAAATCTACAATTTAAAAAAGTTTCAGATGACTAGAAAATGCATTTTCTTGTGAAACAAAATCTATGTTGAAAACATTTTGCCTGGCACTTGGGTACTGATATTCATTTGCTTTCCAGCCTACAACAGATGGTGTATATTTGAGAAACTGTGCCCCCTATGAAGCCCTTTGAGATGAAAAGAGACCCAGTAAAAGTTACTGCTCTGATCTAATTTTCATAAAGTACATCAGTGGGCTATGGATCTTTTTTTATCCAGTTTCTTCTTTGGTTGCAATTTTATTCATCTGCTTAAATCTATCAGTCACAGTATAGAAATTATGCCTAATATTTTTTCTTCCTTTCCTTATTTAGGCATAATAGGATTTTATTTGACATTTACTTCTGTAAAATGAAAAACACCTGGTAACTAATTTCTGTTCAAAACCCTTTTTATATGGCCAAAAGCATTACTAATCAGTTCAGCTTATTACAAAAGTCCAGAGTCATATCACACTGTGAACAACCTTACATTTCTGATGTATGTTAAAGCTCTCCTTTTTGCAAATTTGAGACTGAAAGCCTAATAGCACAGAAGCATTTAATATGGAAGGCTTCATTTCAGCCTGTTCAGTCTTTCTGATTCTTTAGTTGGGGAGTAGCAGGTGAATACTGGTCAGTCAATTTGTTACCTTTGAAGTTCTCGAGGAACCTTTGCTGGTCCCCCATGGGAGCCTGCCTATTAACAGGCCTAAATACTGCAGTTTCCCAGTCAAATATGTCCTTTCCTCCACGGACCTCCTCCAGAGGTCTTTGAAATACCTTAAAAAAAAAAAAAAAATCTTTTTCCAGCTAAATAGGTATTTGTTTATGGACTAGACATACAAAGAACAAATTGTTTTGCTTCTAAGTCTGAGAGATCTTCCTCCCTGGAGCTTTATTAGTGATTTTCCATTTTTAGTATGGGATTAATTTTTCATAAGTACAGATTAGTTTGGTATAAATATAACAATCAATGTTACATTTATAAAAAGTTCCAGCTAGTTTTATTCTGAAAGACGTGAGAGACTTTAGAAATGGAAGTCATTGTGCCTCTGTACAAGTGTCACTTTCACTTTGTGCTAAAATTTAGTTGCCCTCTGCCAATCTGAGTGCTGGGATGCAGACCTGTCTCAAATGTGTCAGTTTTAGAAAATTGGATCTTGTACTGTGGAAACATTTGGCCGTAGTTTAAATTAAGGAACTTCTTGATAATGTAGTTGGTCTACAACTGATGTAGTTGTTCTGCATCTGCTGGTCTTCAAAAATGTGTTTATTAATATTTTTCTACCAGAAACCTCATTTTGCAGACACAGTGATACAGTGACAATGATAGGAATAGAGTTTTCCCCAGCAAGTAGTTGAGGTATACACTGGTTATATCTCAGCCAAATATTTTGGTAAAGCTGCTTCTATTAGGGATTCCATTCCCACCTTTTACAGAAGAAATAATCTGTAAAGTACATGATATCATAGTAAATGATTACTGATGTATAGATTGCTAATTTTCCACTCTCTGTCAAACAAGAAAAGCAATAGAGCAATATTCATCATGATTGCAATAAACCAAATTAAACAAGATGTTTCCTAATGTGCTTTATCCTAAACAACAGAAGTGTGTGAAAGGGTGAAATGATTCAACACAGGAAGGGAATGTTTAGTGCTTTCGCCTCAGGCTTACATGTCACTGATACCATTTAACTAAATTGATGTTATTAAACAGTGCAGACTCCTGTGGGGATACTTACTTGGGTTTAAAGAGTGGCTTATTTTGGTTATAGCTTTTTCCGTTTATAGTCAGTTTAAGAGGAACTGAAATCCATTATTCTTGAAAGAAGAGAAGACTGTCCACACTGTGATCTGTTTCCATTGGTTTAACCAAGCAGGCTTATAATCTCAATTCACTATTCAGCGAGTGCATGTAGCTAAACCCAAAGTACTCGTCTACCATGTTGTGATACATTGAGATTTGAGTGGCTTCTGTTCTTTCTTACCTAGTTTTCTAGAGATCCTCAGGAAGTAGATAATTTCTTACTCTGCTTCTCTTTGATGATTTCTGTCAAAACTGACTTTTATACTTGGTCTTCTGGATGTACCATTGTTCTTTGGGTGCTGTAACTCATGAAGGAGCGTGAGTCAAGTACTTTGTATTTCTCTACTGTGCAACCAGAAACAGCTTCTGGGCAGAGAAGGCAGCTAGGCAAGCACAGGGCTGTCCTAGCTTCCTCCTCTTGATGTGTTACTACTGTCTGCACCCATTGCTTAAGCGATTCTTTGTATTTCCCAGTTGAGCACTGTACTAGTTTTAGGGAGGCTTGTCATGAAGGTTTGAACATGAAGCCTTTATAAAGAAGATCATAAAGTCTGAATTATTCAGAGGCACAGGTCAGCCTCTTTATGAAAGTTGGAGGCATATCAAAGATTTGTTGTATACAAATGGGCTTGTTTAAACCTTTTATGTTAATTTTGTCATTTTGTTAATTTATAGCCCTACAGTTTACAGGCAGTGCTTTAATTTCTGCTTCCTGAGTGACACACAATTGCCGCTTACTCAGTAGCTAGTCTCTGGGACCCTTGAAGTGCTGTTTTCACCACTTGGCCTTTGCTGCTCTTACCACAGAAGTCTGTGGTTCAGTTGTCACTGAGAAAGATCAGAAACAAACCTCTTCATACATGAATGAAACACTGTTGCTGGAATAAACAACCCAACTCATTTTTAAAAATGAAACCCGATCTGAGGATCTAATTGTGTAATATGGAATCCTTGGCTGCAAATTCGGCGTTTTCACGTTTCTTCTCAGCCAGTGCCGTATGCTGCCTTGAGCTCATGGGATGGCAGTCTGGACGAAGCTGCGGGGAAGGGGAAACCTTTCTGCCATGTAGCTCGGGAAAGCAGGACCTCAAGTACCACCTTATGGCTCTTGCCTACTAACGTGGCTTCCCCCTGTTCTGGGACCACACGCATCGAATACAGCCTCTTGGCGGGACTTTCAGGTGCACGAGGTCCCAGTGTGGGGGTGGCCAGGACCCTGCAGGGCCCAGGTGGTTAATGCGGAGCAAACGCTTTCCTCCCACGTCGCACACCCCCTCTGCAAAGCCTGAGGTGCCTCCGTCCTGACACTGAGCTTGGAGGCACCTCGGCACCGCGGAGGCGGGCGCAGCGCGTGTCGGGGCCCGTTTCTTGGGGGGTGATGGTGAGGGAGACGCCTCCCTTGCGAAGCGCGGGGAGGCGAGGCCTCGCTGCCCTTCACAAGCCGGCGCGGGGCACGGTGCCGCGCGCCTGCCGCCTGCCGCAGCGCCCGCCTGCCTTCGTGCTTCGCTGGGCCGGGCTCTCGGCCAGCGCGGGCCTGAAGGGCTGTCGTCCTGCCCCGCCGGCTCTTCGCCTCCATCGGCAACAGCAAGCGGAGGGCAGTGCGGTAGCGAGTTACTGTGGGGCGCTGCTATTCCTCATGCTGCAGTTGTTCTGTGAATAGGTAGCTTATTTATCTATTTATTTATTTATTTATTTCAAGTGCAGTATATCTGACACATATGCAAAGCATTAGAATGTCAATTTTTTTTTCTTCTGTAAAATAAAATCTTAATTGTAGAGCAGGAGATTTTAGATTAGCAATTCTAGGTTTATTTAACCTGTTCAGTTTTGAGGGTGTCTTTTCTCAGTTTTAGTGAAGAGAAGACTTTGTTTACTTTTTGAGAAAGTGTTGACACAGATGCAGAAGTTTGTGCTGTGTACGGCATGGGATAACTTTTGTGTCTTTGCAAAGGAACTTTGAACTTTTAAAAAGTTGCAGTGAAATTATGGTAAAGGAAAGGTGCATAAAGACTATACAATGGCTGCAAGATAAGAGAACACTAGTACTTTGATTAGAAAATTATTACTGTTATCTATGAAAAATGCATGCTTCTCCCCCCCCCCATATTTCTCTTAATAGGGTCTCTTTTATTCAACCCCCAACCCAACTACAACCTCTGTCGGTTAACTTCTGGTTTTCAGTAACAGGAAATGTTGATCTTTTGATAAAAGCTATGAAGTATTTTATTGTACCAGTAGAGCAATGTAGGGATAAGGAATTTTTAATTTTTTTGTTTTGAGGAAGAAAGACTTTTTGTCAGAGAAAAAGCACAAAGCTAATTGAGAAAAATTTTTTATATCTAATGTATTACTATCAAGAAAGAGACATAAGTGAATGATGATTTATCCAAAGATACTAAGAACTAGGTCAAAAATGTTTTATACTATACTTAGAGGCAAAAGTCAAACACTGTCGTTGTAGCTAAATGCACATTCTTAATGTATTTTCATAGCTTTGGTTACAAGCCTTCCTTGCTAGTGCACAGCTACAATGTGAGCACATAGCTGGCCTTTCTTATCACTATTTTGTTAATATTATCACATCCAAAGAATTATCCAGATGCCTATTTGCCCTTTCTTATCTCTGCTGCTCTCTAGCTTGACTACAGCAAAAAAATTTTGACCTTTCTTGCTATGTTATAGTGAATGAAACTGTGATTTGTCATTATTATTATTGTTATTGTTTATTATTATTAAGATCCATCCTTATTTGAAGATCAACCTAGACCCCTAGTCTGAGAGTGAGTGGGGGGAATGGTTTGAGTACCTGATAGCATTGAAGCATAAATTTCATTATCAAATTAATATATGTAATGAGTCATGCACAGATTATGTTTAATAATGCTCAATCTAAGCATGCATAATGTTTTTTGAGAAATGATGTGAATTCATTGATTGTCCTTGGATCTGATATTTTTTTAATATAATATTTTTATAATGTACACAATATAAAAATTGGGCTTGTGCCCTAAAGTAAATCTTTCAAGACAAGTTTGTCTGTGTCATTCCTGGTAGGTGGTTGGAATAATACCCTGGTTTTGAAACCAGGCAAATTTAAAATCCGTTTCTCCATTTGTGTGTTCAGTGTTTCCCCTTTCAGTAATTTGTAGAAATATAATAATTCAGTTTCTTAAAAAATAGACTGGAAGAAGCAATGTGCAATGGTGCATGATCCTGTTCTGGCAGGGAGATTGAGAAGAGGTGATTTTTGGTTTTAATTTCGTTATTCTGTTGTTAACTTCTACTTAATCAGTTTCATTTTACAGAATCACTCCCTAACACTGATGCTATACTTAAGTCACTCAAATTACAAATAATTCAAAAATTGTGAATATTAAGTTAGAATATGTACTTCCTTATGAATTTGTAGCACCACACTAGCTAAAACTGCTCTCTAGTTCTTGTTTTGCTGTTGCTTCTCTTTGCTATATCTGTAGTGAATTAGCTTTCCAGAGTTAAAGTGTATACAGTTGTCATTGTACTGTGTTTATAGTATACCGCCCTGGCCTATTCTACAAACCAGTACTGTACCTTGCACCTTGATACAATGAATGTGCTCAGAAAGATTAATATTGCTTTACTGTACCTGATGTATTGTGCAGTACTGTGTAATACCAGTAAAATGTGATTAAGTTCATTAATATGGATGAACTAAATATTTGTTAATATTAAGTCCCTTACAGTCACACTTCAAACTATGTAGTTGTCAGTACTTATGGGTACAGATAATACTAACTCATGCTATTATTTTCAGCCCAGCAGAACAGGACAATAGGAAATACAAGAACAACATTTAACATTGGGTAAGTTTATAGATATTAACTGAATCAGGCAGGAACAAATCAATTCATAGATTTTAATACCAGGGAAAGAACACATTTGCTTCACAGTTTGAGAGTATAAATAGTGTAAAGAAATATTTCTTAAACTAGTCTGTGATTTTTTGTTTGTTTGTTTGTTTGCTAAAATAATATAGAGGTAAGGTTTTCAGCTGTTACAATGTGGACTGCAAGACTTAAGCAGTTAACACCAGCTAAGAGTCTATTCCATGATGTCTTAATGAGATAGATTGCAATAAGAGCACATGTCAGAGACTGGTAGCAATCATGTGCAGAACTGAACTCAATGTACTGCACTTTGACAGAAGAACCATTCCTGACTTTTAGTATGAATAAAAAATGGTGTAGTTAAGATTAGTGCAACTTATAAGAGAAAATAATTTGTGTGATGAAATGATGGTATTCATAGAAGAATGAATGCAGAATGAATTTTTGAATGTTATAAATGAACTAACTGCTTCACATAAAAGTGAAGCATCACATACAGTATCCTTAGAAACAACTTTTTGTAGTTAATTCTGATACAATCTGTGAGATAATTGAAGTCATGAGGTGAGCCTTCATGGCACTAGGTACTGGTAGTAGGATGAAGTGGGATCCCCTGTGTCTGTAGGGTGTTTCTTCCAAGGTAGCACTAAGGTACTTCAGTAAGGCAAAGCAAGAAAGCTTGAACTGCTGCTCATTGCACTGTCATTGACTCTCCTGCACTGTTTTAAAAAGTACTATTCCAATAAATTAGTGAATTTTACCAGCTCAGTGTTAACTGAAAACCAAATAACCACTCCTATTCCTTCTTACTACTCCCTGGGAAACCACAGATATGAAAATAATCCAAAAATACATCATGCAAGCAAAAAGCATGGGAGATGTGAAGAAATCAGCCTTTTCCAGTTAATTTTGTTGTTTGTTTATTGTTGAGGCAGAGATTTATTTTATGAATAAATAATAAGTATTTATTTATTTATAGATTTCTCGAGTAAACTGCAGTGAGATTTACTAGATTCCATATTCATCTTTTGGTTTATCCTGCCTGGCTAGAAACAGTGTTGGTCCACAGCTGGCCTCATTTGCACATATGTTTTCAGTAAAGGACAACAGGTAGCTTGGCCCAGGCCTCCCTCTGCCTCTCATCTCCTTTAGTGTAATAAAAATGATTGCTTCTCATCTTTGAAGCTTCTGAGGCCTAAAGAATGGTAGTGAATAATGAAATAAAAAATGTGGGGTGGTCTTTATGAGGCTGTAAATTGCTTACACCTAGTGGCAACTCTTTCTTCTGTTGAGTGAAGAAAGGATAATAGAGAGGCAAGAGAAGTAGGAAGGAAAAAGAGTTTATGCTACCTTTCCTAGCATCTTGTCAAAAAAAGATCCTTATGTTTTCCCCGGTCAGGTTAGAAAATTGAGAGCCCTATTTTTAATCCCCAGTTCACAGCAGCCGAACACCAGGTAGTTATTTCTAGCATCTGTTTGTCATAAAGTAGGGTATACCCTAAAGAGACACTCTTCATAAACACTGAACACCAGAAATACTGTTCATATTAAATTGAACCACATGAATAAAACAGAAGTCATGAATTTAAATTATTACTGGCATTTGGAGAAAATGGCAGTATTTCAGCCATTAAATAACAACTTTGCTTTATTTCTGGAAACAGAAAGTTATTAAGTTGTAAATCATATTGATGCTATGGCTCAGATGTATTCCTGGTTCTCAGGCATATCTCAGTAGTAGTGTATTGCACTACATTTGTTGCCTCAAAAGTCTTCAGGCCAGTTCTGTGAGATACTGAGGTATAGCCACACTATAGCAGCATTATTTTGGCATATCAGCTTTGGGTACCACAGTGTGTACAGCCAAAGTGACATGGAGTTTGTGAGGCAGATTTATGGTCCATGCTGTGTTCCTTGCCTCTGCAGTCCCATAACTGGTGGTATCAGAGCTTGCTATTTTAAAGTTACCTTGGGTACAGTACATTACCATTGTTGTGAGAACTTCTCTTGTCCTTTGAATTCTGCCTATTTCTACATACTTAATAGAGTAGGACTAAAGCTATAGCAGATGTTGACCTACATTGGTCAGTAAGTATCTTCGTAGCCTGCAGTCCTCATAATCTCCCCTTCCTATTCCTGCTTTCCCTTCATCCCTCAGACTGTGTTCTTGCTGGTGGAACAAAGTGGAGGCGAATTGGAAAAATAAGTGTTGAAACAATGTTCTACAAGTGCCTGCTTGCTCGTGGGGTTTATGAGGGCTCACGTCAGAAGGCAGAGGGGGAGGAGGGGTTTCATTCAGTAGTTTTGGTACAGAGAACCTGAGGTTCCCTTCTCTGCCTTAGCAGAGATGTCCTAAATGGTCTTAAGCAAATCATTTGGTATTCCTGGGACTCTTTTCCTCCTTTGTAAAGTGTGGATGCTGTATTTGCAGAAGCATCAGACAGTAAATATAATAAGGATTGTGAGAGACTGTCAGTTTGGTAAAAGGAGTCTCTGCAGTTCATATGGGTTGTTGGAAAATAAATTGGATTTAGTGACTGTAAGATTAGATGAAAGGTGGGGGTTTTTTCGGATTTTCCTACAGGTGGCTTTTTGTGCTTCAGCTGTAACTTCAAAAAGGTGAACTCAGGAGGATGTGAAACCAATGTGGTTAGTGGAGTCAGCTGCGCTGAAGAACTCACAGACTTGAATAGGTAGGAGCTTCAAATTTCTCTTCATCAGAGGTAGAAAAACCATTGGAAACTGGAATACTAAGCAGGGGGTAATCTGGATATAGAAGGACAGGACAAAAATAAGCTCCAAGAGGAGAACACCTTCAGAGAATGAAAAAAGCTCTGAGCAGGACAGGAAGCTACATACTAAGCTCAGACAGTGTACAGATAAAATAAGACCTGATAAAAGTTAAGCTGACTTAGACCTTGTGAAAGAAGTTAAAGCAAATAGCAAAAGGGTTTTCAGCTATATACATAAAAAGAGACTAAGGGAAGAAGATAAACCTACTATGGTGTAGCATGGGGTAAGATAAAACCTAAAAAGTCAAAAATAAATAATGTGCCTCAATTTCTGTAAGGATGATTTGGCTGAGTTTGGGATCAAAGACAGGAAAGAAAAAGGAAGAGAGGGAATGAAAGCTGAAATGCAGAATATTTTACAATAAGAATGTCATGACCTTGAAGTAATAAAAAGAAGATGAGATTCAATAGTACAAACTGCCAGATCTTTTTTGTTTTGTTTTTGAAAGACTGAAAACATTGATTTCTGTTATAAAATGTAAACTGCTCTTTTTGGTGAAAGCAGAGATGAAAAACTTGGGTGAAGCAGGTGGTTGTGGAACATTTATGAGCCACCATGGTGTTGTGCCTGTAAAAAAAAGGAAAATATAAATTGAAGCTGTAAAGGAAACCGTTATTTCCATAGAGATAAGATAGTTGTTGCCATGTCACAAGGCACATTGTATTAGACACTCACCTTTAATACTGCACACAGTTCTCATCACCCATGCTCCAGGAACATAAATGCAGACTGGAGCAGGTGAAAAGAGGTGCTACCAAGAAGAGTAAGGGTTTAGAGAACCTATCCAAAAAGAGGAGACTAGAAGAGCTCTATCTTTTCAGACTAGCAAGTCTAATCTTGTTCTGGTAAGAGTAGTGTTAAAATAACTTCTGTAGCAATGATGTTTGTTATTATGTAGGCTGAAACTCTGGCATCATTGAAATCATGTATTTATTTATTTATTTTATTTTTTTTCAAAAACCTAACATCCCATTAGCTAATGAGCCTTGATTTTCTGTGTATGTTACTTCTCTATTTAAAGCCACAGGGATTTTTCCCACAGAAATATTCATATTCCAAACTGTTAGGACCACCAGTGCACCACAAATCAAGAGTCGTTCTTTTCTGCTAGGAAGAGGTGTGTTTTTATTTCAGGAAAGCAGTTATTCTCACTATCCTAAGATCATTTGCTCTTTACTTCTTTCTTCCCTCATGCATACCTGGAATTCTCCTGGCTTTTAAAACATTAAGGTTGAAAATTAACTACTTTTTTTGAGCTCTAATATAACCTTTACTCCATCACATAGATTTGTATGATGTGTATGTTTGAAAGAAGGGATGTACCTGAAGAAAATGCCATATTTGGGCAAGGGTGTAAAGTGGAAGATAAAATGGAAACATAATTCTTCATGTTAATTAAATCAAAGCAATGGCAAGGAAGGCCATATAAAATACTACAGAAGTACTATATCCTTAGCTTTCTTGTGCCATTTTTCAGTTAGTCTCTTCATAAAAATAAATGTGTAAAAAAACACCAGTCACTGATGGTAACTACTCTAAGTATAATAGCTATTTTTATGGTAGCCAATATAAAGTGACAATTTTAATTATGTAAAATCTCTAATGCCTTAATGATTTTAGCCCATTCCCTTCTTTGTACATGAAAGCTAGCTTCATATTATTACTGTTACCAAAGTTACAAGGAGATATTATTGGGCTTTAAATGTTTATTGTCATCTTAGCAAAGTAGCTTTTATTTTTTGTTTATATTCTAAAAGCTTGGCAGAGTAGTGACAATCCACACACTAATGGCTAGTCTGGGTTTGTGCCAAAAGAACAGAAATAGCTACAAGCACAGAAAAAACATTTGAAGAGGAAATGCCAAATTAATCCCTGATGCAAATCTTTTGCCTTAGCAGAGTTACACCAGAGAATACGTTTTCACAGTGTGCATCCTGTTATAATCCATTTTCTTTAAGGGGGCTTGGATATATCAGGACAGTCAAGCACACTAGGTTCTGCAGTACTCTTTCTATCCTATCTATCACATTGCCATTTGTGGCCTATATGCCTCACTTTTCAAAATAGCTAAACCCACTCAATCTCACATTGAGAAGTCTAAATGAATTACACCTTTAGATCTTAGTTGGAATTTAGCATGTTATAACTTCTTCTGTTGGATGCCATAAAAACCTAAAGTGATAGGTAAGTCCTGCTACAGTCAAAATAGTTCTATGTTTTATAAATGGTAGCATTTTGTTATTTTTTGTCTTTGTTCAATACTGAATCCTACAGTTTTGATAGAGGCTGTATTTTTTTTAACCTCTTAATACACTTGTTATTGCCACCAGATAGAATTTTTTTTTAGGGCGACTGGATGAGGTCATTCATACTTGTTACATGCTAAGTCCTGTTCTACAAAGGACAGCTGTGTGCCCTTGCTCCTGCTGCAGGGTTTTAAAATCATTATGCTCCACCCTCGCCAAAAGGTGTAAAAAGGGGGAGGGAATAATCTCCATACAAGGAAAAAAAATTGAGAAGACATTGTCCCTTAACAACAGTCTACAGAAAAAAGTGATAGCCACAGGCTGAGGCACCACCTCAGTAATCTGTCATTATTAATCTTCATTTGATTTAACCAGAAGAGTGAGACACAATGTCTCACTGACTTAAAACGGACCACAGTAGATAATACCTTCAGCTTCCTTTTTTCCCTCTTGTCAGCCAAGCAGACTCCTTCTATATTCAGAAGTGTCATATCTCTGATGTATTATCAGGGTATAGTACGAGAAACCCACTTGATTCTCCTGCATCCACATGGGCTTTCCCCAATGGCAACCGTTACTAATAAGAATTAAATAGCCAAATCTTAGTTCTGTTATCACTGGTTGTGGACATGGTGCTTCCTTGCTCACATGAAAAGCCTGTTAGAGGAAAAAGAAGAGATTACTAGAGATGTGTGTTCCTAGTTTTGATAAGTTCATCAGCAGTGCTATCATGGGCACCGGAAAACTCTAGTAACTGGCCAAATGTAAGAATATACACATTCACTCTTTTCGTTTTCAGTCTGTCTCTGCTACTGGTTACTGCCATCAAGCCTATACCTTATCTACAAAAAGTTTTATCCAGTAATAGCCTAATCCTAGTCCGTCAAAATCCTGGCCACACTCCTGTCTGGGTTTGCCATCATTCCCGTCTGGTTTAGTTTGGTTTTATCAGGACATTGCTGCTGTTACTTAAAGAACTTTTGTGATCTCCCTGTCATTCATCGGAGATCATGACATCATTTGATGTCATTCATTGGAGTTCATTTGGTGTCTTCAGCTGCATATTCCTTGTGGGTTGATGAGCAGTTCAGCTGATTAATGCTGCATTTTCCCTGTGTAAGTGAATGACACTTTTGTCTGAATTCAGAGCCCTCAGTGTGCGAAGGATTTTCTTTGGAGGTATCTGCCAATGCCATATGGTTCAAATGCCATTATAAACTGAGATTTCCACACTTGTTCTAATAATTCATCTGGTCTATACATGGGGTCTGTACTTCTTGAGGAATGAGATTACATTTATTCTCTGGAAATCTATATGATCTAGTGACCTATCTGGTTTGGAAACCATCACCATGATTTTCCTGCAAGACATTTACTAAGAACTGTTCAATATGGTAGAAGAATGCAAATCATGTCTCATTTGCCATAGACATCATGAAAATATATCCTGGATATTTCCAGTTATACTCTCTGGGTGTTTATTGTGCTGCCTTGCTAGAAAAGATGATCTTGGTTTCTTGTCTTTCAAGTTTTCTCACATCTTTCACTGTTTAAGCATGTTCATATTTATCATAGGGCTTTTGTGGCTCTGCAGTCTGGCTGAAGATTGTAGTCCAGATAGTCTATGAAGCCTGGCAGACTCACTGTGTCCTGTATGTTCCACCTGCCACCCTGCGGTTAGTGAGCATGAGGATGGCAGAAATTGATTGCAACCCTTTGGTTGTATGCTGCATACTCTCTTTATGTCTTATGAAATACATTAACCTATCTGGGCTTCTTCATTGAGAATTCAGTCACTCATTGACCTAGTAAGTGTCCCATGTGCCCCAAGGCTCTTCAGAGTCTGAGTGCTTTGTGCTGCTGTCTCCTGCTGTCTTGGTCCTTGATAGCATATTTGCTTTGGCTCACACTCCACTTTCTCTTGGGCACTTACTACTTTGAACTTTTTCTGTCCTCTTTCTCTGTCATCTCAAGCATAACTAAGAATTGATCCAGACTCATTGCTTTCTTCCTTCTGCAAGAAGCCATGAGAGAAAGCAGTTTCTCTTAAAACATCCTTAATCTGTGGTTTCTAACTCTATCCCATTGGTTTAGAAAGGGAGGTAAAAAGAATTGCCTTCTTGCATGTCATTCACAGCAGAAAACTACAATATTGTCCAAATGAAATGCCTTTTGGGTGGATCAGTTGATTTTAACTGTTAGAAAAATCATATGCAGAATGATTATCAGTTGTTCTGTATAAAACCATAAAAACAGAAAAAGTGAGGCTCCAAGGATCATCCATCTGAAGGTATGAATGAGAGAATCGCATCTGTCTGGGATCCGAAAGGCCTCAGAATGAGAGGAGAGTAAGTAAGCGTACCACTACATTGTCAGATGAAGTGCAGCTGGAAGGATTAAAATATTAAGAGCTGGAATGAAATTCAGAATGCTCTTCATACTTTGAAGAGAACATCCAGGAGAAATCATCTAGGCCAGGAGACAAAAGCTATTGCTAAGTGGTATGCTTTGGAAATAAATAAAAAGGAAAAACAAGAGCATAAATACATAATGGATCATATTTGGCAATGCCACAGTTTCAGAAATCTAATCCAGCTGTTGTAGATTCCAAATTGTATTACCAGATATTAGAATGTTGTTGCAAGAAAATAAAGATTAAGGATTTAGAAACAAAAATGTTGTGTAAGACCTTTAGGGGGTAACTGTTCCTCTTCACTCCCCATGTGGTCATGAGGCAAGGTGAGATGTTTGGAATCATGAGTCACAGTTCTAAATCTGTCATGTTCAAACGACACCTGAATTAGTCAACATAAGCTGATACATTTCAAGTTTGAATACAACTGTACATGAGCTTACACCCCTAGGCATGGTGAAACTCTGTTCCACTATGTGGGTATTCGATTCAAGATAGCAACAGTGGTTGAGAGGTAAACTGATGGGCTTTCATCTGTTTCTTTCTCCTTATGACTGAATAAAACAATGTCTCATCAAAGCTATAAAGTAAGTTAGACTGTGTCTGTTGAGGATGTTAACAAAAGAAGTCTGCATACCCTTTGCAGACCAGTATATATTTTGCTGAACAATTAAGAAAATTTGAAAGTGTTTTCCTGGCTTTTATAATTGGAAGAACAGCTGCATAATATGTACATTGAATAGCACCATAAATAATTTTCAGAACTACTAGTCTGTTTCCTCTTAGAAAATAATTTCCTCGAGCTGATTATCAGTAGCCGCATAATTAATTCCTCAAAAAAGTTAATCAAAGCACATATAGTAATACTGAGCTGATAAATCTTCTCTTTAAACAATGCTTTTATGTGACATTTGCACCTGAAGTAATCTTAATGCCTTAATATTCATATAGAGCTGAACACCAAACCCAGTGAAATAATTGTGATCTTTCCAGTGATTTCAGTGAGTTGTAGAGAAGGCAAAAAAAGTGAAAGGTGCTGCTCCATGTTACAACCAGAACAAACGGAACTACCCCATGACTGTTTCAATACTATTTGTGGTGGTTCGTTGTTCCTCCCTCATCCGTACAGAGATGGCTAGTAAGTGTATGTTTGCAGGTGTATTAACAATGACTGTGTGGTGAAATTAAATTCAATATGGTAGATTGAATGATGTCTTTTTAGGCTGAAGTTTCTGTGGTCCTGAAAAGTGAATATTCTTTTTTGAGTGTTCTGCCCTGGCCCATCTGCAGTACTCTCACCAGTTTTCCAACTCACGAATCTGTCTAGAGTCATTTGCTTTGTAATGCTTCATAGTTCTAGAGTCATAACCTCGGATTTTTTTTTTCTTTTCTTTTTTCTTTCTAATACAGTTTATCATTGACTTTTTTCTTTTTTTTAATTTCTTTTTGTAAATTATTTCTATACCTCAGTCTGTAACCCTGCTCTCCTTCACTGCAGGTCTCCCATGTAACCCTAATATTCTTTCATACTGTATTCTCAAAAATCAGCTGTATTTGGTGTAGGCTTGACCCCAGTTGCTGACATTATATTTCCCTTTCAGGATAAATTCTCTTTGAAAAGTTTTTTCTATCATTGCCTATCATTTTATTATTATTATTATTCTCTTTGTTGTTTTTAGGTTAGAGGATCATACAGGAATATATAAGTGCACTTACTATTCAGGGCAGTTGTCCTCTCCTCTGTGACAGCATGTGAAGACTGCCACAGGTCTGCACACCAAGTGCTTCAATTCTATGCCTTGTTTCTCCTCAGCAATTCTGCATCTGAGGAAAAGTGAGTGACCATCTTCTATCTGGTTGACTGCCCACCTTCCTTTTAGTGGTACTGTGGTAGTGGATAAAGCTGCAGAGGTCTGGAGAAGAGGATTTAGTAACATCCTACTCTTTTCTGGTATGATGAAGCTACCAGCTAGCCAGTCTACCAGCTTCATGGCTGTCCTCCACAGATTTCACTTTTACTAGAATTTTTTGTTACCTGGTGAAATGAGTCGAGTCTTTTTAGTGATTATGTAGATGTTTTCATTTACCTTCAATCATTGCTACATCACAGAATTTCAGGCCATGTTGTTTCAATCAGCTAGAGAAAAGCTAGAAGTGAATATCTCTCTGCTAACTTTTCAGTTGTTTAAATCTCAAAGAAGTGGAAAAAATGACCGCTGCCATAACCTTCAGCCACAGTTGTGGCCATGTCCATGCACGATAGCCTTGGTAATTGACAGAGGCTTCTGAGGTCTTGTGAGGGTGCTCAGAGTAAAGCAATAGCAGTGCTGTTTAGTCCTCACTGTATCTCTTCTCCTGGATGAACCATAGCTGATAGATTTTTAGGATTTTTTTTTTCCCACTCAGTAAAATTTAGGAGAATTGTATTTATCCATCAGGAACATGTGTAGGAGAAATGAGGCTTGCCTACTGGGAAATGGTTGGGTTCCAGCCAGAAATAAACTGGGACCATCCTATTTCCTAAACTACAGGCACTTGATGAGGCACTCTAAACCTGGATTGGAGGTAAGGTTGTTGAAGTGAAATGGGGTGGCTCAGCACCCAAGTTAGTTGTACCATTAAGGTACCCCAAGCACTCTGGACTGTTCATTTTTTACTACAATTTTTCCTTTCTCTCCCATCTTACTGTTATATGTGTGGGCCTAGCTAATATGAAGAAATGTTGCAATGGTTCTAAAAGAAGAAAACAGGGCTCAGCTGAAAAGCAGAACTTTACGTTTTCTTGTAATGATTTCTTGCCTCAAAGTATTCCTGCAAGTCTTGGGCAGGACTTTTATWTTTTTTTTTTAATCGGAGAACATTTTGGAAAGGAGCAAGGCATAGAGCACTGTGGCTGAGATGTTAATTTTTATGAAAGCAACAAGTCCTCTAGGTAGCTTTATTGTTAGAGGTTCCCACAGTTTAACAGTGCAGAAGAAGAATAATAGAAAATGAATTATGATAGGACTTTCCTTTTATCATTTTAAAAATTTCCCTAGGGTACATCAGTAATCCATTCCACGACTACTTCTCCCACTCCCTCATCCCTTCAAATCCTTATATTCCATGCTGACTGGTATAACATATGAAGAGTGATACTACAAAGAGACACAGAAATATGGAGAGATCCCTGTGCCTTCCCTGAATATGTTAAAATAGTCAACAAAAACATGGTAATTCAACTCCAGTTCATTTGATCTAATCTTAAATTAGCTGCTTTTGGGATATCTTCTTTTTAATCAGAACACATTTGTATGCTCATACTTTTCTTTGGGGTTCATTAAGAGTTAAGGAATTGAACAGAACTGCTTCAAGTAGAGATGAGAGGCTTCTCCCTCCCTTCCCCAGATCATTTTGACCTTGTGATATTTTGGGCATCAAAGGGATGAAACCTACTTTGCTGCTTAGAAGCAGGGCCATCTTTGATGTCAGCTTTCTAGTATGGGAATCAAAACTCCATTATTTCTTCAAAATCCACTTGGTCAGATGTATTAGAACCAGAATAGTTTGGAAAGATGATATCTAAAACTCTTGGAAAGAGGTAAACTTATTTAGAGAACAATTCCTTTTGAGAAAAGGGGTGATGACATGGTGGAAGGAGAAAAATAGCAGTGAGGTGTATATAGTTGGGAGAGTTTTTCTTTTAATTGAACAATAAAGTTAATATGCTTGTAAAATGTAAATGGTATATTTTATTGGACTTGCGTGAAACCCTGATAGAAGCAAAGAGACTCTGAAAAAGAACAAAGATCTATTAGTGTCATCTTGTAAGACCAGAACCTTTTTGCTAGTGGTGTTTGCTGCTGTGATCCAGTGATTTAATTTCTTGTGTGGGGTCTAGAAAAGAAAAAAAATATGGACCTTTTTATTAAAAAAAACAAACAAACAAAACTCAAACCCACATACTGGGGGGGAAAAAAGCCCCTTGAGTCCATTAACTTCATTACATGCAATTATAAAAGAAATAGCTTTGGATTAGCTGGCAATTGCAAATCCCATAGGAATGGGTTAGCTCGTATACATGCTACCCAAGAGAAAACAAAATTGTCACGTATTTTGCTTAAGGTGTGGGAGGAAAAATCAAATCAAATAGCATTTTACAAGTGCATGTAATAACTTGAATTTAAAACAAGATATGTATTATTCAAGTAATTCTAAGCATGGTGTAGTAAATTTTTTATGAAGGTTAAGAAAAAATGACAGAAATATCATTTAAACGGAGTGTTTTTGATGCTGAACTTGAAAGTGGGGGATTTAATAGAACTTTTTTTTATATGATGTTATCTGAGTCTCATCATATTTGGCAAAGTGCTTTGTTGGTTTTTGGATTAGAGTTTTTTCATAAATTTTTCTCTTCAAACTAATAAAATTCATGTAGCTGTCAGTTTGGATTTGATCCCCATTTTGTTTTGCCTCAACAGTGTAATCTCAATCAGTCTAATTTATTTTTGTGCTGCATTTACAGGGTATAAAGATGACAAATCACTCAAGTCTCAATGCTGGTATTTTATCAAAAGCTTGAATGAATATCGAGGCTGAGGACAACAGAGAAAGATGAGGCTTAGAACAACAGCCGTCGTATGACAACACAAGCTGGACAGATTCTTCCATCTTTACTCCACTGCTTAACACTTTATTGTGTTTAGTAGTCTCATACAAATCAGGTATGCACAGGCAAGGTACAACATTATTTGTTCTGAGTAAAGGGAGGAGAATCTACGAGGAGAATGGATAGTGGTATACTCTTTATGGAACCGTGAGATTTTTGCTTTAATCCTAGCCTTGCTCCCAACTATGAGTGTCATTTCCGATGCAATCTCTGTACCTTCTTTTGATGTTGGTTTCCTTCCTGGCCAATGACTGCTGGCCAAAAAGTAAACAAACAAACAAACAAACAAACAAAATCTTGAGATACAGTAGAAATGACCACATCTATATTGCCTAAATCGATAGCAAGTAAACTATATATATATATATATATTTTTTTTTTTTGCGTATATTCTCAACTCTTTGGAGAAGGGGCTCTTTTTTCATGTTTTCGTACAACCTGTGGCAGAATGAGGTCCAGATCTTGGGTGGGACATCTAGGTGCCACTGTAGAATGCTATAGTAATAAGAATTGAACTCTGGTAGTTTGAGAAATGTAAGCTTACTTCCTAGGAATTTCTATACTTTTTTTTTCTTTCTTTTTTTTTTTTAAAGCAGATTTTACCTAAACTTTTGGATTCTGTACCCTTTTATTTCTGGCATGTCAGATGATCAGACAAAATGTTGCTGGGGAAGATGTTGCAGAGAAGCATTTTTCAATTACAAATTCTCAGTCCCTAACTTGTGGTGACTCACAAGCAGGCAGGAATGTTACCAGTGAATTTATCCTCTGAGGTTCTGTCTGATATGGCATTTGAGATGATTAGAGAAAGAGGAGGAGGGATTAATGTGAAATATCAGGCACAGGAACATCTTGTGCCAAAGTTGGAGGATCAAATATCAACCTTTTGAAAAGGAATTGTAAACTGAGAATCAAAATTATAATGGTATAAATGAGAAGTTTCGAAGGGCTAGGTATTTATCTGTAGCTTTGGTAATGGAGACCCTGGACTTTTGGAGGAAAAAGGAAGTGACAGAGAATCAAATCAAAATGAAGAATTTGAGGTTGCTTGTCATGCAAGTGAAGGGCTGGATATAATTGAATGTAGGAACATGATGTAGGGGTAGCTTGAACTTTGCATTTGAGCTGCTATTGATGAGGCATAAAGTTTTACTGTGTTCCTCAAAGCTTTCTTCTGCTGTTACATTTGATAATGATTTTAGTGAAATATTTAGTGTACCTCCTGTCTTATTTAGGAGGCAATGAAGAAATACTAATATAAATGAAAAGTACAGGTTAAAAAAAAATCACTATTATTGTGTAAGGAAGAAGTATATATCATCCTAGCATAAACTCATCTAGAGAAACACAATCTGAATCTTAAAAGAGAAGAGCAGTTTCTCACTAGTACGGAAGAGGCAGTTCTTTTTTTTTTTGTAGTTATAGTTGTTGAAAGTGAAAGTTTGGCTTCTTGTTAATGTACATCTTTATAATTTCTTTTCAAATAGTCAGATATAACTCTTTCTTTACAGATTCCTCTGGAGGAATATGGTTATAGTCTCTAGCAAGATATTACAATATACAAGATTTTACTGACAATGGATATGGTTGAGAAGAGGCTATATAAGTTTTTCAGTCCTGAATTTTTTCCAGAATTTGTTTATGTAAGGTTTATACTAGTACCGTGTTAATGATTCCTTACAACACTACTCACTAAAGGTGTCCTGTGCTAAACAAGTCCTTTTTTCTCTTCATTATAGACAGACAAATATTTTTTTCTGTTCATTATAGACATGGCTGTGCCTGAAACAGAAGCAGAAGCAGATAATACTAACTGCTGAATGTTTATAAAACTGGAGCTCCATTTCTATAGATTTTATGCAAACACACTCTAAAATATCCTTTTTCTCACTGAGATCCCAGTAAAACTGGACATCAGACAGTAGCACACTTCTTATGCAATGTTTTCATTAAAAAACAGCAGTGCTTCAACCTAAAATTATATATGTTGCATGAGGGTTTTTTTGACATCACCTGTTTTCACTTCACTTCACTGAATATGCAGGCTTGTCCAGGAGGCTGGCCAGAGGAGTGAAAAACCTAAAAGCACCACTGCCTGACTTTTCAGAAGAATGTGAGCAGGAACTGAGATAGTTACAAGTGATAAATGGTGAAAGACACAAGTCAGTGGTGTGAAATCTACCTCCAGAATTTCTTCCTGGGTGTTTGGAATGGAGGAAGGGCAGATAGATATAAAGTAAGGATAACAATATTAAGACAGGTACAAAATAAAGAATACGGACACTTCAGCGCTTCCACATTGTAAACAAATAATGGCAGTAGTGAATACGTGGTGCAGTATTTGAGCTCATCTCTTAAAAAATCTTCACTACTTCTAGTAAAGAATCTCTAGTGTTTCTTTACCAGAGGAAAGTGATACCCTATCAATGCAATTTGATTCTTGCTTGATCATTTACATGTTACTGACAAACTCAGACTGAATTTTCTAGTTGGCTCCTTTAAATGTCTCTATATATGTTGTTTTAATTTAAAACTTTCACACTGTCAACAATCTCCACAATATTCCTGGATTATTTAAAATTTTTACTGAATGACTGACTTTTCCAAGTACAAATGGGAATAAACAAATGGAGGAATTAAGGCACTGAGAAGGTGACTTAAGTTCACAGAGTAGATCCAAGAGCTGAGCCCAGACCCCTTGAGCCCCTCTCCAGTCCCACTGGATGCCAGTCTTGAATGACAATTCCTGGATGAATTCTAGTTTTTCACCCCTTGACCCTTATGTGATTCGTCTTTCTCTGAAAGTAATATGGCATTTTGTTGCTAGAGATGATTGTTTAACCTAAGCAAAAGTTTCAGAAGTGTCAGTCCTTTTTTCATGGTTTGATGAGGTCTGTTTGAGTTAGAAATCCCCATGAAGTGTGTTGGAAATGGCATGTCAGTAAAGAGATGCCACGGACTGGAAGGAGAGTGAAGACAGAACTACCATCTCTCCAAAAAGAGGTTGCCTCCAGCACTGATATGAGTTATATTGTCAGTACAAAGGATATGGTGATATATGGTCAACACTATGGATTTGTTGTCAATACTAAGTTTCTTCTGTGGGCAGAAAGCACTTCGGCTCTTGGACTCCCCAACCTGTCTGTTTTTTATAAAACACTAAAATTCTTTTAAGTAAGAAACATTTTGAACAATTTTTATACCACCATTTCAGTATTTAGCATGAAAATGAATTTACTTCAAAGAATCTTCTATCTTCCTAAAAAAAATAAAAATTCATTTTTTTTCTGAGACCAAGACAGATTATATTCATGCTAACTGTGAAAATCCTGAAGCCTTTCTCTTGCTATGTTGAAACTAACAAAGGAATGAAACCCCCTGATATTTATGTGGGGTTTTTTGTTTTGTTTTGTTTTTTTAGAAAGTTGCTATCTCTGTATAATGAATTAGGCACAACTAATTAGCTAGGCATCACAACTGTGAAGATTTCTGCTAACTGAACTTCAAAGCTTTCATGCTGACTATTTGCACTAGAGTGCGCATACTGTGATCATCACTGTGCTCATCTGTTGCTTTTCATAGTGTCAGCAGTAACATGAGATATGCACAAATTTCCTTAATAGAAGCCGGAAGTGTTGGAATCCTGATGACAGAAAAAGTTTTTCAAAATCTGACAGAAGCACATACAAAACTGAGCATCCTCACACAGATATGGTCAAATTTCATTTAGATAAGAGATCCATTTATGAAAACTGGATTTAAAGGTGAATTTAAAGCCAGACCCACAGGAAAGACCTTTTACTTTATCAAGGCTGTTCCCCTGCTAATGAGGACTTACTCTTCACAGGAGATTTAACAAGTTAATATTTTAAGAAGAACCTGTGTTGCATGTTTTAGTTGGAACTTCTGTGTAATTTGTAATACTTTGTCATCCTGTATTTCTCTCATGAATATGCTTTCCTAGATTATTCCTGCATGTACAAAGAACTTTAATTCCCATACCAGAAGTAGGGAGATCCTTGTGTTCGTTCATATGGTGGCATCGCTCTCCCAAGCACACACCCATGTTGAACCCTCTGCACGTGAGGGGAGACTAGACTCCATGATCAGCTAGCAAACCAGGAGGGATAAAGCCTGACTGAGAACAGTAAGGCAAAGACCTAAACTAGCTTAGATCTCGATACTATTTCAGTCACTCAGGCAAAAGACTGAGAAGCTCTGGCAGCATGCTTCCCAGAAGGTCAGTTCTTCCTCAGCCAGAGGTGAAAACAGAGATTTGATCCTTTGCAAATAATTTTTTTTCCCATAAGCACATGATTTCATGCTTATAAATTGAGGTTTTAGTCTTGTTTCCAAGTTGAAAACTTCTTTTTCTTTGCCCATTTGATCAATTTCCTTAGGTTCTGCTGTATTATGAGTTTTCCTCAGGGGTATTTGCAACATTTTTCAATGCAGTGTGGGTTGCAAGTTTAATTAATTTGTTGCTTATTTTCCTTTCTGCTATTTGATTTGAATTTTAATATATTTAGCATTAGTGATAGTCTCTGCCTTAAGGAGTTTACAGTAAAAAATAGGGATATGTAGAAATTATAACTGAGAATGTCTTATTTACAATTATAAACTCACCTCTTGAAGCTATTGTGAAAGCACTCTATTGCAGAATGGGACTTGAGTGAAAGGCAGTTAATAGCTTGGCTTTAACACAGTTTTTTTCCCTATCATTCTAGTCAACACCTTCAGAAAAATACTGTTGACAGTGACAATAACTACTCAAAGTTCTCTCAAAATTGCTAGAACATTAATAATGTTTAAGGAGGCTTTTTCCCCTTGTATTTTCTTTATATCCTTTATTTTTCCTGCACTTAACTCGGTGCTCTGATGAATGAATAGATGTACACAGAGCACTGATCCCTATCTGATTAGCCTCCTGGATCTGATTTTATCTTACTTAGAGACAGAATTTGGCTGCAGTTCAGCACTTGCTGCTGTCATGCATGTTGCTGGGCCTAATAAGAGCTGCTTTGTCACTGTAATGGATTGCTGGAGTGGGGACCAGCTCACCCCTGTTGAGCAAAGAGCTGAGAAATGTGCATAACTTTAGGAAAGTGTCCAAGTCCTGTTGACCTTAGTATTCATTCCAGAGATGTTGTGCACTGATACACTTTGTTGAACTTGTGCCTCAGTTTTGCCCTTTCTGTTTATGAAGTACTGATGATTTCTTCTACTATAACAAGTCTATTTCTGGGACCTGTTTCCTGCCATGGTGCTGCACCTTCCACTACACTTCTGACAACTCTCGTAAGAATTACATTTTACAAGAGCTTAAAGCACTGTTAATAACAGGGCAGCCCTTACTTTCCAAAAGGATCCTTTTTACTGGCCTTTTAAAACTCTGTGCCAGATCTAACCCATATGCATTCTAAATATGTGTCAACACACTTATCTTTAGAGATTAGTGAGACTTTCATGTGCAGAAAAATTGCGCTACCACAGTACACTTAGAGATCACTTCTTGGTGTGTAGTTTTCATGTTTATCAAAACTTGGAAAGCTAATTTGGAAATTACTTACACATGGACATGCAAGCAGAAAGGTGTTCAAGATCAGAGAAACCAGTGACAGAGAGTACTGTGTCTGGTGCTCAACTGACTAGATGACTTTTGTTTCTACTGACAGCCACCAAAAGCAGTTTACAGTGGGAGGTTAGATTTATACCGCCTATGCTGAGGAGATACTGCTTTTCAGTTCACCTCGAGATAGTAGACGGTAAAGATGTGCTAATTATTAAAGGCCTGTGAGCAATCCTGTTTGCATGAATTTAAAATCTACTGCTCCTGGTGTTTAAGGTCTTTCTTCTCTGCTGTATGTTGGATGAATTTTTTTACCAGTGGATGGTTTTTGTGCTTGGCAGTTCCCTTAGCCCGCTGCTTTGCTGGTTCAGTGATGTGTTATAACTAGAAAAGTATAACATTTTTGAAGTTCCTCTTTTAAGAAGTGTTAGCTCAGAGGCCATCTGTAGGTCAGCTGTACAACTTCAGCAACATGAACAGAAGTCAGTATGAGTGGATATTGTATGCCTGTTTTCTTTATGAGAAAAAAACAGCCACTGAATCATCCCTGTCAGACAGGGGGGCTGAGCAGCTCTTGTTGCACAGTTGGACTCTCCTCTTGGACTTTCAGTAGTGGGGCCTACTTAGTGTCCAGCTGTCAGAATATTTTACGAATCATGCTTGTAATTTTTCATTTGCCTGAATTTTCTCGTTTAACCCTCAGTTCAGTGACCAGGGCTGCAGTCCCTTTCTGGTTGATGGTGAACCTGAGCAGAAAGTGCTTGCTTCATGTGAAATTGTTCAAAAGAATTTTTCTAAAATAAGTTGAAATGTCTTTTTGTTTGTTTCCTTTTTTGCTTCAAAGAAGGGAGAGGACAGTCCCCTAGAATGAGAGCATGTTGCTGGTTCATACTCCAAATTGGTGGGCACTGCGCTCTCACCTGGGGTGGTTTCCTTCTCTGGTTTTGACCAGAAAACCTATCATAGAGTTTAGAAACTTTTCTGGCGGAAAAAGAATACTCTAACAAATTATAAATTCCCGCAAAAGGTTTTGGTTTTGAAAGATTAAGAACTTAAAGTGAACAGAGATTGAGTTGAAAAATCCATGGTTATCTCCATCCAGGGGCCCTCACCATGAGAACCATGCAAGTTCACCTACATTCAAAACCTAACCTAGCCTTTCTGTGCTCCCAGAATGTGGACCAGGGACCAAAACAGACTTTATCCTATTTGTAAAGCTGCTTTCACACAGGAAGAAGCAGATTTTAGCTGTATCAATGCCTAACAGATGTCACTGGTCTAAATGAGGAGCTTCACTCACATTGTGTGGTGTCCCAGCATGAGCCACCCTGATTTGTGTTTTATTGTAAGGAGAAAAGAAACTCTTTATTAGTTACCCTCCTGTCCTTTAAGTCTGCCCTGTTATATACTAAGTACAGTGTGATGGTTAAAGCTACATTAGTACAGTGTGCCAATTGGTATAGCATGGCTTAACTCAAAATCCCAAACTACAAGCATCATGAATGTGTCACTCTTCTCAGCAAGATGGCTGCTGCCTTTCTGGGATGGCTGAGCAGGAGATCTAATGAGTAATATTTTACTGCATCACATTCACATACATACCACTAATTCTTGAAGTGCTTTGTTAGCGTTCCAAGTCTGATTTGCTTTCCTTTCTTCACAGCAAATCATGGAGTGGGAAGGGCATAGCTAACAGGCCTCCTTACTAAGGGCTTACTCTGCCAAAGCAGCCTGCTGAACTTAGAAAAGAATAAATTGAAGTGTTGCAAAATGTTGCAGTTCAAATTAAATGCTGTGTTGGAATAATAGTGTCAAATCCACTTTCAAAAGCATTGCAGTCATGGCCGTAAGACTTCTCCATTCCAGCCAAATATTTTAATACTGAAATGGGAGCTAGTTTTATGGACCTAGTGGTAGAGCTCAAAGCTGTATCCTGATTGCTGGCTGACCTTTGGGGGGGGGGGGGGCTAAAAGGGCATAGCCAGGACAGTATTGCTGAAAAACAGTTGTTTAAAAAGAAAAAAAAAAAAAAGCTCGAAATGAACTTTGGTTGGAGTTACCAGGGCTATTCATTTATGTGCTTTGTGTAAGATGTTAAACATTTTTGACCCATAAGAAACTTGTAATACTTAACATGTGGGTGAGGATGTTTACAGATGCCTCTGAAATACCCATGTTTGGCAGTATGAAAGACAAAATACTGAATTGCACTGGCTTCTTGGCTTGCTTCTTCCTGACATGTTTTCCTTTCCTTACAATTGTTCTATAGTTTTAGTGGATACAACGTCATTTTCAGTCAGTTACTGTTGGTTAGACACAAGCACCAGTTATAGCTGCCCTTTTAAATCAAGGTGAAAAATAGCAAGCAAAAAAATATAAAGAGAGGAAAATGCAGGAGGCAACTAGAGAGGTAAAGTAAGGTTGACATAAATATTGGAAAAATAAGACAGAAGAGAGAAATTCAGCTAGCCTGGAGAAAGCCTAAAGGCATTGAAAGGCAGCTTGCAACAGTGTTATCCAGAGCCCCTGGTAGTCTAGAGATAGGTTTGTTTTTTTTTTTTAATTTTTTAAATTTTATTTCTCTTAACAATTCCATTGGATGTTGATCCACTAAATGTAGGTCCCAGATCACCTACTAACTGGAAGTAAAAGTATCCCTAGGGGTGAAGTGGTCTCTTTCTATTCTATTTCACTGCTTCAGCTTCTTTGCTTTCCTTATTCTCTTTTGTATCCCATTTCCATAACTTATTAGTTTGTTCTCTACAACTTTGTTTTTATTTCTGTGACATCTCTCTGCTCTGTTTAAATATTTTTTGCCTCCACTGCACTTCTGCTTTAGATAATTCCTTCCCTTCTCTGCTTATTTCTTTTTCCATCCTCTAATGCCCTCTCTGATGACTTCGTCTCTTTTGCTCCCCTCTTTATTTGCTGTTCTTTCCTTTGTTCCTGATTTTTTGATCCATTGCCATTCTGCATTGCTTGTCGTCTTCTTTGCCATTTTTCTTTCTTAATTTCCTTTCTTCCTTAGATCTAGTAGTATTAAGACAGCATTATATCTCAGTGTGTTTTAGTAGCACTGAGATTAAGGTAAAATATTCAGACCAGTGAAATTATGTGTGAGCTGATATTAAAGACAGATTTCTTCTATGTTCTTCCTCATTTTCCTCTCTGAGGATAAGACAGAGGAACAAAAAACAGGTTGTACTTGAAAAGTGTTTTTCTTGTTGCCAAAATGAGTTTTAGCAGATAATTCTTTATTTAAGCGGCCAAATGTGCTTTCAATTAATTTGTGGCTGACCTCAAGTCACATCAGTGTTAGAGATTGTCTTTGCTTGTATTACTTCAGCACCCTAAAATCAGTGACGTTTGAGACCATGTATGTGTGGGACTTTCTTAAAACACCTCTGTAAAAAAGAGAAAAAATACAGTTAGAGTTATCCCCAAAGATCTAGAGACAGGTTTTCAGGAACTTTTAGAGATGAATCTTTATTAAAAATCCTCCCCACCTATGAACACAGAGGTAGGCAAACCGAAAGGAAATGCAGAGATGGGATTTGACTTACTCAAATCACACAAAAGGCACATGGCAGAGTGGGGGGGAAGAAAAAAGTATTTAGATCCTGAGTCTCCACTTCCAGTGGCTTTTTGCCCATTTGGCTGTGGGAGTACTTAGTTGTTTTACATTATATAAAGCTGTTTTTCTTCTGCTCTCATGCTATGCCTCTGCTGAGGAAAACACCATGTTTAGGATGTGACAAAATGCAATTCTTGAGGATTAGGACTATCTTTCATAACTCAAGTGCCTTCCAACTTTAAAGGAATATGAAAATCCATAGTTTGTTCAGAAGGCTTATTTTTCCTCTCCAGAATAGATTTAAATAGCAAAAGTAGCATTGCTTTAGGACTGGCCCCTTCAAAGATGTAATACCCTGAAAACARCAATTTTTAAAAATAGTCTTGATTCTTTCAATCTTGCAGTAGAATATCCCTAATACCATACTCTTATATGGTGCTTTTCTTTCACACCTTACAAAGAGGTTTACAAGCAAGGTCAGTATCATTATTCACATTTTACTGCCAAACTCAGCCTTACACAATAAATGTTTAAATCTTGTATAAGATTTTTCTGCTCTGCTGTCTAAGGCGGGGTGAAGACCTGAAGTCTGTGGCAAAAAGCCCCGTTAACCTCCAAAGGGGCTAGAATTCCACCTTGAACACCTGCCATCTATTCTACTTTCTCAGTTCGTAATATCTTGGAAAATTGAATTCACCGAAGCAACATCCTCTTCAGGCCATGTTCCAGAGATTTCTACTGGAAATTCAGCCCTCAGAGATCTGGATGGCTCACAAGCTTTTGCCTTCTTGCCGATGGAGGAACAAGGGCCCTTAAAGGCCACCTTTCTTTCTGCAAACTTTCTAAAAAATGTATCAATCAAAAAAAGAGAAAAAACAAAAGAGTGTTTCTAAAAGGGAACCTTATTTTGAGTACCACAGTTCTCTTTCAGTAAGCTATGTTTAGCTGCAAAGGGGTCTTTCTCTTGCCTTGTCCAAATATTTCAGTGGTATAACAAAAGGGTTCAAAAATATGGGCCTGAGAAAAGTGATAACTGAACTTTAGCTGTTCCTTGGAGCAGGTAGTGTCAGAGGAGGTAAAGAGCAATAAAAAAAAACAACAAAGCTTGAATCAAAAACCTGCAGTGCAAGACAGCTTTCTTCACTGTCTGTAGACTCTCTGTAGACTTCTCAGCATCAGGATGGCTTAAGCTTCTCTGTTGTTTAGTTAGGAGGCACCATCTGCAATTCTAGGTTTCTTCATTTGGTATATATTTCTAAAGAAATGTCTAAGAATCTCTTGTCATAAATTCAGGTCGCTTAGCCCTTCCTGGATTTTCCCTGCTTAAAAGTATTTTGGGGTAGAAAAGGAGACACCATAACGGTCCTTGCACTTGTTTGGAGCTTGGAGGGCGTAGAAGGTATCTTGCACTCCCAACTATTTCTGCTGTGTTAATGGCACAGAGCAGCAGGAGGCTTTAGGGCCTGAAAAGTTATCTTATAGCAACGTAAAGCCTTCTATATGTAAAGCAGTCAGTAAATTCTACACTTCACTTTTATGGTGATTTTAGCCTTCTTATCTAAATTAACTAATCTGTCTTAATCTAATCTTACTAGTTATTTTATGTTTAATAAAACCAGACACTGTTTTTAAACCTGGAGACTGTTTGTGAAAGAGACTTTTTTTCATAAAATTATGCATGGGATTAAAGAGGAACCCCAGCCTACCCCAGAGAAATCTGCTCTGAGCTTTGAAATTTCAGATCCCTGAAATTCACTGGCTACGAAACAGTACAGCAGACAGTGCGAGTTTCCCGTACCTTGCCTTCTACTTGCTGTGTCCTTCCCAAGGAACCTGGGAGGCAGAAAGGCAGTGAACTTGAACCAAAGTCACACAGATGTATTCTCAGAATTGTCCAAATGATTTGGCTGGATAACTGAGCTTCCATGCCTGTGATCATTTGTGATCATTTAAGCCTAACCCCTTCAAGGTTACTAAAATACGTGTGCACAGCCTACTTCTTTGACTAGTACTCACTAAAAAGACTTTGTTTTACTGCAGTCAGTTTTCTTGGGCCTCAGTGTGCAAGTTTTGCATGTTTTTGTGAACCACTTCATTGTTAGAGGTTCCCTCCCCCACCCCAAAATATTTTACATTGAAGTGAAATACATACTACTCTAACCCAATTGCATACCAAGTAGAAAGGAATGTATTAATCCAAAAAGGGGATTTGGTCAAAGTACTGCCCCCCTCACAGGCACACTTGAGTGCTCTGCAAGAACAGCAAGATTTTCTTGTATTCTGTGTTCAAGTTGGAGAGGTGGCAGGGGCTTGTTTGAGAGGGAAAGTATGTAAGAAAAAGGAGCTGGTGTGGAGGGTTGGGGGAGAGAAAGGAGAGCCCTTGTGTGGCTTCTGTCCCTCAGTTTAAAATTGTCAGGATATCACTTCTCATCATAAGGGTTCAAAGGGTTAATAGGAAGAGGGATTTTCATTGCATTGCGCATAGTACCTATGATTGTCTCAGTTTAAACTTTAAAGGACAGGTGAAAAGAGAGAGCAAGCTGAATGCCTGCCTTGTATATTGGAGAAATTGTTCATTCCTGTGAAATGCTGACCTCTGTCATCCTGCCAAGCTGGCTGGGCCCTAGGGTGAGCGGCTACTTGAGTGCTGGTTGTGAGAGTTAAAGCTGCCTGGGGAGTGCTTTAAAAGGACAGTGTCAAGGTTGGTGTACCCAAAATCTGACCTATCATTTCTTTTTCCCTCTTACATCTATTTGAAAAGTTCATGTCATTCCTTTTCACATTTTTAAAAATCTTTTCTTCTGAAACAAAATGCTTCAAATGCTACTGAAGGCTAGTGATTAGGAGGAGAAGCTGTGAGAATTCAGTATTCACAGTGTGGCAATGCAGGTGTCAGCAGCAAGGAAAGATTCTGAAATACACACGTGTGGAGACTGACTTTGAATTAGGTGATGAGTAGGAACAGAGAATTCAAGTCGAAATGGGTAAGGGATCAATGAAAAAGAGCAAGGAGTATTTTTACTAGTGAAAATACCAGCTCAAATCCAAAGTTAAGTTCAAAAGAAGTTAATTCAAAACCTCTGTTAGTTTTTATTCTAGCAGTTTTTATTCTAGTTGTATGTGCTGATTCTTCTTTGGGAATATAATCAGTTTATGTTATATATAATCCTTGCCATAAATAAAATATATCCTTCCCTCTTACTTACTTTCCTTGCTTGATGACCTAATTTAAAACCCATTATGTCAATGCCATTTTCTTCTGTATGATATATGATCCCAAGACCCCCTTTATTATAGTATATAATAGTATTATAACCTTGTGTGTGTATATATATATATATATATAAAAATATATAGCATATATAGTGTATATACTGGTATAGTATATAGGTATAGTATTATAACCTTGCTATGCTACTTCCTAAGAAACCCAGAGGCAAATATTGTAGCTACTGAAGCAATTTTTAGTCTAATTGGAAAAGACATGAAAAAACAAATTGTGCAAATCATAGAAGGACAACACAGAGGAAGCAGTTAAAGCAAAGAAAATAATTTTTGCTCTTAATTATGATATTTCCAAAGGAGATGCAGGGGAAAAAAACCCTCAAAATCTGAACTGTCTGACAGTTGCAGTCAACCATGTTACCCTACAAGAGTCCAGAGGGCCCTCCAATAAAAATGATCATCGTGTAATATAATGCATGATCACAAGAGGGCGACAGGATTAGACAGGCACATTCACTTTAAAGCTGACCTCTCCAAACTTTCAAGAGTTTATCCTGTTTCCTAACAAGACTTTTCCATTGAACAGTGAGGTTCATTTCTGATTTCCTTCTTGGTTCTTAATACCACACAGCTAGTAAGAAACCCTGCTCTGTTACAATCTCTTTCCTCTCTCTGAAATATCCTTCCCTTTCTTTATGCTACCGAGCTGGACAAACTTCTAATTTTGGAGGAGTAGTTTTCTTTGCCCTACACTGTGGGACAGGGCAGCTGAGGTGCATGTGAGGAGTGTGGAGGAAGGTCTTGCAGAGACTGGTCCAGCTTCAGGGTTGGAGGAGTGAGGACGGAGAACAGGAAGAGTCTGTCTGAGAGAGAACAGGTTCTTCCGTCCCTTCCCAGCCCAAACTCTGGTAATTCAGGCTGTGCCTTGGGAGTATCATTTTCACAAAAAGTCTTTGAGGGATGTATCTAATTCTAGTACACGCTAAGAAAGATGTTGGCTGATGAAAAAAAAGCCTTTTCTGAGACAAACCTCTTCAATAATAATTTCTAAATTCTGTTTCTCTTCATAGCTAGGATTCCTCTTATCCACTAAAGCAGAGTAAAAAGGCAGGCAGCAATAAAGAAGCCGTCTTGGTTAAAAGACACTCTGCCTCCTGCCAACAAACCTGTTTAGTGTTTATCTCTATTACATCTATCTGTAGCTAATTGCATAGTTATGGTAATAGTGCCCTCCAGAGGAATTTTGAAGGAATTATAGTACTCGGAGCTAATACAAAAGATGTTTTGGAAGTGAATGCAATAGGAAAATGGAAAATTATTAAAATGATAAAATACTTGAACCTCAGGGGAAAAAAATCTCAATATCAAAGCTCTTTCTATTTTGCATGTGCATTTACATCTAAGAAAAGCATATCCTAGTTAAAATAGGTTTCTTTATAACCTGATAGCAAACACGAAGTTTGCACAACTCTACTTGAATCAAGGATATAAAAGTAGTTCAACCAAGTGAAGAATGAGATAGTTATTTCTAATTTGCAGTGGTAAAGGACATGGACAATATATTATAAGTGGGCTCCAGCCTCTATCTAGACCATCTGGATTTATCCTGTACTTGCAGCTGTAATGTAGACATGGCGCAGTTATTTGAGGCAGTCAGAGGTAAGTGCAGATGTTCAAAGAGTTTTGTGAATGAAGTTTATTTTGATCCAAAGATAAAACCATGCCTATGTTCTTAAATTCCAGTACAGAGCTCTTCTGTCTGTGTGTATATTTACAGTCACAGTAACATTAACATTTGTAGTCATGCAGGATATGATATTTGGACAATACATATTAGTGGTGTCATTGGCAGGGAACAACTCCATTTTGTAGCTCATGTTACCAGGATTTTGTCATGGCCTTGCTTTCTGTTGCAAATGGCAGTTGGTTGTAACATGTTGTGACATTAGGCCTCAAAGGAAAGGCACATTATTGTGGTACAATATGATATTTTATTTTAGGCCATGTCCTGGAGGACAATATACAACCTTCCAAGGTGTCACCTCAGCACCTGCATGTCAGGTGTATTCAAATTCTCTTGATTTTATTTATTTAAGTCTACAGCTATGGCATCAGATTGGGCTATTTACCATTCTGAGTATTCTGAAACTCTCCAAAATTACAGTGAATTCTGTATTCTTTTGCTTTTAAGCTTATTCCAGACTCGTGTTCGACCTGCACACTGTAGGTTTCCAGTCGGGTGTCCCGACTCAGAGCTCTGCACCAGGACAGCTCCTGCAGTGATGCCACCAGCACTGGATGGAGCAGTCTGGTGTTTCCAGACTTGGGATCAGATTGATCTGGTAAATTTAGTACTTGCTTGGGAAAGAGAGGAGATGGTTGTGCTACTTGTGACATGTCTCTTTTTAACAGGGGTGTAGCATTCAGTCTAAAATTTCTACTAAACCTGAGTTTCTTATTTTGCAAATGAACCTCAAATGAGAGTGAAATGAGCTAGACATAGTCTAGTGGTGCAGGGGTGACAGGAGATCAGTGCCAAGTGTAGGGAAAATACCTAACTGGAAAGCTTCCCCCTTTTCATTTTCTCCAGCAACTGTGGTGGAAAATGTCTCTCTATCCCTACCTGCATTTGTGTCATCAGCACATGGTGGTTTTAGCTATTCATGGGCTATAGTGATGGATGGTACCATTTGTTTCTTTTATAGTAGCTATCCCCCCAAGAAAGTATCAAGAAATCACTGTCTGTGTAAAGACTATTGAACCTTTTGGATAAGGAGTTGCAAGGGCTTTTGAGTGGGAAGAACTTTGTTGCTTTTGCCTCTCCTCCTTTACTAACCCATTGCTTCCCTCATGATCTGTTCTCACTGTGAGCTGGGGGCTTGTCCCTGGAAGGCATCAGCAAAACAGAGAGATCACTGTGCAAAGTAACACTGCAGATACTAATTCCTTCTCCTCGTTTTCCTCTCGGATATCCTTACTGCAGCACAATTTTCTCTTTTTGCCCTCCCTGCCTAGGCCTCACAGGCTGCCCTCTGATTCATCCCCTCTGATGCTTCTCGTGTGAAGCATCATGCTGCTGACTTCAGACTCCCCACTCAACATCATTTTATTCCTGCATTAGAGGAAGACAGAGCAAGGAGGGGAGGCCAGAGGGGCAGAAGCACAGTAAGGGTTGACTGGGCTGCCCAAAATAATGCAAGGTAGAACACAAATCAAAGCCATGGTTGCTACAATGTTATCAGTACTTCTGGTGTCATTTTGTAGTGTGTATGTTTAGAGCTGCAGAACTGCTGTGTTGTGAGTATTTCACCTAGCTGCTTTGGATGCGCCTAACCAGTCCAGGTCCAGTAAACAGGGTCCTCCTTATTGCTCCACTAGTTCGTAAATACAAAAGTATCATTACCAACACCAAGTGCAGGCTAGCACAGGACCTGACACAACAGAGAGTAGTTACTATTATAAGAATCATCTGTGCAGATACTATTGATGGGGAAGGTACTTTGGGGTGATAGATGAAGCACTGCATTCTGGGCATGGCAGATATCTGTTTGCCAGCCACTGATCCAGGGCCTGTCCAATCATGGTGGAGGGCTGCTGTGATCTTAATTTCACATAGCAGTTTGCAGAAATATGTATTATTGCAGGTAAGCAGTACCTTTGCATTATTCATGTGAAAACTCAAGTAAATTATTGTTGGCTTTCATGCTGCAGGTAAAGTTTTAATGAAAACAATAATGAATGCTTTGCTGGCATGCATAGGCAATCTAAGCATGCAGTCAAATTAGCTATCCCAGGAGATGTTTTATTTCCTGAATTGCATGTAAGGAATGCTGTTCAGTTGGTTTAAAAATTATATATACATCCACTGATTAATTTTTGTAGAAGTCTTTTTTTTTTTATACTCAAAGCAAGAGTTTCAATCGTACTGTGAGGAATTATGATGGTAAAATTAAAATAAAAAGTAAGATGCAAGAAGCTACCCGGGCGCAAGAATTAGGGAAAATTCAGAAATATTGCATTATTTAAGAGGTTATAGTATTGCAATATGTGCAATATTGGAGATATAAGCAAAGCATCTTAGTGGAAATGCAAAATGAGACAAAGTTATTAACTGTGTGAGTGAGCTTTTGTTTTGAGCTTAGGATGCCTGTGTTCTTATGCTTGAACAGTTGTTAATGTGTTTTCTTTGATAAAGACAGGAGAGCTGATTCAGATGTTAGGCTAGATCTACACTGGTATAATTCCACTGGTTTCACTGAAGCTATTCGTGTCATCATTAAGAGAAAAGGATTCAGTCCTACTATTTTATTGGAATAATAAGCAAGCTCTTTTGATATTTTTCAGCAGTCACTGAACTGATAAATCACATGAAGCAAAGGTCGGCTCACAGGAAAACCAACAAGGGGGACAAGCGTGTCTTTATCACCATTGCTCCTTCCCTCTTTTGCAGTTGCTTAGTGGCTGGTTTTAAAGCCCTGCTTCAGTTAGGTCCTCTTCAAGGCAATCATAATATTAGCAGCTTCCTGGGGCAACACGAGGTCATTCTCTCAGGCTGGAATAGCAGAGTCACCTTGGCTCTGTCACCCAGGCTCAGGTTCATCAGGGTGGCAGAGCTCTGTGCTTTGAGAGTGTTCTCTGTCCTCTTTCTGCTCCAGAAATCCTGTAGGGACCCATGCACAGTGAGCTTCAAATTGAGGGGATCTCAGGAATGGTGATGAACCAGCTCACTAAATTTTCCGTTACAGCAGAAAACCTGCTGTAGTTGCTAAGAGAGCTTGTCTTAACAATGTGCCAGTATCACAAGACTTTTATATATATATATATATATATATATATAAATATATATATTTGTACATTGTATGATATGAACAATTTACAGAAAGTCAACAAACCCTGTTGAGTGCACTGGAATGACAAAGCTGAATTTCACCAAAAGCCATTGAGCAGGCACACTAGAATGAGGAGGTGGAAGGAATAGCATAAGAAAATATAGTAGAAAAATCACAGAAGTTAAGAGAAATGGAAGAAAAGAACACAAAATGAAATTTAGCGTTCTGAAGAAAAGTGCTTTAAGCACTCCTCAGTGTTGGGAGTGACTTGACTTCTCTTTTTCTGAAGCACTTAAGCTTCTTTCTTGGGTCACCTAATGTATATTAGGCTTATATATATATATTTTTTTGATCTGCCTGGCTGTCTGTCTTTAACTCTGTATTTTAGGATGGTTGTGATGGGTCTGCTTGCCATTTCAGCACTCAGTTTTCTCAGCAGTGTGATCTTTTGAAGGTGGAGTCACTGTTGCTTCCAGAAACAATTCTGTATGGTAGAGCATGCTGTTCCTTTTACAGGATCAAAGTACAAAAGGTGTTCAAATAGAAGGAGAGATTAAAATCCATAGTCTACATTTAGTCATGGCTAGCTTTGCAGTCTGTGTGTGTAGACTGTGGGGGTAGGTCTTTCAAAACAACATTTTCAGACATCAGGAGGGTGTTGGCAACTTAGTAACTTTGTATATTGTATGTAGGTGTCACAGCCTGTGAGAATGTTTTCTATATAAAATAAAATGTATTCTATTTCTTCCTCATGGAAAAGTAACCCCCCCCCCACACACACACACACACACCTCCCTTGCTCCTTGTCTTTTTCCTGATTTGTTCTCTGTTAATAAATAGAGGGTGAGGAGTGTTTTCAGAATTTAGAAGTCCTTTTCACCCTTTACAATAAAGGTCTCCTTTAGTGATGAATTATTTCTTACTGACTCAACCACTGTATTGTGTTTGGCACTTTTATTTTCCTTCCTGTTGTCTTTAGTTCTTTCAAGTAGCATCTACTCTTCTGGGTCTTCTCCAAACAGGTAAGAAAGCATAATTCCTGCCCTATGAAGCTTGTGAAGTAGAAAGAAACAAAGGGCTGTGGCACAAAAACCCAGCAACATTGGGGTAGCTCTTAGTCACATCTTTGTATTACCAGAATTCTTGTTCATCTCTTGCTGAAAAACAAACCAAAAAAAAAAAATCTTGCCCTTGGTCGTTTTTCATTTTCCACCAGCATGTGGAAGAACTCTGTTGTACCTATGCAGTTTTGTTGATGCCTTGTCATTGCCTTGCAGCAGTACTTTAAAGCACTGATCCAAGAGAGGTAGTGTCGCATCCCCCACAAGCAGGGTCTCAGCCATTGTGAATCTTTCTCAGAAAGGGTAGCTTTCTGACAGGGGCCATATTTGACAGTGATAATGATAAATATGATGGCATTCTCCGTAGCCAAACATAAAGCTTAATTGCTGTGCCTGACATGGTGATGTCTGTTTCTTGCATCACAGTTTTGGGGAAATGACAGTAGGTGGCACTGGAGAACAGTAACATGGACTGTCTGATCTGTTCTGAAATGAAGCAGTTTCCTCATTGGCTCTGTGTTGTTAGGTTTCTGGCCCCACGGATTGCTGAAACACTTTGCTGCATTCCTTTTGCAAACCTGTTATACTTAAAACCTTATCCACATCCCTGCTGTATGGAGGGTGCAGTTCAGGGAAGCTCTAAAATGTGTGTGAAGCAAGACTGAGAGCAAGAGCTTGCTGAAGATGCTGTATTTTCTCTTGGGATGTAAGAGCAACACTTTTGCCAGTTCTTTACCTGCAGCTGTGCTTTTTATCAGAGGTAACTCATACATGGACATTCGCAGCTAATCAAATACATGATGTGTCTGTAATGTTAGTGAAATGTAGACTCCTGCCAGCTGGTGGAGCAGTGAGAACATCTAACAGAACAGAGGGAGGCATGCCAGTAGGGAGTCTCCAGTTTGCTTTGTCTCTAGAGATTATGTCCCAGGTGCCAGAAAAAGAGGAGGGGAAGGTTCTTGGGAGTTCTAGGAGGAATTTAGGGTAGAAAGTGACTCAACAGTTTACTACCTGCAATTTAAATGGGAAACAGAAAGCAGAAGAATAATGACTACCCTCAAGCCTAATTAAAATCCTGAAAACATTCAGGATTTCCCAATAAAAGTCTTCATAACTTTCTGGAAATCATTGTGGGAGAGAGGGAGACATGTCTCAGCTCAGTTCCCATTACGTATATAGCTTTCTGTGTTTGCTTAGGAATACAAACTCTTTCTGTGCATATTGTCTCTGTTTTCTCTGTTCTTCTTTTATTATGTTCAATCACTGAGATGAAGCAACAACAGGCAGCCGCGCTGCCATAAACTCTGAAATGGCAGCTGTGTTCCTCTCTTTCGGGATCACTTCACAGTAGTCACTGGTAACAACTGCAGTGCAGCATAAATGCCACCGAACAGTTTGTGGAGCCAGTTGACATTTTAAGAGTTTGAGAATGTATGAGGAAAAATGCATCACCTTTCACCAACTGAAATAAGTTTTGTCCTTGGCTAAATGCTTTTAAATCACAGTGACATCATTGATAGCCTTTGCGATACTTTGAAGGGCAGAATTTTCCCCATAATGCTTTATCAAATTTTTCTTTCGTTCAGTTTGTTATCAGATGTAAGATATCTGCAATTAATTATTAACTTTAAATGATTTATCCTAATCTGTTCAGTGTTACTGCACAAGCTTTTATAACTGAAATACTGTTTTGTTTTTACCAGCTCCCTCACCCTCTGTGAGGATATTTTCATGCCTGTGACAACTTTGGAGCAGATTAGGATTGGGATTTTGTGTGAATTCTGAATAGCCACTTCAGTCAAGCAGCCTATACCTTTTTAAGGAATGGTATGAAGTGTGGAGGCAGATGGTCCCTGAGGGAGCCTCCCTCAGCATTGTGCTTGGAGCAGCCTCTGCTGCTCCCTTTTATGGAGAGTCCTGGGCTGCTCGAGTTCAAGGAATATGTCTGTGACTGGTACTGTACTTACTCCAGCTCTTCAGCAGGCCCTCCACGGAGGGGCAAAGGCTTCATCAGTCTTTGGGAAACATCCCAGCGTAAGGAAGGTTGTCTCCCCCATCAGACTGTCCCAGGCCAAAGCCAGACAGCCTCTCTGCCATGCAAGATGTGTACCTTCCCTCTCTCCTGTGAGCAGAGCTAAGGGTCGTTCTCAGAGCCTGCACCCCCAGGGACAGACAGATGCATGAAGATGGAGAAGAGAAAAATTTCAGAACCCTGTTGTAATGCAGAAGTCTTCCTAAGAGCCAAATCTTTCCAAGCCTTCTCCATGGAGAAGATGTCTTGTTATTGTAAGCATGTTTGATACTTGTTCTGTAAGTGTGAGGTCATCTACCACCATGTTAAGAAAAAAAGTAAGATTCCCAAATAATGAGAAAGACAGCAGGTAAGGTGTTACCTTTTTATTGCTCCTTATGTTTGAAATTTCCCTGAAGGAAGGTGTGGGAAAGAATCATTACCTTAGTAAACCGGTTAAACAGGAAGGAAGGCTTCTGATGAACAAGTTACGCCCCCTCGATATTGAAAGCACGTAGGTCATCGGAACATGACTGTGAACAGGAAGAAATAGGAGACTATATTCTTCTAACAAATTATGTGTTTCAGGTAAGAGGTTGCAACAGATATTCTTACTGGTTAGCCAACGGCCTGGTAGCGTACTTGTGGGTTCTGGTAAAATGAGAAAACCGAGCCCACAGTGCAGAAAGGTTTTTTTATTAGAATGCATGTGCATGCTGGAGGAAGGAGAGTGTTTTAGTGTACTTGGACATCAGCTACCATGTTGTGAGCATTGTGTAATGCTGTCAACTTGTTTGATTTGTGTTAAAAATTTTACAATGTGATGGCATTGTCTCTTAAAGTCCTAGATGCCAGAATTATGTGATTATGTGAAAACATCAGTTGTCATTTAAAAGGAAAAAGAAGTCTTCAGAGTTCCGGGGGGGGACTCCAAAATGGGAATTCAGAAGCCATGAGGCAAAGAAAATGAACCTTAAAGCTTAACCTTTTTTAAATTATATTTTTTGCCTCATTAATGAATTTTGAATCTTAAGGGTTGTTAATGCCCTTGACATGATTCAAATGCAGTAATAGTGGCTGGCAAAGAGCCAAATCCTTTCCTGAAGTTTAGGTGTTGTTTTGAGAAGGATGGGGAGTTGGCCCAAATGCAAAGCCTAGTCTTACTAACAGCCTAACAAGTGAGTATTACAACGGTGAGATTTTCAACATGATGTGCTGAGTCTCCAGTCTAAATGGTTAGTTTTAAATATGTGCCAATATAATAGAGACGTGGTACTACAAACAATGCTGTATGTGTTTCTGCTATCTAACTAGACCTCCCTTTGCAGTGGTCTGGACTCGGAGAGGGAGCCTGCTGTGTTACATGGTCCTCTCATGTGGACTTCTCTTTCCACTGAGAAAAATGGAAGCAGAATACACAGACCATACTCCTTCCAGCCTTTGGCACTGTATCTAACCCGCTTTAAAAGAGAACTAGAAAAGCAACACTTCTGGAAAGTATGGAGAGTACAGGAGATAAACATTCATATATAGATAGATGGAGGCGGTGTGTGCGTGTGTGTGTGAACATTTGTCTGAGAAATGTGATGCTACACATAAAAGCCTTAGTGGTATAATAAGCAGGACTACCTATCAGACATTTACATGTCATTATAGTATCACGGAACTTGTTTAAACTGCAAAGAAAATACTTTAAAAACAGTTGAAAGTATATTACAAGTATTGTGTTTTCTGTACCTCTTTTACAGGCTTCCATGTAGCCATTGTTTATTAAGAAATGTGAGGCTGGAGGGAGAGATCATTCTTTCCTCTTTTATTTTTCCTGAAACATTCCAATTTTCAAGGAAAAAATAGAGTAAAAATTTTCTCTTTTGATTTAATGGAAATATTCTTTTCTCTTTTCTATCTTCTATACACCTCCTGCAGAAATTGGGARCAGAGGAAGTTGTAAAAGAGGCCAATTTAGTTTTTTAAAAAAAAAGTTATTTCTACCTTTATTCATCTTTTTCTGCAAAAGAAGCGGTGTCATCTTGGTCCAAAAAATGGGGTGAAATGCAGAATTCACTCTGAGGGAAATGTGCAGGAATTGGCTTGTAATTTGTATGCGAAGTCCGATGTGCAGGGCCGGAGTGGTATGTATCATTTTGGTTATCTGACTTAGTGCAACTTCACAAATGCTTTTTTCAACACAGCCAAAGCAAACTGAAGCACACAGCATGTGAAATCGCTGAGTAGAGTGCTTGAAAGAGTAGATGGGAATAACTTGGAGAATTAATTTCAGCCTATTTAACATTTCATTTCTCTTTCCTGACTGTGGGTGACAGGAGCCTGTGTCACCTAGAGTTTGATTTCAAATAAAACAAAAAGAAATAAAGCTGTGGTGAATACCTTCTGCTGTAATATAGATTTTCATTGTAAGACACTATTATCTAAGCTAATACAGTATAGATCTTGGGGACATACTGAAAAAGCTATTTGTGGTGCTAAGCTTTAGCAATATCTGAGAGCACTTTTCATCTCAGTAGTATTTTTTTTTTCCTGTTAGGGAATGCATTTTTTTACTAAATTATTAAATCAGATGTTTCTTTTATGCGATAAAGTTCCCATCACATTTGTGTATGTTGTGTGGTACTGCTGTTTCATGCCTTTTCTGTTTTTAGGCTACATCTGTGCTAGTAAATTTAACAGGCCAAGGCCCCTGAGGGCAAGCAACACAGAATTGATCATGTCCTTAGAGCTCAACTCTCTTCCTAGAAAAGGTAGCCTCGTGCCTACTGGGAGCAGTATCCAGTACATGCTGTCCATCTGAACCATGCCTAGGAGACAATGATTTGGCAAATGCCAAAATCATATCAGGAAGCATGCTTATAACAGCATGAATGATGCTAAGGCACTGCAGGAGTTCATGCCTTGGCCTGTTAATTTACTAATAAAGATATAACTTCAGGCTTTGAAGATAAATTGGTTTTATAAAACAAAAGAAAAAAAAGCTGACATTGGTTTATATTTGTTTTGATTTCTATGCCATGTTCAAGCTTTCTGGGTGTTCTTTGAATATTAAGTGTTTCATCTGTTTCATCCCTGTTCTTTCACTTGCTTAACCTCTTTCTTCATGTGATTGCACTAGGATAAAAAGTGGTAGAATATGAGAAAGTTTTCATAGGCACAGAGAAGACAAGGGGACATGAATAAAACTTCAGTTAAGGTGACATTCAGTATGAAGCTTTGCTACATGCCTGTTTTGGAGTCTTAGAATAAGTGTGCTATATTGTTGTAAAATAATGGGAATAATAAGGAAATTGTTTCTTTAATGTTTGTGAGAATTAGTATTTTAGATCAATTGTTCCAGGTGCCCTGTCAATATTATTTAGAAATCGGAACAGGGAAGATAATTTTAAGGCTGAAAATAAGGATCAGGTGACAGAATGTTTATTCTTCAGATAAAGCAAATCTTTACACCCTGTGGAGAAAGCTCTAAAGTGAAGAATACACAAGTGTACTGCTTTCAACTTGCTAGATATTTTTTGGTTTAACTTTTGTTCTGTTCTTTATTTCAGTGAGTATGTAGCTCCAGTTCTGAAGCATCACCCTTTTGACCTTGGAACTATTGTAAAACTCCCCTGAGGATAAACAAGACTGAAGAAAAGAATCAGCCATGGCATACTTTGGGAGAGTGCCTTTCTCACAAGATGAATTTCATGAAGGACAAGCTGAGGACCAAGCTTCTTATTCAATGTACCATTCTGATTCTGCTGGACAGGTCAGTCTAGGATTTGATCAAATAGTTGATGAAGTCAGCAATGAAATATTTTTTTATGGTTCGTCACATTTGCATCATCCTGAAGAAGATTTTTTCATAGCAGACATCTTTGGTTTGAATGTGCCAGAGCAGCAGTTATGTGGTCAGCTTCCTGTCACTTGTGGTGAACTTTACCCTGGACATCTTTCATCTCGCTGGCAGCAAGACACAGTGTCACCAGCGATTGGCTTCAGATCTTCCTTTCTGTCTGATTATAGAAATTTCTCTGTGGTGGATTCCTACCCGTATAGTGAAGAAAGAGAAATCTACAGAAGGAATAGTGTAATTCCAGCCGCAAATGTATTTGATTCAAATGTGGAGAGAGGCAACAAAAATCTGAGTTTTCAGATAGGCTTTGACAATGTAGATGCTCAATATCCTGTCTTTTTAGACAACTATCCATTTGGACAAGGAGTGAGAGATGAAGGCAGAAATGAGGAAGCTTGTTTAACCAACACCTCAGGAAGATTAAGCATAGGACCCATCTGGCCCAGCGGCTCTGGACACGACAGAGAGGTATTTACATTTTTTGGTCTTAATAACGTTTAAAGTTCTTGATCCTCGTTGCCTGTGTCCTTGCACTTTGTGTATTCACTCACACTGATGCAGCATGGATTAGAAACACTTCATTTAAGGACCTGGTGAAAGAGAAAGCATTTATACCTTGGGGAATGAAAACCTTTTTTGTCCTGTGGAGAAGTTTTGTCATGTATCTTTTGATTAAACCGGCTGAAAGCAACTGTGAGACTTCTTGTTTGCTTCTGTGGCCTTTGGTTTTGGTCTTTGCTCCCTCCAAAGATACAGAGATGCAGGAAAGAGACAGATGTATTTTCAATTAATTGTGCAACTTTTGATTTCTTGACAGTCAGTATTTCCTGTAGTATTTTTATATGTTTACAAGAAGGATGCCCTCAAACAAATAGTACATGATTAGTAAGAGAGATTTATGCAGCATGAAAACCTCCAAACATCCTCTTCATTTGATTCCAATATCAGAAGAGAACCTAGCAGACCATAAAAAATCACTTTTGAAAGGAAGATGCCTGCTCTGTCTAGCTAATGAGGATTTTTTACTGGCAGAATCTGTATTCTACCTGATTCATGTTTTATCCTATTTATACTTAAAGTGTCAACACATCTCTGCCATCTACCCATGAAAAAGACTTTACTTCATTTTGAAGTAGTAGGGCCAGTTCCTCACATAGTATAAAATGGAGCATTTTCATTGACTCTAATGGAAACTTGCCAGTTTACACCATCTGAGAATCTAGATTATGATCTAGAACGCTCCAGTAGTTTAGAGTATAATCAGTAATGTGCTTTTTAACCATTACAATTAGTTGGCTCATTGAACCAAAAAACTACAACAGAAGGAGAAGGACAGAAATGTAGAATGTTTGAAGGAGATAATATAACATCCTTATGATCTGATATAAAACCTGAGATTCAAAATAACAGTACATTATGCTGGATTTGTTTTTCTGTTGAGCCAGATTATTTTCTGTGTGTCTGGTTTGGCTGACATATCCTGATCCTGAGGGAGATGGCATACTGTGAACTTCCTTCACCCTGTTATGCTTGCACTTATGTGTGCATATATAATTCTTTTTTAAAAATAAATATGCCTACTGTAGCTATGGAAGCTGGATCCTATAACATACACTCTGTCTTTAGCTGTCTTTCTGAAGCAAATACTTTATTTGTTTTTCCCCTCCTTCCATCAGGTGTCCATGGCTCCATTTGTGACTTTGCGGTTTTTATTAACCATGTCTTGCAGAACTCCACATCTCTCTCTGATATTATATTTCTCCTTGTTTCTCCTCTTCTTTCAAAATCCTGTCATAGGGAAAGATAAAGAAAAATGATAAATCCTCCCTTTCCTCTTGTCCTTGCTAGCATTCTAAATCATTACAGGAATCCTTAAATAGCCTACAGGATACCTCTGCACCATGAATACTAAAAGACAGTTTTGGCTCACCTTCTGCTTTTAAATCCCAGAGATCACAGCATCTTAAAGCAAGGGAGAAGAAACATTTGATTGACTTGTTTCTGTGGACAGGGAGAACTACGGATGGAAACATATGCAGACCTAGACAGATGGGGAGTGTGGGAAGAATATATCTGAGGATAGGAACTCTTGAGACTAATCCCAGACACCATATTTTGTAAGTTTAGTGATGAATACAGGAAGAAGAAGGGTTTATTAGGTGGAGAGACAAGCTGGGTCATGTGTGTTTTGACTGGGGTGGGGATGGTTTGGGGTTTCTTGTTTTTTGTTTTTTGTTTTTCTTACTCATGATAGGAAAACTATAGCATGCTGACATCATGATGAAAAGAACACTAAGAGTTTTAAGGAGAAGAGTATAAAATATTGGGGATGAAGAGCATGGGATGAAAGGGGCTATAGCAACAGGCACAAATACTTCTGTGACAGGAAGAGAGAATTACAAGGGAGGGAAGAGAAGAGAAGAGTGAGTTAAGGGCAACTACAATTGAATGTGTGGGAGGATTTGATTAAGTTGGGGAAATAGTCAAGCTGTTTAGCTAGAGGAGGGAGAAATGGGAAAACAGAATTAATTTGTAGCAGAAAAATCAGTGTGGTCGCAGGAATTCCTTCACAGAGAGACAGTCGTAACAGGACAGAAAGAGAGGCAAGGCAAGGGGCTGGCAAGTGAACCTTAAGACAGTAAGAGAGGGAAAATAACAGTATAAGAAAGTTAGAAGAGGGGAGGGTGAAAAAGCCTGGAAAGAGGTAACTCATTGCTACTGGGCTGGAAATTTTGGAAAAGATAAGAGTGGCTGGGAGGGATAGGGTTTATGCTGCGTTTGACCATCGGAATGGCTGGAAAAGTGGATCACAGAAACAGAAGGAGAGTAAGCAGAGATTGGTGAAGCCCTCGTCAAATGAGTGATGCATCTGAGTAGCAGGAGATGTGAACCACAGCTGCAGACTGGGTAAAATGGAAAGGATGCTGAAACATGGAGCTTAGCATTCAGATAGGTCATAATTATGCAAGCTGAAATAGTCACATTAATGAAATCAAGATATAAGAAATACATGTTGTCTTTATGATCCTTAACTCCTGGATGCAGTTGTATGGCCCTAGGTTTTATTTAATACATGCGGTTCGAAATATGTACTATGAAATAAGGCAACCTCATTAATTTTCTCTGGGCTTGTCACCACCAGATCAGATGTTCAAAAACATTAAGAAACTGTCTTTGTAACATCTCTGTGAGAAGAGATTTTTTTTCCTCCGTATTAGAGAGAAAACTAAAACATAACCTAAAAAATATCTAGTAGCTTTGACAGCTCCATCTAACATATTCAGAGGATCTAATGTTTTCAGAATAGCTAGCAACATTCACTTCTTCCCAGAAGTCTTTCAATTACTGGCTTCCATTGCTGCGGTGAGTAGTCATCACACTGAACTTCAAGATTTCAGTTTGGGCACTCCAGAAATGAGGAATACACAATTAGTGCCCATATTTGGGAAGCACGGTTCAGGTGACTTGATTAGCATCATGTAAGAAATCTGTGGATGGGCAAAAGAGAGATTTCAGTAGTCCAGGGCTGCACTCTGCTACTTTATCCCTGACATCATCAGTTCTCTCTATATGCAATTCTCTGTTTCATTCACTGCTCACTTTTCAGATCTTTCAAGCAGGTAGAGGCTGGGGTCCTGTAGAAAAATAGTGTGTAATCATGCAATTAGTATTTTACCTTTATACACAATGAGGAGGAGTTAAGGTTTCTGGACACCTGAAAACAGTAATGACAAAACCAACTCTCCATTTATTATATCTCAATTGCATGATTCATCACCAGAGTTGGAGCTATATGTCTGTTACATATACCTCTCCTACCAGAACTGATTTGAGTTATGATTAGCTGTGGCATATTAATGCCCTCTGTGTAGACTAGCACTAGTCTACAGGATGCCTGTTTGCCATTAGGACTCACTAAGAACAGCTGACAGCAAATGCACAGTGAGACAGACAACTCCTGTGTTCAGGTCCATCTCCTGCAGGAGACAGTCAGGATTCCTGCTTTGTCTCTCAAGCCCCTGTTCCTGTTGCTTAATAATTACTTAACAATGTCCTTCTTGAAGCTGTAGTTTTGAGGTTACGTACCCGTCTCCTCTCAGCCAATCTACCTTTCCCGTCCTGCTTTCTGGCCCTCTCCTTGCTTAATCCCTTTCTGTTCCTCCTTCCTGAGCTCCCAAGTTGCTGTTTTACTCTCTTCACGTCTTTTTCTTCCGGTCCCATTTGGTGTCTTGTCCCAGCCTCATCTCTTCTTAACTGTGGCCTGTTTTTTCTTAACTTCTCGTTTATTCAGTGCTCTCTTTTCCATGGTATACCTGGATAAATTTGGGCAATCTTTAATGGAAGGAGCAGAAAAAAAATACAACCAAAGAACAATTATCCCCGATTTCAAGCCCCTGGTGTGATTGATTATCAGATAGCTGTTGCTAGCTTAGTATTAAAGCCAGCCTAGTATTAAAGACCTTTGTTATTGGTCACAGATCGTGTTTTTTCTTGAATTTGTTTTCAAAAGTATCTGACTTGCATTCATAAAAAATTAGAAAAAAAAATTTAAAAAACTTTCAAGGTGGGTGCAGACAGATAGTGTGGGCCATTTATACGAGAACTGTTGAAAATGTGGCAAGATCAAAAGAAAAACTAGAACAAGGAGTTGTAATATTAAAGCTACTTGAGTAAAAACTGGTAGTCAGCCTCATTTAGAAGTAGAAAGTGGGAGGGGGACCTCCTGCCCTCTACAGTATTCTTCTATTACAGTTAGTCCAAATTTTTATAATTTTCTTCATAATTTTTTCAAAGATCAATGAAAAAATAAGAGGTTTTGCTCCACAGGGCTGATTAGGAGGCTATTCTGGAAAATGGTAATAGCTACAATAATTAGAAATATTCTTCCAATTTCTAGCTGAAGTAGCCAGTTTGTAAATTTTGTTCATATGTGAGCTCTGTTCGGTAGTTAAAGTAGCTCTTTCCCCTCCTTGGTGTTTGTCCTTCTGATATTTCTGTAGAGTGATACAGAAGTTGCATAGAACTTCTTCTCTTGGGTTTTGTTTTCCCATGTTGGCCAAGCCTGAATGTTTTAATCTCCTTTCATTAGATTATTAGGTTATCCTTCCCTTTGACTTCCTGGCAATTATAGACTCGGAGAATAATGTGGGTTGGAAAGGTCCACAGGTGGTCATATTGTCCATCCTCCTGCTCAAAGCAGGATCAGCTATGAGATCAGACCAGGCTTTATCCAGTCAGGTCCTGAGAACCCCCCAGGGTGCAGACTGCTAAGCCTCTTGGGGCAGGGCAACCTGCCCCACTGCCTGGCTTTCCTCATGGGGGAAGTAGGTTTTCCTTATATGTAGTCTGAGCCTCTCATGTTTCAGTTGAAGTCCATTGTTTCTTACCCTCCCACCATGCATCACTGTGAATAGTCTTCTTGATAATCTCCTCGTAGCTACTGGGGGGCTGCTGTTATGTCTCCTGAAATTATCTCTTTCCCATGCTGAACCAGCCCAGCTCCCTCAGCCTCTCCTCAAGGGCAAGTGCTCCAGCCCTGACTGTAGCAGTGCCCCTCTGCTGAACTTGTGCCGGTTCATCAACGTCTTGTGTTGGTGGGCCCAAAACTGAACTCAGTATTCTGGAGGGGGCCAAATAAAGGAGGATGATCTCTTCCCGCGAACCACTGCTTGTGCCCAGGAGGCTGTTGGCCATCTCTGCTGCCTGGACCACTGCTGGCTGGTGCTCAGCTCACTGCCTGCCACGGCCCCCAGGGTCTTCTCTGCAGAACTGCTCCCTGGCAGTCAGGCCCCAGCCTGTGTTGTTGCAGGGGCTCCTCCTTCCCAGGGGCAGGGTTCTGCCTTCTGCCTTGCTGAAGTTCATGAGATTCCTGTTGGTCTGTTCTTCTGGCCTGTCTAGGTTCCTCTTAATGGCAGCCTTGCCTTCAAGTATATTGACTGGTCCTCCCAATTTGATGTCATGTGAGAGTGCAATCTGTCACCTCTTCTAGATCATGGATAAAGATGTTAAACAGGACAGGTCTCAGTTTGGACCTCTGCAGGACTCCACTTGTAACTAGTCTCTAGGTAGATCACAACCCATTACCCACTGCCCTCACCATCTAACTAATTTTTTACCCATCTGGTTGTCCACCCATCCAATTTGTCATGTCCCAGCCTGGATACAAGAATACTGTGGGAGTCAGTATTGAGGCAAATGAACTTTTCTCCCCTCATTCACAAATCCAGTCATTTTGTCATAAAATGCAATCAGGCTGGTCAGGGACTGATTTCCACTTTATAAATCCAAGCTGACTAGTCCCAATGACCTTTTTCTTTCCTGTGCCCAGACATTGTTTCCAAGTGGACTCACTTCATGATTTTCCCAGGGACTGAGGTGAGGCTGACCAGCCTATAATTCCCTGGATTGTCCTTTGGGTCTTTTTGAAGACGGGTACCAGGTTTGCCTTTTTCCAGTCATCAAAAACCTTCCCTGATCTCCATGACCTTTCACAGATGACTTAGAGTGGCCATGAAGTGACACAGGCCAGCTCTTTCAGCACCCTTGGATGTAGCCCATCTGGTCCCATAGACTGGTATGAACTGAGTTCTCTAAATTAATCCCTGACTCGATCTCCATCCACTGCTGGTAGTTCCTCTCCACCTTAAACCCTGCCTCTAGGTGTGCCCTCCTAGGGCACACAGGGCTAGGAGACCTCATTAGTGAAGACTGAGGTGAAGAAGACATTGAGCATATTTGGCACTGAGTACCTGCTACTCTCATTCCTCACTCCCTTCAGGATCTGACCTCCTCCTGCAGCTCCTTCACCTGGAGAATTAGCACCACAACCAGTGCCCGACTCCCATCGGCAAGGCCACTGCTGTCCTCAGCCTGCAGGAGAGGCACCAGGCACTCCCTGCAGTTGGAGACCTGGGCTGCAGCATCCTTCTTGAAGCCTCTGCCGTGTCAAGGACAGTTTTTGCAGCCCGTGAGGGAGACTGTGCCGTGTGGCACCTCACCACCATCACTAGGCAGTCTTCAGTAAAGATTCTGGGCTCCCTTTGTGCCCTTGCTGCAACAAATGCTCTAACTTTTTTAGCCATCTGTGCTGTGCTCTGGGAGATGTCCTCCTGCTACTGGTTAGAGTTCCTTCACAAGCAGCATCAATGCCTCTTTGCACTTTTTCTAGTTTAATTCCTTATCTGGAATATAGATGACAAGTGTTATACACAATATCCCACATGAAGACTTTCTAGAGCCAAGTAAAAATATCTTTTTGTAAAAGTATCTACCATGATATGTGTGTGACCAGGAATTTTTTTTTTTTATGACTGCATAATGTTGTGAGCCTGTTCATGTTATCAAATCATTCAACGTTTCTAAATAGTGAGCCTCCATCAGAAAGTCTTTTTAGTGCCTACTCTAGGTGTGTTGTAAGGTAGGTATCTAACAAGGATGGAAAAAATGAAACAGTAGAGTTCTTATTTTCTCCAGTGACTATTGAAGGACCTTCTGTAAATAACTTTTAGGCAGTTCTTAGCATCAGGGACTTGCAGCCTATGAATTTCTACTATTGAATTTAGTTTCATTCTGTTATTTCAACCCTCAGGGTTATCTACTGGTTTTCCTACCAGACATTCCAATTTTTCCCTGTATTGATGTTGCCTCCTTATTGTCTTTAAATTTCATTAGCACTCTCCTAAAGCTTGTGCTATTGTGGTTTACGAAAATATTAGATAAAATCAGTATCAGGCCTGAAGGAGTTTATAAAGGATTTGTGACTTCCGAGCTTTCAGTCCTGACCATTCTAGTTCCCCCGTTAGCCAGCTCCCGGCTGATCTTTGATCTTTTATACTCATCCCATCTTCTAAATTGTAACTAATAATTTCCCAACCTCCACCTTTTCAGATATATTGCATTTCTTTGACCAGAAAAAAAGTGTTTTTATTATTAAAATGGGAAAAATACATCTTGTACCATATCTCAGTTTCTTATGTGCCATGTCATTAGTTGTTCCTCTTTCTGAAGGGGTTTAAGGTCGCTGTTTCAGTTGGGCCTTGAGTCAAAATGTCTGTATGTACAATGTAGAATGGGCTTGCAGATATAGTAATATTAAACCCTTTCCTGGAGGTAAGATTCTCACTGAAGTGTACTATGGCAAATAGACAAGGTAGTGCTCTGACCCAAAATAAAAGCCCAGACCCGTGCTCTCAAAGTTGAAAGAAAGTACCCAGGAATATTTCCTGTTCAGACAGAATACACTAGCTTCCTGTTGTCTTTCTTATGGACTTACCTGAAAGGTTTATGGAGTTTGAGGGAATCTTGAGCTTCCTGCAAGGGCGGAAAGGGAGAAGTTAAGGATTAAAACTCACTGCAGCATAATCTTCATTTTGTCTCCTCTCCCTTTTGTAAACTAAGCGTACATCTTTCGCATTTAGAATCACCTGCAGTCTGACACTAGGTGAATTTTGAAAGCTTTGTGGGGAATTCCTTATGTTTTACAAGGAGGAAAAAAGAAAAGATTAAATCCTGGGCAGATGATGCTTTGTGACTTTCTGTTTTATCTCTGTAAACATTAAGAGTGCAGTCAAAATCCATGGGGTTATTTGTGCTTATTTGGAGCTCCATCAAGTCCATGAAGGTATGAAGGTTAGTTCTCATGGAACCAAATGCAAGGTTAACCTTATGTTTGTTCTGTTTCTGTTATCCAAATAACTGAGCTCTGTTTCCTCTGGTTTCTTTTTGGTATTTTTAGCCTGCAGTTTGGTCTATCCAGCTGGTTGAAGCGAATCGAGGGAGTAATGAAAGAACAGTTGCTTTTTGCAATGCAGTGGGGAAGTAAGTAATGAAAAAACTTTACTCGGCCAACTGTGACATTTTCCTTATTTATATTAATTGGATTGGTTATCCCTGCATTCCTGAAGAGTGTCTTAATTCCAGTATCTCTTTAAATATGGGAACACTCCTAATTTTGGTTTAAAGATTAAAATCCACAAAGGAATGTTAATTCTGAAAACATTTTCTCCCTTAGCTGTCCCTTTTATTAGTGACAAGTACATTTAATTCTTCAGTGTCGCTGGGGTTTAGTGTACGAAACCTAAGATCTGTTTTCTGCCACTTTCTTGGACAACGTTAGTGCATGCGTAGTTTGGAGAAGGAAAAAAACAAGACCAGAATTACTATATACTGTGCTCATGAAAAGTCAGTTTAAAGTTTAGCACGTGAAAAAAATTCCTTTGATTACTGTTTACCATTACAGTTAGTAGTGTGGCTTAATGGGATTGAATGTTTTTCACTTAATCTTCTTCACAAAAAGAAATTGTGTTCACATTCAAGAGCCATAAGAAATGCAGGACTTGAGACCATCTGTGCAACTTCATTCCCTTTTGTATGTATTCACTGATCACACTATCAAGTCATTAGCACAAGTGCATGCATTTTTCCCCAAAAAAAGTAGATGAGAAATGGAGTGCTCCTTTTTTTATTTAATTAGACTTTAATGAATTGACTGTACTCAAGGTCAGCCAAGCCTGCTTCTCTTAAAAGAAAAAAAAAATCCAGTTTGATGTTGCCCTGAAATTAACAGTAAATGTATTTCAGCTTCATACAGGGTAGATGATCAGCCTCCACACACACTCATTCATACATGTCTCAGTTTTCTTTTTTTTCACAGTACATCAGGCTGAACCCCAAATATTCAATTCTAATAACATCAGATACATGAAGGCGTATTCCATATGGCAGACTACCTTTCAAATATTCAGATTGCTATGTCCAAACATTCTGTCTTCAACTTTGCACTCCAATTACAGGCTATTGATTTCTTTTTTTTTTTTTCCCCTGAATAAATGAGTTTGTTTATTTATTAAGCCATTCCTGCTTTGCAGTCACTTGTTTTGTGTACTTCAGTAGCAAATGCTCTTTTAAAAAGAATAAAAACAATCTTTGCTTTTCTTCTATCAAAAGAGAAGGCATTCTCAGAAGAAAATGTTACGGTAAAGAAAAGACCAAAAAACCTCATGGACTGGCGAATAACTAACCCATTCAGTCTTAGTGAATGAGCATCCTTCCAGTTCCCAAAGAATCTCAGTAACTGGCAATTTTATACATCAGAGGCAAGATATGTAATTCCAACTCTGTCATGCAAACTTGCAGCTCCAGCATGTAGCTCAAATAGAAACCATCGTATTTTTCTGCAGATAATATTTGTACAGGTAGCAATCTATAACTGAAACATTTCATTGTACACATACCCAACTTTAAAGCAGTTTCCAAAATCCCTTTATTGGGTTTCTTTTACAGTTATGGACATAGCTATAGCAAAATGGGTGGCTTTAGAATACATCTTGAAGTCAGATTGATACCAGAGGAAGATGCCGAACTGACAGTCTTGGGGTTCAATACTGCAAAATGTGGAGTTCCTCCAGCTTCTGCTGACTTCAGAGATATGCTGTGCACTGCAGAGGAATACACAGCATTGTGAAAGAGCAGGTCCTTTGAAAAGTTAGTGCTTTCTAGATACGCTGAATTGTTGCAGCATAGGAGGCAAGTAGCACAAGATTTTCTTTATGTAATACTTCTGTAGATCTTCAGCCACGCCATGGGAGGCCTAACTTCCAAAATACGTGTTATGTGAGATGCACGTTTTGCCCAGCAGCTTAGTCCAGAAGCTCTTTGGTCCCTTGAAAATAATAAATGGCCATAAATAAGCAACACTTTCTGGAACTGAATGCCTTTTTATCTGAAAGGCATAAGAAGGAAATTTTTGTCCCTAAATTATCTTAGAATAGAGAAAGGGTCGAAGTGGGGATAGAGATGTGGTTCATTTAGTTTTGAAATGACTACCAGTAAGTTGAAGAGGTGATTCATGCTCTGCAGATGCACACATCCCATTCATTTGCTGCTGGAGAAAGGGTAGTGAAGTTTTCAGTCTTGTTCAATTCTTGGCCTTTCCACAGAAATAGGTGATAGTGGAAAGCTTTATGTGCACCTTGCTCACAAAGGAAATAGGCTGACACCAACTATGTAGGTCACCAAAACAGCTGCTGTAGTATAATGATTTTTTACTGTAAGTATAAATCTATCTCATGTACTGCAGGTATTGTCAAGCCTCATTTCCTCTTACCCCACTGAAACATCATGCCCCCTGGCTTTTTATTATAAGAAATGGGCTGCTTCATTGGATTATTAATTTTGGAAGCCCAGGCTTTTCTTTCTTTTTTTTCTTCTTTTTTCTTCTCACGCTGTAGAAATGCATGTCAAAAGAGGAGTTTGTACTGTTGTTTTAGAGAGTTGGGCAGCAGCCCTGAGGCAGGAGGTAACATAGTAATGAAGAACTTTATGTGAGAGAACTGTGGCACAAAATACACTGTAATCAGAGATCCTATAAAGCGCTGCCAACTCAGAAGCTACAAAATGCTGCTTGAACTAACAAACAAAAAAGAATGCAATATGCTTAGTGCAGGATGTTCAAATTTAGCTACTAAAATATTCAGGCCAATTAGTGAAATGTAAAACCTCGGTACAATATGTACCCCCTTACCTGCAGCTGTGAAGTGTATTTGCTTAAAATGCAAATTTAGTCTCAGCTGACAGCCCTTAATACCTGTGACCAGTGTTCATCAGGAAATGGCACCTCAGGGAGAATTAGTTTCTGCAAGTTTGTGGTAATTGGAAGGAGGAGGGGCAATATATTTTATAGGAAATGGTATATAAGATCAGAGGACCTCAGTGACTGTAACAGTTATTATCGTCTAAAGATATTTGCTTAAATACCCAGTGTCTTAGTAATGAGGATTTCAAGTTGGATCCTAGTGCTGAGTGAAAATAGGGACTTAAAATGTTGCATAGAAAGCATGTTCCTTTATTCATTTTGACCAGCTGTACTAGTCACAGCTGTCCATGCACATGCTCTTGGCTTTGCGGTACAACTCTGTTATTTAAGCATATGTTTGAGCACCCTCATAGCTGCTATGCTTAAATTATTCTGATCACAGTACACTGAAGTTTGTGTCTAAACTTCTTTTGGCTTCACTGAGGTCAGGCTCAGCAGTGATCCTGTGAAGTTCATGAAGATTTTACTTATGGTTTTTCCCTATTAAGTAAAATAAGTAGCTATATGTACATTGTGTGATCTCACTAATGCATCAAATCAAAGTAAGTTGCTGCTATTGTCCCCTCTGTTTTCACAAAATATATTATTCCTAACAGCTTTCTATGTGATGTTGCTATTGCAGTATTTTTGTTTTGTTCTTGTTACAAGAAAGCTGAAATATGTACCTATTTAGACATAATTTCATCATATGTTCTCCCCAGAATAAGAAATGCCTATCCTGCTTATGACTTAAAGACAAATACTGGGAAAATCTGGAGTGTCGCAACAAGGTTCCCAGACCACATCCTTGGCAAATCAAAATTCAGAATCAGCGTTTGGACAGATTCTTCACCATATCCACTGCTTATTACTCAAAATGGTAAGTGATTGAGATTTCCATAGCCTTCCACAATTCAGTTCTGTTGAGATGATAACAAAACACATTTGTTATCTGGAAAGACACTGGGAGAGTAAGCTTTATGTGAGCCTTGAGTGCATTCTTTGTCATACATGTTTGAAGTATTTGCTGTAGAGTTAAAATCACATTAAATATCACGCTTATAACAACTTTCGCTAAGGTGCAGATCTATACTTTCTTTAATCACAGTTGGCAGCAAATCCAGCAGTTGGAAATGGGCCAGTGTTCAGACTTTGATTCAGAAGGTATTTAAACATGTGCCTAACTTAAAACATATAGCTCGTCCCCATATAGTCAGGACTTTTCACATCGTTGAGTCTATTGCTGAATCCAAGGCTTAAAAGAGTCTGTAGTTTCTAAGACTGTTCTGCATCCAAGGTTGATGAGCAGATTGTGGGAAGTGTATGTTTGTCATAAGTTGAAACAGGAGAAGTTCTGACTGAATATAAAGAAAAGGAGAATAATTAAGCATTGGAACATATTGTCCACAGAGGGTGTGGAGTCTCTGTCCTTGGACGTTTTTAAGATCTGACTGGACAAAACCCTGAGCAACCTGGTCTGAATTCATGTTGACGCTGCTTTGAGCATGAGGTTGGAGCAGATGGACCTCCTGAGGTCCCTCCCAGCCTGAATTATTCTATTGCTAGTGTCTGTGGGAAGCTGCCATTGCCACAGTGGCTGGCGTATCTGTGGTGCATCTTAGATTCCAGTTCTGGTAATCTTTACCTCTTAAACCACATGTGGAAAAACAAAAGAAATTGAAATTAAATCTTTTTTCCCTCCCCTTCTCTTCCTGTGTTGTTTCATTAAGTGATAACCTTTTTTTATGAATCTCGTCTTTGGTTGTTAAGGAATTATTTGGCTGTAACATACTCAGTTTAATGGGTTGAAATTTGAAAGTACAAAGCTCTACAGAATGTTAGTATATATTTTAAAAAAATTATTCTCATAAACACTGTCACTAAGACTTCCACATTTACTCATCCAAGTTTGGTTACTTGTGTTGGGAGCATCTGCACAGTTACTGGAAAGCCTGCCAAAATAGTAGTTTTGGTTGTCTTGAATCATTATTTTTTGGATTCCATGAAATCAAGGTCCCAAAAGCTCAGGACACTTTGAACAGAAGGTAGTATTCCCTGCACTGCTAGGCAAAGTATCTACAAAGGACCTACACTGAAGTTTGCTTTAACACAAAATCTTAACTAGTGGCAAATATTTTGTCCTGTAGCATCATTTTATCTTTTAGGTTGTTCTGAGTTTGTCTGTATAACTTTATTTACAAAAACATCTTAGAAGGCCCAGCTGATACCAAAGCAGATGTAAGAAACAGTTCCTATCCTAAACTTGTGGACAGGCTAAGTAAACAGTGAGATGCATTCCAAGAGGGGAGGGAGTACGCTGTTTTTGCCCCATCTAGCATAAAGAGCAGAAAGAACTGTTAGGTCAGGCAAACACATATGGCAGAGCAAGGAAAGGAAAATGGATCTATGGAGTGCAAATGAATGATACTAGCAAGTTTCCGTTTTTTACAATGAGGAACTTGAGCAAAATGCATGTTATATTTTTAATTCAAGATTCTGTACCATTCCCCTTTTTCTGGTGTGTGTAAATTTAGCAAATAAACTTGTAGTTTATATGTCAAACCAGCTATAAAGAGTTGCTTGAACAGCAAGTTGTCAAAGGGAAACCAATTCTTTTTTATTTCAACTTTGTTTTTGCCACCCCCTTCCGTCTGCCCTCCCCCCCAAAAAGAAAAATGTTGGTTGTTCTGTGAATATCATAGTCATAGTCCCCTAAATTTCCCCTGAGAAACAATTTGGCGTTTCTTGGTTTGTTCTAAAATAATAGCATAGCGACTTTGGACCAGATTTGCTATTACAAATTGGCTACTCTTGGCTACACTGACCATTCATAACACCATTAAACCCAGTTAAATTGGCTGGTTAGGCTCAGTTTGCAGCTGCTGTCTGAATCTGGAGCGGTGTAAGTTAGTCAACACAGAAGTGTGAATTATGTGTTTATTTTGGAGGTGATTTTTATTTGAATGTCAATAGTTTTCACTTTTATATCAGAAAGTTCACTTAAAGCTTGTAGTGAAAGCTCGAACTTTAATATAGCCATGGCCACTGACTTTGAAGCAATTAAGAGATACCATGAATAAAAAAAACTGAAAGGAAAATCTGCTTTGGCTTTTCTGTTATCAGATAAAAACAATGAGGTTGCCTGAAAATTCTGGAGGAAGTCCAGACCAAATCCTGCATTGCAAAACAATCTAGGTACATTACATGCAAACTTTTCACTGAATCAGATATTGGCTCCTCTAGAGGGAGTATCTCAGACTTGAAGAATCAGTAAACTTGTCTGGTGGAACATGCCTTGCATGCATGTAAAGACCAAACTTATCAGATATGTTTGCAATTTGACTGCCATATTATGCATCTTATTTTCATCTAGTTTTGACCAGTTTTTCTAAAATAGGAGTAGAGGAAGTGTATTGACAGGGTTGGAAAATGGCTTAAAAAGATGAGGAAGTGTTGGGGAAGAATTGTTGAAACAATAGAGTATTTCTGAAGAGCAGATTGCATAAACTTGCATGTACTTGCATAAACTTCTATCACAGAATCACAGAATCACAGAATCGCTGAGGTTGGAAGGGACCTCTGGAGATCATCTAGTCCAACCCCCCTGCTCAAGCAGGGTCACCTAGAGCACATTGCACAGGATCGCATCCAGGCGCGTTTTGAATATCTCCAGAGAAGGAGACTCCACAACCTCTCGGGGCAACCTGTTCCAGTGCTCTGTCACCCTCACAGTGAAAAAGTATTTCCTCATGTTCAGATGGAATTGTCTATGTTTCAGTTTGTGCCCGTTGCCTCTCATCCTGTCACTGGGCACCACTGAAAAGAGTCTGGTCCCATCCTCTTGACACCCTCCCTTCAGATACTTGTACACATTGATAAGATCTCCTCTCAGCCTTCTCTTCTCCAGGCTAAACAGGTCCAGCTTTCTCAGTCTTTCCTCATAAGAGAGATGCTCCAGTCCCCTAATCA
>NW_020448863.1:579974-786265 GCF_003343035.1 Apteryx rowi
TGTAGAAGGCCTCATCGACTTCCTCTTCCTGATCAGGTGGCCTGTAGTAAACACCCACAACAGTGTCACCCATGCTAGCCTGCCCTTTAATCCTTCCCCATAAGCTCTCGACTCGCTCTTCAGCCACCCCTAGGCACAGCTCAATACATTCCAGTTGCTCTCTCACATAAAGAGCAACTCCACCACCTCGCTTTCCTGGCCTGTCTTTCCTAAAAAGCACATAGCCATCATTTACTTGTTGGTTATGGCTAATGAAAGGTGTAAAGCAGATAACAACGGCAAGTAACATTCTGAAGCCTCCGTGTGTCTTGTGCAGCAACAGAGTCTATTTTTGCATCAGGTCGTGTTCACACATGGGAAATGTACTGAGATATTAATCACAAAAACAACTTAGAATTTACAGATTTGAAAAAATATCCACTTGCTTCTTCCTTCTGCTTTGAAAAATTGCTCAGCTCTTCGTTCCAGCTACCTCACAACCTGCCAGTTTCCTCCAAATAGACATAGATTCTTTGACTTGTAGTGCATCTGATGCAAAGAAAAAAAAAATCAGGTGTGGCTTGTTCAAATTCCTCTTGATGGAGCTAGATGGCAGCAGTAGTTAGCATTTACAAAGAAATTCTTATTTTCTTTGCTCAAGAGCATAGCCTGGAATTCTCTAGCAAGCTACTATTAAATTTCTTTTTGCTATCTTTACTTACAGCTGGCTGTATCACTCATGACTTAATTGTAGAGATCCTCCACTGCACAAATCAATACCCAGTCCAGGAGGAATGTTTTCTAAGTGTTTGCGGGTCTGATGAATTCTTACAAAAGTAAGTATCTCATTAGAAGAGGGCACTGATTATGTATTACATCATATAAGCATTAATGCACTCTGCTTATATACTATGCAAACAAAACCATAGGGAAAGTTAGAGTAATATGTTCCAAACCCTAAGGGAATAGCTTCTTACACTCCCGGAACACATTGTTCCTGTATTATGCTCTACAGGGATGATGGTGTAGTTTAGTGCTTGGATCTTCCGACAGGGCATGCGGGATTCAAATCCTGTCTCCTTTACATAAGCTTTGTCCAGCCTTGAATAATTTGTTTCASTCCTTTGTCTTTTTTGTCTTCCTCATCCATGAAACAGGGATGCTGATACTTCCAGTATCTCACTGGAATGTTGTAAGCAGGAGGGAGTATGTATCTTTTCAAAGGAGAAAATCACCAAAGAGATGAGAAACAGTGTTACAAAGAGCTGCCTAGCAGGTGATTTTCCTTTGTATCCAGTTGCAACAGTAGTAAAGTAGATGAAGCCAGCACTTGGTGTTGACTGTAAATTGCAGAAAACATGTTATACATATAAGCAGGTCTTCCTGAATGTATGTAATCTAGAAGTTAGGAGTTAAGTGTTCTGATTCACATTCATTCAAGTAAATTCTTGTGATGGTTTAAAATACTGCTGGACTCAGCTAGGTGTTTCTGCCCCTCTGGCAGCTTAAATTCAACTGTCATCAAAAGCGAGAAGATTTTGCATCAAAGTAACTAACTGCAAGTCCAGATTCCTTGTTGTTGGCTGCGCTCCTGGGACAGTAACTTTCAGCGGAAGGTGGGCAGTTCTCTGTTGTAACATGTTAAACTGACACTGCAGGAATCACAGTACATCTGTTAAAAACATTAAAAGTGTTAGAAGGGATGAAATAGTGTACACGTCCTATAATTGAAGGGGAAATCTTTATAAGCAGCCATACTAGCAGTGTGGTGTAGAGATTATCTGAACTAGCCCAAAGCAAGTTTGCTTGATTAATGAAAGCAACGTAGCCGTGAGAGCAGGTAGGTGTCCCACCATGTAAATTGGCTTTGTTCTGTAGCCAGCTTGGACATCTCTACTCTTACACAGATACACAAGTCAAATGTTCAGATGTTTGTAGTGAATTATACTTTGCAATTCAAGATGGAGACTTTAAGATTTCTGAGCTTTTTTTAAATCTACATAAAGCAGGAGCTGGTATACTGGAATGCTGTGTGAGAATGCTACAATGCTAGAACCACTGAGAAGAGAATCAGGTCATAGATCTGTTGATTACACAAGAGAGCCTGTTTGGTTTTTTTTCCAAGTCTCTCTTCTTATTTCAAACTAATTGCTAAAGAAAATGGAAATAATGAGTCATTGTATTGAGGGTGAGCTCAGTGTGTTTCAGTACAGTGTACAGTATGTTCTAAACAGTTTTATTTTCACTGTTGGGAAGAACTCATCAATAGCAGACTGTTTAAATTCCTGCACTTGCAGAATCTTTGCACGTCTCATTAGCAGTGAAACAAGGTCAGTAAAGTACTCAGCTTTTTTGCTGTGCTCCTTCACTGTAGTGCAAAAAGCACTGAGCTGCAGTTCTGGCCTCAGCAGCTTGTAATTCTATGCTGTGGTGTACTTTCTTCTTCCTCCTCATCAGAGCCCTTTATTTGAAATTTGAGAGTCTGGATCAAACCAGCCATTGGGTAAATTAACATGGCCTGCGGAGTTGCCTCAAGGTGAAACTTTTTCCTATATTTGTGCTATCTGGTAGTGCAGATTGCTTTCCTCACTATGTTGTTTAACAGATGCATTGTAGTTTTATGTACCCATGGAAAGTTCTTCCCTTGCGGAGCATTTGTAATTCATTCAGTGATGAATTCCAGTAGAAGTTCCCCAAGTTATGAGATAGCAAAGGGAATACTGTGTTGCTTCTGCTTTATTGTAATCCAGAAATAAATAAAGTGAAGCCAAAACAATGACAGGATGAACTATTCTCAGACCAGAGTAGTTTAGTGGATGAGACAAGATTGTGAAGATCTGTCAAAAGCTTTCATTTACTATTATATTGAACTATATTAATAAGCACTTCATCCTGTTTTCTGCAGAAAAACCTGAAAGACTTGATGATTCCTAGAATCCATTTGGTTTAAGTGAGATGGGGAACACATATGTGTGCACTACAAGATATAATCATTCATTATTCCCTTCCCATGGAGATATCCATGAGCTTATATTCTATCTGACTCACAAGTGGAATATCAGATTTCAAATATATAAATTTAAAATGTCAGAAGCCAGAAAATAGGCTGTAGTTCAGCCCATAACTGTTAGAGTGATCTGTGAAATTCTGATGTGGAATCTCACTTCGTTTCTAGTCTTTAACTTAATTTTATTTGCTAATCAGAAATTCTGGCTTTGCCTTAACCTGCAGGCTTTCTTCTTATTCCTGTACTTCCTTTTTTTGCAAATTTTTCTTATAGCATCTATAGAACATTATCAGGATTCACTTGCACCTTTTCACTGCCCCTTCTTCATTGTAAGGTGTATGTTAATCACTTCCCAGGTTGATTTCCTACAGTTCCTTTTTATATGTTCATCTGGAAGCAGAACTCAGCCCTTGAAAGAATAGGGGAGTACAATCCCATCCATGTCATTCATTTTTACCACTATTCACGGAAGTTTTTGATTTTTGTATGTATCCATAGACTGAATCTACCCTCCTTCTCTGGGCTTCCCAGCTGTGTGTATGCACTCCAGTCCTTTACACTTGTCGTGTTTATGTCCATCTTTTAGTTCTTGGAGGGCCATTGGCTGTATCTGAAAATCCTCCCTTTATCATCCCTTTATCCAAGCCTTCTACATCCACCTTTAAATCTTGCTTTCGCACTTTCCCATCTCTCTTTAGTTTTAGAATAAATGCCCCTAAAAAGTGATTTTATGATGCCTTTTATGAAAGATGTTATATAAAGATAAATTATATTGGGGTTAAGCTGCTTATGTCAAATAACTCCTAGCTCTCACTGCCAGCAGCAAGCCAAAAACAGCTCTGGTCATGTGACAGCAATGAATCAATCCTCCATTTAGACTTTTTTGCCTTAGAGCTACAAGCCACCAGCATTCTGAAGTGCCTAATAAAATGAAGCATATGACTATATAAAAGAATATTGGGCTCTCTTTTGTTTATTGATCTGGTGGTTTTTAGCAAGAAGTAGCTGCAATGCAGACCTAGTGAAGGTATATAATCTAAGGATATTTATAAGTTTTATTTCTAAACATGCCATGTTTTTGAAGACTTGGGATTTCTTGAAGAATCTTTTCATACAAATTTTTAGTTCCATCTGCGCTCTGGCATAGTTATCTTACTGCTTTGCAGTTCCGCCAACACACTGAGCAGGAGTGTGGAATAGAAAGATCTAAATGCTTATCATTTATACTCACATGCTCGTCTGTGACCTTATTGATGACATTTTTTGCCTTGCTAATTCTATTCTCTGAGAATTGAGACCTAAATAAGAATGAGTTTTCTCTCTAAGCAAAGTTCAAACCATTAATTATAAAATGGGCAGAGTTATATTCATACAGATTGGGATGATTAGAAAGAAACAACTTTTGGATGAGTATGTTCTTTGTAAAAATAAACTTCATTTTCTCTTCTTGCTGCAGATTAAGCTTCTCATTCAGAGATGCTGTTCAGCTGAGCCCTTTTTTAAAAAAATAAATCTGGTGGAACTTCATTGGGATTTGGAGCTTATAGTACATCAGAGAATTGCTGTAGGGAAGCAAGATCATCTAGTGGTGAAGGAGTCAAGAGACTGAGGGCTTTTCTCTTTCCCTGCTACTGAGATTGTGGGACCACAAGCGAGTCACATCACTTTGACCATGTCATTACCTTGTCCCTTAAAGACAAAGACTGCCTTTTGCTTTATGTCTTTTATTGTGGCGTTCTGGTCCAAACTGTAATCTCCCATAGTATTTCAGCAAAAATAAGGGGAAAGGTGTTGAGATGCATTTTGATTAGTGTTTTCTCTACAGTGCTCAACACACTGCAATCCAGTTACTGATAACTATGCTATCCTCTAAAGGTGGCTACATTACTTTTATCTTAATAGTACAGACGCAGTAGCAGATCTGTAAGAAACCAAGGTATGTAACATGTTGCAGCCTTGGGTATGGCTAAAAGGTAGTTTTTCAGTCCCTGGCAAGTCCATGGAACTAAAGCTACATCACTGTTTCTTGTAGTTTCCTTTTCATCTAGGCCAAGTTTCCACCTTAGTTTACTGAGGCATTAATCCACTTGGTCTAGTCTCTTGTGTCACAGTATCTGCCAAAACTTTTCTGTTTGCATTCGTGCAAATAAAACCCATTTGTGAAATCATCTCTAGGGCCAGTACCTCTAGACTACAGTGTTTCAGACAGCATCACTATGTCAATAAAGGATTTGATGAGGTACAGTATCTGCCTGACACAGCAGCACTAACACAACCCCCTAGTGTAAATGTAGTTATAACCAAACATTAAACTTCTGTTGGTGTAGCTTGTTTTGCCTGGAAGCATGATGGTGTGGAATAATTATACCGGCAAAAAGTAGTTTTGCACATCTGTGGTACAAAATTGTAACCACTGAGGAGCATTCTACTAGTGTAAATTGGTATTGCCATAGCATTTTCTAGTGGCTTGGTGTAATGATTGCATCAAAGGCAATGAGAATACTGGAGCAATCTGGAAAACAAGTGACTCAGGACTCACAGGTGTGTGTGTATAAAATTTTCTTGTTACTACACCTGTCCTGAGGTTGAAGATAGATAGGGCAGAATGGGAAGAGCAGAAATAATGGTGGGGGGAAAGGTGAAAAACGGATATGAAGCTGTTTTGGAGGAGCACCAAGGTCACAGAGGAGTTCATCTGCAGAGTCATGAGGCAGACTTGATTAGATGAAATCCAGAGTGGAAGAAGTTAGAGGAAAGCAATCGGTAGGCACAACACAGATATGAGCTGAGGAACAACACGAGAAACTTTAAATTTGTATAGCCTCAAGAACTGGGAATAGGTTGTTTGGACTTTTGCTGGTAAAGGAATTTGAGAAGGGATGAGGCGTAATAGTGACACACTTTCCAACAGTACCGATATTTCACTGTGACAGTTCTGGCTTCTGCACTCCCTCTTACATCTGTACTTGCTGTCCTTATTATCAAGGAACTTTGCAAATGTCTGGAAGCGCTGTCAAAGGACCTTGCTCTAGGTATTTATTGTGTCAAATGGAAATGGGTTTCTCCTCTGAGACCTTCAGTGTCTTTGTTAAAAAATATACCACATCTGTACTTGCACCTCTTGTGACCTCCAATAAGAAGTATATATTCTGCTTACCTACAACACAGGGTAAGCGCAGAACACTTACAAGATACATGCATCCTCAGTAATTGTGCTGAGTGGCAATTATGTATAGCACACTTATTTAAATTTAACCATTAATTTCTGCTGGGGACCTCTACTGCCGCATGAGTTATGTCTCTCCCCTCAGTCTCTCTTTCTGTCATTTGTTCACAGGGCCAGTGTTTCTTGAAACTGAATCCCACCACTTTTATCCAGCTATTCCATAAAAAGCACTTTTAGGTAGAAATAAACACAGTTTATAGCTGAATTCTGAGTTTTCTGTAACACTTGACAAATCAGAAAATAATCCGCTTTCCTTCATGGCCCAGGGAGTTCTGAAACAACTTGCCATGCTGTAAATCAATATGAACGCGGAGTATCCCTTTTGGCATCCCTTTGGCATGTGTCTGGAGGCCTGAAAGAAACAACATGAATCTAACTGAACATGCACAAGAGTTGTAACTGATGATGCATATTAACTCACTTCAGTGATGAATTTGCCTTTGCAAAAATCAGTATCATTTTTCCTAACAATTAATCCCAAAGATTTTTTTTATTTAAAGGGCAAATCTTTGCCTTAGTTCTAAAATTATTTTTACATTATTTCACCTGATTGAAACAATAAGAAGAGAAACACTAAAATGATTTTTGTTCCAAGTAATATTAAACATAATAAAAAGCATACTTAGCTAGCAGAATAGTTTGTAGGAACAATTCCAGCTGAGTGAGTAGAGCTCTGTGTGTGGCCTTAGCTGGCGTATGATTTGAGAAGGTGGAAAACTGACTTACAGCTTTTTTTACCATCTCTGTGAGCCGCACAGGATCAAAACTTTGGTTTCTCTGAGGATAGTGGCCAACCTGTTACAAAGGATATGGTTTTCAAACATAGAGTTAATATTTGACTTTCAAGTTAGGGAACAAACATTACAAGTCATTCTACAGTAGTGCATTCATACCCAAGATACTTTGTATTAATCACACTGATTTGGGGTTGAAGAATATAAAAGAGTTGTCTCAAAAGAGAGAGTTGGGAGCAGGTGCAGTTTGTTTAGAATATTCTTTCTCTGTTTCATTGTTGTTCTGTAACAGAACGTAATAGTTGAAGATACAACTAAGCGATTATTTTGAAATTCTCTCACCAGAAAATAAGCCATGACCAAACCCCATCAATTTTCACAGATGTAGATGCCAAGCACTGGTTTTATGTTTTTCAGTCTGCTTTGCATTTAGAATTTAGTCTACCAGTGCTTTTAGGAGAAAAAGAGAGAAAATGAAGGAAGTGGCAAGCAGAGATAATCATTTGTTTTCCTCCCAAAATTGCAGCAATCATACTTTGGGCAGCCACGAGAGTCTTCGCAAGCCAACCACCTGCATTCAGCTTCGGCTGCATATCACTACTAATTTGAAGCAAAGTTTGGCTCGAACGGTATGTTGTCTTTTTTTTTTTCCTCTTCCTTTCTTTCGGCCTCCCTGAAGGAGTAAAATTCCCCCAATCCTTTTATGTAACAGTTTCCAGTAATAATTGGAGAGAGGTTATTTGCTTTCCTGATCATGCATATATTAGAGCTGAACTCCAGTTGAAATGTTCTGGGGAATAGCTCTGCCTTGTTTCTGTACTTGTACCTAATGCATCACTCTAGAGAACCCTCAACTGAAAAGAAAACAAAGCTAATCCTTTTAGAAAAAATCAGTTTTATCAGACTTGATTCATGCTAGCGATTTCAATTTGTCAAGGAATTACTGGTTTTGATTGGTCTTTCTATGTTTTGAAATATAACAAGGGGAAAATCTTTTAAAGTATTGCGTAAGATGAATCACATCTGGATTCTGATCATTATCCCTGAAAATCAGAGTAGGTTGATAAAAGTTGAAATCACAGTTTGTCTCTCTGTGCATGCATGTGTGTGTGTGGCATGCACACATGAGTATGTGTACTTGTTTGTACACAGGCATATGTCCTTACAGAAAACATTGTCTTATCACACCTTAAGTCCTGATAGATTCATATTCAGATTGCTTGAGATTAAGCAGCCTTGGAAAGGATTACTGAGCTTTAGTGACACTGATCTATGCTCCTAAGTGTGAGCTTTATTCCCAGTGGTCCACCTTGAATTACTTCCTACCCAAACTTCACAGTACAGCAGAAGCTTTGGTGTTCTAGGCATTATTCACTGGCAGTGATTGACTTTATTCGGATAGTTCCAATTACATGCTTTAAGTACGTATACTGTCAGCCTGAGTCTGTCAATGTATAGGTCAGATAACAGATTTCTAATAGAACAGGGGCTTTCTTTTCATTTCTGTTATGTGCCATGATGAAAAACATCAGGTTCAGTGCAGTATGTTTTTGGAGCATTTAAAAAAGGACTATAATGGGGCCAAATATATGTTTAATTTTTTTTCTGTTGAACACATTAGCTATTCTATAGATAAAAGTGGAATAATCAATGCTACTGTGTGCAGTAGTGGCTTAAATTATTTGCACTCTTCACTGCCAATATTCATTTAATTATTTATTTTTGAAAACCATTGATTCTACTTAGTCTAGTATTGTTCAGAAGAAAGTAAATTAGGAAACATGGAAGCTTTCATCACCAGGTCACATCTTCAAAAATGATTCAGATCAGTGAATTGCCAGCTGCTCACTGTCAGTCTAGAGAAAATGATCTGATGTTTGAATATGCTCTCAGAAGGAGGTGAGCAAGTATCCATCTCATGTGTCCTTTCTTATCCCCATATTGTATCATCACAGCCACAAAAAGAACAATATTCGTGTTCAGTCACCTATGGAATTAGTTCTGTCTTGTCATGATACCTTGTTGGCATTGAACTGCAAGTTGTTGAGCTCCAAACAGGAATCACTGGGTGATTTCCATTGTCTGCATTAAACAGGAGATGAGATTAAACGGTTATCATATTCCTTTTTGGTCTTAGATCCGTGACAAGACATCCTGTGTTAAGAGTCTGAAAGACTTGATTTTTCCTTACAGTGGTGCTGAAGAAAACTGGGCTTGGGAGGAACAGAGTGAAGGTGTTTAGATATGAATATGAACACATGTAACTGTGTAATTGTGGAAAAGTTACTTACCTTTTCTAGGTCAGTGTCTCTATCTATTAAATGGAATAATATATACTATTGGCCCTTCTGCTGGACGGTTGCAGGCTTCCAGTGTTTCCTGCCCTGAGAAATCATTAACATGAATTAGATGTTTGATGAGAGTGCTGTTAGTTATTTATATGCATACAGCATACACTGAAGGTATTATTTATATGCATACACTGAAAAGAGGTAGCCTCAAACGACTCCCCAACAATCTCTTCTTCCAACTTCCAAGCCAATGATTGATTCTCTACAAATTACTCTGCATTCAAACTAAAAAAACTAAACTATAGAGCAAATGACCTACCTACTGTATATAGCTCTGCTCTTACTATACATCTTCAAAATTATCTGTTTTGCAGCCTAATGATACATACAGGATTCTCTTCTGAGGCTTAAAAATGTATTTGTACGCTAAGGAAGCGAAACTCTGTACGAACACCGTCTTGAGACTGTCGTCCTAACCATTCTTGCTTACCTTACATAACATTGTTGAAGTCGAGACACATAGTTAAAAATAACTCGCTATATACAAATCACCATTATTCATGATAGCATAACTATCCTATACTGCACAATACCTAGAGAGGAGGCAGCATCCAAGGAATACTTACTTCACCTTTCTAAGTAATGTGATAGAGCTTAGGAATTAAGATTTTGGGTAATTTCTTAAAAGTTATCCCCTCGACTAAGCTATTCACGTGTAAGCAGGTAGAAGGCTCTATCAGTTCTGCATGCCTGTTCTTTTCAACTGAAATCCTGATCTAAGAGCAGACATTTATTTAAAATTTATACTGTGATACATACATTTCTCTCTCCGTACTGCATATAGCAAATGATGATTTGTTGCTCCTGTATTACCATGCCTTCAAAGTATTGCTAAGCACCTAAATGTCACAGCTGTATTACTGATTATATTGTGCCTAATAGCCAGTTGTCCTTGAAAGGTGGTAGAAATATACACAGAAAGCAAGAGGGGCAACAGATCTGATATTTACAGTTATTAACTAATTACTTGTGGTTCAGAGTTTAAGAGAACTAAAATCTCTGGACCAAATTGCCAGCTTGTTTGAGAGCAGGAAACTCTGAACATAAATTATTTCTTTTCTTTTTTTTTTTTAATTCCACAACAACTGGATACTTTGATACACCATAATATTAATAGATGTCATCAGAAAGGACTGAAGAGTCATATTCAGGCCTTTCAGCACCAAATTTCCTAATAAATTCTCTGCTGTGCCTCTGACTTTTTCTGTGAAGTTCATGCACTCAGTAAAGAATTACTAAAATAATCTATTTAATTAAGTTTAATAAAAGAACAGAGTTTATAAACTTTGGCCAATAACTAAATATTCACAACTGTTTTGTGAATACAGCTGAAAAACTTTTTAAAGTGAATATCTGTTTACTTCCTTCTGTGGGAAGCTGGTATTCCGTGTTACAATGTATCCAAAAAAGAGGAAATTGTCTTGAACTGAGGAGTTAAAAGCAAGAAATTTGTCCTGGGGCTTTTCATGGAATCACAAGCTCTTGAGCCAGTCGGTGACCTTTAATTTGATTTTGATTTTTTGAGACATGAGATTTATCAGCCATAACACTTTTGAACAAAAGCCTTTTAATACCTGAATTTTCAAGACACTAGATTCCTGCTAAACCTTCAAAGAAAGCCTGTACAGAGAACATAAGGTTATCTTTATATTATAGAAACATATCGAAGCTCAGTTTTATGTCATCTAACCAAACAAAGAGCTTCTGCTGACATGAGAGTGAATTCTGCATCTTGTAGATTTTTCTCCAGGCATTGAAATCTTGAGAATGACAGTAAATGTGGAAAAAATACAATAGTCCTTTTGTCAAATGATGATCTAGTTTATGGATACAGTTGTGCAGTACTCTGAATAATAAACGCTAGATTTGTTTTGACATTGTACTTCACATCTATCCTCCTCTGTATTTTCCCCTAAGAGGCAACTCTTAAGCACAATCTCCACAAGTTGTAGTGGGTCTGAAATGTTACCTTCCTAGAGGTTGGGTAGTGTTCAGGAAGAGATGCATGGTGGAATAGCACAAAAGTACAAACCTTCATCCAGACACCATTTCCAGAGAGTGCTCTGCCTAATCCCGGAGACCCATTTCTTCAGTGCTGTCCTCACATGCTTAATATCTGAGTAAAGCATGAATCTTCATAGTGGTGTGGCAGCAAAGAACACTTACTGCTTCCTGAGAGCATCGCTTGCTTCCAGAAAGGGGTTTTTGGACAAAAGCAGCCAGCAAATGATATTTCCTGAGAATCCAAAAACATTTTTACTTTCATATCTACCAGTGTTAATGATGTCAGTATTTTACCAGAGATATCAAGTTAAGCGTTAACATCCAAACATAATCACAAACTGAGAAAAATGAAGTCAGTGGTCCATCATTATAAGAAGTGGTTTTCCATTATTTAAATGTATGTGTCCTATTCACAGGGACAGTGAAGTACCTCAGATACTAGGAAGCCATTTGTCTGTGTTTAAGTATCCTTTAAAACTGCGCTACTGTAAAAATGCTTCATGTCCTATTAATATGCTCAAAGCCTGCTTCATCACTGTTGCAGTTTGACAGGTCTAAATGAGGTTTAATATACTGCAGTGCACTGTGGAGGCCAGGAGCAGAATGTGAGCAGCTCTTGACGTTCCACATTTCAGAAATAGTTACAATTACCAGGTAGAATAATTACGAACAAAGAAACAAAAATAGTCTTTGAAGCCGTATTTCAGGCAGGTAACAAGCTTGGAAGATAAATTAGCAGTGTTCAGGCCATTAGAAAACATTTGTTGTCTCAAAGAATTTGTGAAACTATAATTAATAACCTACAATAGGGCTTAACCAGGAATGGTGATGTCTTAAGATATGTTCAACTGAATTATTGATCACCTCTTTATGATAACTGACATGCTGTGAAAGCTTCAGGCCATGAAGTTACTTCAGGTTACTAATAATAGCAAAGAACATTAACAGCTCAAGAACTGGTGTAAGTCACAGACCCGAAGTTTTCATCCAGCTCCAGGGAATACTTGTGACAGGGCACTCGTATTGGAAAGGAAGAGTCCTGCTTGCAGGCAGGAGCGTGAGCAAGTGTGTCAGGCTCAGAGGAAGCCTTAATGGAAGAGACACAGGTGATGGTGCTCTGACAACTGCAGTGTTTCCTCTCGCTGTGCACCCAGCTCTGTAGGCATCTGGGCATCTCTTTGGATGTTCTGAGACCCACTTCAGCCACACTGAATTCAAGGATTTGAGGTAGTCTAGATTGAGGTCATAAACGCTATTTGTTTTTGGTTTGGTTTTTGTTTTTGTTTTCTGAAACTTGCAGCTTGATTGGTTTTACAGGATACTTGAAAAACACATTTATAGACAGTTTATGAAAAATAAATTTCCCTCCCTCTGAATTCACATAGTGGAAAAAGATGGGAAAATAGTGTGTTCTTAAAAAGATAGGCAGAGGCTTTAAGACTTTTAACATGTAAAAAAGCTTTCTTCATCCATCTCAAGCAGTTATATACATGTGCAGCTACCATTTATTTTTGTGAGTTTTCTGTCCTTCCTTGGGAGATTTTGCATTGTGATCTGTAAATGCTTTAGAATTTTGAAGTTTCAGATATGTTACTTGGTAGAAATCTCTGCTAAGGATGTGGTTAACCAGTGTCACAGAAGCATATCAATATCTTTGGCAGCCCTTCTATATAATCATCTACCATATGTATTTATGTGCTAAATGATTCACATACACCCACCTTTTGCCATGCTCCATCAGATCCCCTGAAGCTTCTGGATTCCTATCAATCACATATATCTGTAATTTTATCTCTAAGCTCTAGCACTCCCTCCTTCAGTCAGTTTTGCATTGTTTCCAAGGTCTTTATAAAAATGCAGAGTAGGGTTGCAGAGCATCTACACTGCTCATCTGTAGGGTAATGTGACTTTTTTAAAAAAAGTACGGGATATCTTCTGGGAGTAAAGGTGCACGTGATGGACTGTTGCTCTGTCTAGAAGTAGCAAATCCAAATCATGATATTATAGAATGCAACTATGAAATATCCGGTGCTATTTCCTTTCTGGAATGCACACTTCTGATTACGATAGCACTACAGAAAAAAATAGAAAGGGAGAAATCAGAAACTTCAGAACTGGGAGTAAAGGGGGTCTCAGCAATGTGAACTGCAAAGGGAAAGATGGGTACTAGTGCACAACTTCACACCACCCTAGAGAAGGTGGCTAAACCAGAAAGTGGCATCAACCAAACTAAGAGAAATGGAGAAAGTTAAATTAAACTCTTTCAAAAAGTGGTGGATTGTGATGTGGGCAGAAGACAATTTTGAGCCTTGAGCTGAGAGAGAAAACTGCATTTATTAGGTCAGAGCCCTGGGAGCACAATTAGTGCTGCTCTCAAGAAATTGGCATCCATAAGCTATTCCTGCATGTCTTGTAATCATATTTGTAGCAGCAGCTCTGTGGGGTTCAGAGACATATTCTGAAGTCAGCTGAGAAAAAAATATCTACTCCCAAATGCATCCTGTCCCCCAAATACTCACACTGTCTACTGCTCTATGATAACATTTAACTCTCTTTCTTTGATGTGCTGAGATAAGGAGCAGAGGTGTCCCTATAAGTTTGAATGCCAAGGCAAAGTGAAGCTTAGAGGTTAGCTTTAAGATGCATGCGTTCAAGATTTAATGCATGAGAACTTCCTTCTTGCCTTCACCCTCTTCCACTCCACTTCTCTAATTCATCTGTCACTTACTGCTACTATGCTTACTGCTACTAAACAGATAGTAACTCTTTAGATGGAAATTCTTTACAGCATATCTGCAAGGTGCCTAGTTCAAAAAGATCCTGCTCCTATTGCAAAATCTCTACATAGCAATCTAAAATAGAATCTGCTTGAACTAATTCACCTGTGAATTAACATATTTAACCTGAATCCAACAATATCAGAAACACAAATTGCTCAGGAATGTTTGCTTCAGACCACTACTGCACTTCAATTACCTAGAGAAAACTGCTGGTGTGGTCACAGTACTCTGAACAAGCTTTCAATATTTGAATATACAACATTCAAAATAAGAGGAGAAGGCTTTTTTTGGCACAGCAGGTAAAATACTGTTTTTTTCCTTTGGAAAATATAGTTTTAGTTCTGAATTCTGTCTAAGAGAAAAAAATCGTAATTTTGAAACATATTTTATCACTGCTGGATTATGCTGTTTTGTTTTTTTAAAATTCTGTTTATTGTGTGAAAGTTAAAACAGTAAAAATTAACAGAAGAGATTTTTCTCTTTTTTACTGAAATGCTTTGCTTAAGGTAAAACCATTTTCTTCCCTTCACAAAAAACATAGAAGTTTCATTAATTTAATCCAGCCTAAAATGGAGTCATTTTCCAGATTTTTCAGGATTCTTGGCCAAATATAATTTCTGTCCTCTGCTTCAGCAAACATATTTTAGTTCAGTACACATACAGATAAACTGATTGTAGCCCAGTTGCCTAACCTATGTCCATCCCAGCCATCAGTGGCATTTCTAGAAATACTGAGAAAAAACGTATTGYCTGGCATTTGTCTCAACCACTATGGAAACAGAGGCTCTTCACCGCTAAATGCCTATGTGGTGTGCTACTCTCCTGTTTCCATTTTCTTATTTGATTCTTTTCTCTCCCTTCTCCCCCAGGGTGATACCTATTCATAACTATCATTCCCTTAGTAATCAAAGCCCAGTGTGTTTGGGGTCATGCTTGTCATAGGCTCCTCAGTAACTTTTCCCCATGGGCTATAGGGATCAGGACTTGACTGTGAATTGGAGATGGCACAGATTTTTCAGGACGTGCTGGTGCCTACAAACTGGCAAGAAGGGGCTGACATGGGCTGAGCTACCTCAGTGAGGTAGAAGGAGTTAAGGCATCAGAGGCAATAAATCCACGGGGCTGGAGAAAAGACTGCATCTGAAGGTGAATAGATCTGATCTGCAGAACATGTCAATTGAGACCAAATGGGGAGAGATAAGTCCCTTCAAAGAGGTTGCAAAGGATGGTACAGATGTTCTTTGTTCTATTCTCTTAGGAAACGAAGCAGCAGAGAGGTTGTGGATACAGAGTGATTTCTGCTTCATGTCCTGTGTACACTGCTATTGCAGAGGGTCTACTGCCGTCTGTAACAAGAAAGCAGAGGCAGGGCTTACTGAGGCCTAACTATAATCTTAATGCATAATAAACTTCAGTTTTATGTAGTGGAAGGAATTACTGTGATAATCTTATGTGGCCACCTGTATAATACAAGCCAGTATGATATGAGAGAGTCACCAAATAAAATCTCAGACCAACACTTTGAAAGGAAAGAGTTGCTAAAAGAACATGTTGACTTTGGAAAATGCCAAGCAAATCTGTCACGTACATTCTTCACATCAGAGTACAGTATCTCATTATATGTTTCTCTTTCATAGCATGAGGATGACCAAAGACAGTTCGGTGTGAATCAGCTATTGGAATATACTTGCGCTTGGAGACTGACTCGGTAAGAACATGAGTATTTTGCAGTAGCTGTGTTGGTTTGTATTTGGAATGAGAATCCTGGCCCTACAGGACAGAATCCCAAGACCTACTGGAGACAGGGATGATACCACAGAGAAAGAAAATCAGTTAGATGTTTAAAAGGGTTTTTTTTGCTTTCAGACCTTACTGATTGCTTGGCAAAAATTAATGGCCATTTATAGACCTGTGTAATTTTTCCCCCATTCTCTCACTTTTATTCTTTGAAGGTTTCATTAGAGTTCTCAAGTTTCACAAAGTTTTCTGGGATTGAAGGAGTCATGATTTTCAAGTGCATGTCACTCTTAAGGAGAGAATTTTAAGAGTACATACTATAAAAATAGTGGGTTTACTCTTCATTATGCCTGGGGTTTCACAGTTCAGTGATTTTTTATTATTACTATTATTGAAGCTAGTTGTGACAAATTTTTAACTTGATATCTCTGACTTTAAAGTTAACCTACCATGGACAAGCACTTAAATGAGATTCCTCATTCAGCTCTCATTATGTTCCATTTCATTTCCATTTCTGCCAAGACAAGGAAGCTGTTAACTCTTTTTTAATGTTTTTCACCAATGTGTCATAAAGTACTTTGCCAAGGAAGGTAAATGCTGCACCTGTCATTTACCAGATGGGGGAAAACAGAGAGGTAGGAACTTGTTGACTATCTGATGTTTACTGAGGACCCATCTGGTTTCCTAGGAGCATGGCCCAAATTTTCATTCTGTTCCTTACTACAAAGGGATCAAACCAATCATACAGTCTATGCATGCACTGCTCATTCACTCTTTTATTTCTTGTGATATAAAGTGTGTGGCCTTTTCCATTATAAAGAGAGTCTTCCAAGGGAATACGTGATAAAAGTTGTTGAGTTTCAAATCAAGTACGTGTCAAGATTTTTCTCTGATAGTGTAGGGCAATGAATAACTAACAGCATAGATAATAAGTAATTTCTTTCTTCACCTACAAGTACAGTAAATGTCTCTTACTAACTGCTGAAAAAGTAAAGGTATGAACTGTGTTTGTTCACTTTTTCCTGCTTGTCCCATGGATTGTTGATGGGTGGGAGAAAAGTTTCCATCAGTGGGGGCACAGAAATACCTGTACTCGGGCCCTGTGCTCTCAAATTCATTCCTAAATTAGTTGGGGGGAAAAAAAGGTTAATAGTTAAGTAGCAAAGTTTGCTGACTATAATATGCAGAGTAGTAAGAACAAGAGCTACCAGTGATTAATTGTAGAGGGACTTTACTGTGTTGACTATGTGATAAAATGGCAGATGAAATTCTGTGAAGATAAATGTAGATGGGAGGAAACAGTCTTAACATTACATATGTAATCACATTCTGTTGTGTTGACTTTGGCCATCAGAAATGAGTTCTTGGGTTTATAATAAATAGTTTTGAATGTCAGCTTGGTGCACAGTGGCTGCCAGAAAAATGAAAGAAATGGTTGGGATTATTACAAAAGGAATGAAAAAACAAAAAAACTATGTTATGCCACAGTATAAATGTATGATGTGTATGTATCTTGAATACTGTGTGCAGTTCTGGTTCTCCCATTTCAAATAGAATATAATACAATTTGAAAAAGTGAAAAGAAGGGGAGCAAGGATGATCAGAGGTATGAAATGCCTTCCATATGAAAAACAGATAAGTAACCTAAGATTCTTCATTTTGATCAAGAGCTAGTAGAAGGTGGGTATTTCCTAGAAAGAAGTCTATGAAGCTATGAGGAGCACAGAGAACATGCATAGAAAAGGATTATTTACTGTATTTTACAATGCAGAAATAAGGGAGCATCAAGTGAAAGTACTAGATTCAAAACAGGCAAGAGGAGGCACTTCTTTATAGGAGACCTAATTAAGCATTGGAGATTCTTGCCATGGCACATCATGATTAAAGTTTTCATAGGTTCAAAAAGTAGCAAGGCAATCACGGAACAGATTGCATGTGGGTGTGGGCCTGGGGGTAGCTCACTGCAGGGGCTGCTTTCTGTAGGCCGTGTCCATGGGACTGCGCCTCGCGGGGCTCCCTGCCTGGGCAGAGTCTTAGCGTCCTTGCAGCTGGTCTTGTACCCTCAACATCTCTGCATGTGCTCAAGACTCACTCTAGGGCATGCATTGCATACATTCCATGTCATGACACAGAAACTCTTCATGTTATGTTGGGCATTTTGAACTGAAACATCTTTTGAAGAATAAAGAAAGACCTGCATGTCCTAGTAGCACTGTAGACCTGTAGGGGGCCGGGAGTAGACTCTCACTGGGTGTGATGCAGTGTGCACATGACTGCTTCTCTCTGACTACGGCTAGCCGCAGGTATTGTAAACATAAGCCTTTCTGCTCTCCTTAACGTAGCAGTCAAAAATCACTCCCTGGAACAAATTTCTTTAGCAGCGTTCACGTACTGTTTTTCCCCATTGAGTCAACTAGTTTGAGTCGAAAGCATTGGCACACTTATGTTGAGAGAGGACTTGAATTTGAAGCATCACCAAAGTTATAATCAGGTGAGCTCTACAGTGAAGAAAAGCCCTTATTCCTGTAAGCAGCAGCCATAGTGTTTTTTCTGTGGGTAGGTCAGTCAGTAATACCACACTTTGTCATAACAGCTGTGTGTGACGTAACATGCCACATCTTTGTGCCTATTCTGTACTGGGAGGTACGTTTGCAGCGCAATTTGTTTTTATATCTAGGTAGGGCTGTAATAGCCATGGACAGGCAGTGGAATGGGCTCAACACAGGCTGTACAAATCTGCTTGGCGCATAGGAAGGCTGGCAGATTACCTTCCCATATTGTTGTGTCTTCAGAGCTATGAGTATCTAGGTCAGCTAAGTTAAATAATGCTCAGGGTTGTCTATATGTACTGCAGTTACATTTCTGATTGTAGCATACAAACATCTGTGTCTTATAGAACATACTGATTGAGATGGTCTCACCATCTGCTTAGATCCAGTAGGGAAGGGAAAAGGATTGTTTTGGCTGGCTTGGAATGAAGTAAAAAGAATGAACTGGAACCTGATCTCTGTATATATCTAGATCATTCAGAGAGACCTGGACAGGCTGGAGAGGTGGGCAGAGAGGAACCTCATGAAGTTCAACAAAGGCAAGTGCAGGGTCCTGCACCTGGGGAGGAATAACCCTATGCACCAGTGCAGGTTGGGGGTTGACCTGCTGGAAAGCAGCTCTGCGGAGAAGGACCTGGGAGTGCTGGTGGACACCAAGTTAAGCATGAGGCAGCAATGTGCCCTTGTGGCCAAGAAGGCCAATGGTCTCCTGGGGTGCATCGGGAAGAGTGTTGCCAGCAGGTCGAGGGAGGTGATTCTCCCCCTCTACTCAGCCCTGGTGAGGCCACATCTGGAGTACTGCGTCCAGTTCTGGGCTCCCCAGTACAAGAGGGATGTGGCACTACTGGAGCAAGTCCAGCGAAGGGCTACAAAGATGATTAGGGGACTGGAGCATCTCTCTTATGAGGAAAGACTGAGAAAGCTGGACCTGTTTAGCCTGGAGAAGAGAAGGCTGAGAGGAGATCTTATCAATGTGTACAAGTATCTGAAGGGAGGGTGTCAAGAGGATGGGACCAGACTCTTTTCAGTGGTGCCCAGTGACAGGATGAGAGGCAACGGGCACAAACTGAAACATAGACAATTCCATCTGAACATGAGGAAATACTTTTTCACTGTGAGGGTGACAGAGCACTGGAACAGGTTGCCCCGAGAGGTTGTGGAGTCTCCTTCTCTGGAGATATTCAAAACGCGCCTGGATGCGATCCTGTGCAATGTGCTCTAGGTGACCCTGCTTGAGCAGGGGGGTTGGACTAGATGATCTCCAGAGGTCCCTTCCAACCTCAGTGATTCTGTGATTCTGTGATTCTGTGATCTCTGTTTATATCTGCTGTTGCAGGCAAGTGTGTAACAAATGAAACCAGCAGCACCTACATTGCTTCTCTCACTGATATTCATAGCTTGAAAATCAAACCCAATGTAAATCAACAAGTATGTCAGCAGAACTGTACTCATTGTCCAGGGCTGAATTTGGCCCATAATCTCTGACATCAAGGTGCCAATAAATATGACACGGTGGCTAATCTGACACTTGCAGTTCGGCAGAGCTTGTTTAGGCAGCCTGGTGATAAATGGCCCTTTGGAAAGGAAACCTGGCAATGTTCCACAGGGGGTGCTGCTGCCAGGAAATTAAAAAATAAGTGCTGTAAGTGTTCGCTGTATGTGACTATCTACTTTCTCCCATATAGACCAGTCAGGAGCCAAGACCGATTCTCCTAAGTTGTTGATGCTTTTCTTTTCAAAACTGTTTTACTATATTGCCGTGCTAAAAGATCCAAGGGATTTCTTCAGGACCATTAAAGAAACATTGAATGTTCATTGATTATTTAGCATTGCCATATTTATACACACGTATCAGAGATGTGCAAGTACGTGGTGTTTGTGTATAATATATGGGTATTATTAGTTATCTAGCAGCCAAAGACTCAGGAAAGCATTGACAGAGATATTCTGATCATTGTTACAAGTTGTTGGGGTGTTTTTCATATTTGTTATGTAAAATTATGGCTGCCTTATACACAAAATTCTCTAGGGTGGAATAAAATGATGGAGAATATGCTAATTTTTTGAATTAGTGTTATAACCTATGAAATTATTCTGAAACCTGCATTTAGACCAAGCATGCTGATGAACATGCTTACATGTGTTCATCAAGGCAATGGGGCAAGCTCTTACATTTAGAACTACTTTTGAATTTGGCAGTGCTATGAAAAAGACATTATGCCTGGAGAGTTGCTCAAAGCAAAGCAACAACTTGTACTAGCTATGACATAACAGGATTGCAGAAGGAATTGCCAGACAGCTTCTCATCACACAAACTGCCTGGCTAGATAAGGCTAGTGCAAGGTTGCAAATAAAAAACTGTAAAGGCAAAGCCATCTGTAGGAGGAGGTGAATATCGGGCATCTATGGGGAAATGTACTCTGGTATTGACACTTGAAATTTCTCTATGATGAATTTCAGTGGAGTGAGTTTATTTCCTCTTCTTGACATATAATACATGATAATCTAACCATGTGCTATACAACCTGTACCCTGGACCATGGCTGCAACTCTAATCAGCTCAGTTATCCTGGCTTAAGAAGCATATGTACGGATGGCAAAAAAAATTCCTATACAAATACTGCATTTGCTCTGAAGTAAACAAATATCTGTGTGATCTTCAGCTACCAGTCTGCAATGGGGGAAAATTCCTTCTAAGCCCTCTGAAGAGAGAAAACACCAATGCAAAGTGGGAAATCTAGGAGAAAAATAATCAAGGAAAAAGTGGTAGAGTAAAACAAATAAAAAACACCGAGGAAGGAGTGTAGATTGAAACTTCCCATTTTCCATACAAGCACACATACTCCCTGACATCTACCACAAAGTACTACCAGGGCAATAAGATGGCCGTCTTACCAGTGAATAAGTTAGGCTTTGTGTGGAAGTGGGAATTAAGGTTTCCCTATCCTCAGCTGAATATTCAACCCTAGAGGAGGCTGTCAAAGGAAAACAAAGGTGTACCATAGCCAGGGCAGGCCTCGTAGGCACCTTTTTCCTTTTTTTCCAGCCCACGGGTAAATACTAACTAGAATTTCACTGTGCATAGAACATGGTAGGATTAAAACCAGAAAGAGACAAAATTGTTCTTTAAAAAGTAAAACTCTGATTCCGGTTATCCGTTGGAGCCTTTGGTTCTAAAAGGATGAGATTTACAGCAGAAGCTTCAGTCCTGCAGTTCAACATAGAAAGCTTTGTATTCCCGTTCATAACCCTACTGAATTTAGTGAAGCTTTGTGGAGGCATAACAGTCTGCTTGTATAAACTTTATGGTAATTTTTGTAGCTTCAAGGTAGCATGGCACTAAAGCGTGGCAGAGGTCTACATACAGGAGTAGTATCAGTTAAACCAGTTTTCACGACTGGATTGAATGACAAAGAAAAACAAATCCGTAGCTTATGTAATAGTACGTAAAGGCAGCCACTGAAATAGTATGAAAATGTAAACATCAGAAATGTATGTAAATAAAGTTTAATGATTTCCACTGGCAATGGTGCCCCTTTTATTAATGCACATTTTCATACTTGTGACTTAATAGGGGCTTTTGAACTGTAGAGATTTTCCAGATGTTTTGCAGATGTGTTGCCTGATTCTCTGCAGCTTTACAGTCTGTGAAGTGATTTGGGAAAGAAGGCTTTGTAGCATGCAGTTAAATCCATCCTTCTTCAAGGTAATATTTAAGCACATGCTTAGCCTTGAAGAGTGAAAGAAAGAGGATTTGAAGCTAAATAGGCACATTAGTAAGCCACTTACCGGAGTTCTTTCACCTGTGAAACATGTATCCTCCAGGTCAAAGAAGAAGAATTTTACATACATACTTTATGCAGCAAATGACTACCAAGGAACCATGGAGAAGCAGGCCAAATGTTACACGAGGTCTACATAAGCAGTTTTCTTTATTTTATACCAACATAAAATCACTGTCAGTCAAATTATTTCTGATTTATGCAATGTGAAAAAATACCTGTTGTCTTTATCCATTTGCTATTAATTTGATGTTGTTTTCTTTTTTCCAATTTCCAGACAGAACCTTGTCTCAATTATTATGAAATATAGAGGTCAAGTGGAGTATCTGTTGCAAAATGAGGTATTTTTTCTCAGTCTGTTATACCAGAAAAGCATTAACTTCCATGTGAAAGGTATCTAATTATTAATCTGTCTCAAATGCAATTAAGGAGGACTTTTAATTAAAGCTGCTTAACCTGACTTGGAAAGGGTATGAATTCTTTTAACAGAATTTGACTTGAGATTAAGAAAAAGGGGCTACCAATTTAAAATGTCCAAGGTGACTGTTTCATAGTGTCAAGGAACCTGCAAAGAAAAACAGGATAGTTTTGTTTGACAGTATAATGGTTGGAACTAGCAGAGGTAAAGTATGCTATATGTATTGGCAAAAATTGTTCCTGATTTTGCAAACCCACAAGCGTTTAACTATTTAGGATATATGTTCAAGCCTGAGATTATTTGCAGGGTTAGGTTTAGGCTGCAAAACTCATAAAGGCTTTCTTTTAAAATATTTGGGACTGCTCCATGCTTTAAGGAAATCTTAGGAAATCCTCTCTGCTAACTAATGCTTTAGGCAGAATTCAAACTCAAAGGATATTCTCAAGGATATACTCAAATACATATTTGACTTGGAAGAAGCCAAGTGGTTATTTGATTTGAGTTTCAGGTTGTGATACTAACTGACTTGCTAAGATTTGGAACTGGCAAGAAAACAGAGAATTTTTTGATTAGAAAAACCAAAAAATGCCAATGAAGTGGCATGGAGATATTCCAGTGCATCTATTCCTGAGTGTTTTAACTGATTATGCTAAAGTAGAGATTTTTTTGAAATAAATAAAATTAGTATTTTGTTTCAGAAATCCTTCACCTGTACTGAAGTCCAGATTTCAGTCTTTCTGGATATTCTTGATATTTCTATTTTGAATAACCAGAAAGCGTATACACACACATGTATATGTTTACATAGAGGTGTGCATATATGTGCGTGTGTGTATACACATATGTACATATATGTGCATATGTATATTTACACATGCAAACACATATACGTACAAATGTACACAAATGTGTACATAAATATATATATGTGTAAATAACTATATTTAGATAAAAACAGTCTACGTTTTTGTGTAAATCTTTGACACTTCTTTTGTAGAATGCACACAAATTTAAAATCTGTTGACTTGTGCCTGATTCTAAAGCACAGCTCTGGTTTTAATGCTGTGTAGGCATTCACCGAAATTTGCTTCTGTGAGCAACCTCTCAAAGGGGACTAATTAGTGGGTAAAATGTGATGGAGGCCATTGGGAAAATTGAGGTCTCCAAACTCAGAAGTATATATATACTGCCTTACTGAAGAAGACCCATGAGTTTAGTTACTCACATTCACTTGAAATGTTGGAGCCTAAAGTAAAAAGATTCCAAATTCAAAGGGAGCTGTAATCTCAAAATTAATCAGGCATTACAATCCCCCCTTTGCAGTCCACACTAGGTAGATATTCCTCAGACCTATAATGGAGCTCTCTTAAATTCGTTTTTTGCTAAAGATTTTTATCTTGAGTAGGCAATTACTTGAGATTGTTAACTTATTTATAAAGTGAAGACAGGACACTTCTGAAATATTCATGCCATGCAACAAATGTGTGTTTTACTCTAGAGCTAAATTTCTCCGTAGTTAATAATATATATATWTTTTTTTAACAAGGTCTTGTCTGCACAGGGACACTGAAGAAAGTTCATGTGAATTGATTAAAAGAGGAGGGTTGCAAGTTAATGACACGGGTTAAATAACCATGCAGATGTTTTCATTCAGAAGTATCATAATGTATGGAGTTTTTTCCAGCCTATAATTAGAACTAGTGATACTGGTTTTCTTTAATAAATGGCTTGAAAAATTATGGCACTGTAATGTAATAAGTTATAATCATGAATTTATAGTAAAGGAAGCAAACAAGAAAATGAGAACGCTTGAGTCATTCTCTGAATCCTAAATTGTTTGTTTGTTTTCCATAAAGTCTGATTAGATCCATTTAAGAAGGTTTTAAATTGGGATCTCTGTAACTTCCCCCCATCCCAAGGTTAGATAGGACTAGTGTTGATTTTCAAAACCAGCACTCACAGCAGTGGGAGAGTTGGGACCCTTCTTCCCATCCACCACAATCCACCCTCAGCACACGTGGAACTTCAGGCCAGTGGGAGTTACCCACGTAAACTAACTTAAGTACACATACACCTGCTTAAATTCTGTGCTCAGCTGGACATTCCTTTAGCAAACAGTTTTATTCTGACAGGTCTTGAGATGACCAATAAGTGGCAAGCTCATTTTGTGATGGATAATACCTTTGCAAAATGAAAAGGCAAATAAAGAAAAAAACATTTGCAATATTTGGCACAAGGGGAGGGATTGATGCTGTTGGGGTTGAAACGTTTAGAGTTTTCTTAGAGAGCATGTGCCGTCAGACAACTAGCCATTCTGATTGCTCTGATAATTATTCAACATGCACTTCATTTTTAATCTACTCAAAATGTACCATTTAAAAAAACTTTTTAATTTGTGCAGTGTAGAAGAAAACTTCTTAATTTTTGTAGTGTAAGAATGGAGCATAGAAGTTCTAGAATGAAGYACTATTTTTATCATAAAAATAGTTTAAACACCAAAATATCCTTCAAAAGTTCTGCTGATATTTAAATATGTAGAGGGAAAAAAAATACACATTTTGACTATATTTGGTTTGGATTTTTAGGAAATCTTTCCATCCAGCAGTACGGCTACTGCCCTATTCAAGGATTACCCTTGTATGTCTCTAATGCTAGCGTACTACTCAGAAGTAGCTCTCCCTGTGCGTGTCATTTTATAGACCTAAAATCCCTTGTGCTAATAATCCATATGTACATAGGAAGAAGAAAAATATTGAATTAAAATTAAAAATAATTAATATTTTTATTTAAATTTTTCATTACAAAAATGTGTGTATGTGTATATACACATATACATTTTTATATGGGCTGGACTGTGCAGTTGTATTCTTCACAACTGCACAGTAAACCAGCCTATATAATTATCTGGTTTTGTCATTATTATAGGTGGTAACAAAGCCATCCCATTTTTAGAAGTTCCTGCTTCTATTGGCAATGTATATGTGCGTGGAGAGGAAATTCTGCTAGAGTTCAGTTTAAAAATCCAAGTGGTAGGGAAGAAATATGAGAGAGGAAAATGCACTGCTTGTAATTTGCCAGAAGGTTGAGTCAGGTTCAGACTGAAGAAAGGTCCAAGGTTCTCAAACCTTTTTCTTTCTCTCCAATACCGGTAATATGAAAAAGTTTTGCTGTTTTTAATTATATATACAAAAATCAACTTATATTTAAAAGAATTCTGATATTTTAGAATATTTTATCTAATTTATACCTGCTTTAGTTTTACTCAAGGCAGTTAAACGTGGTACCAGTAAACTCAACAAATTTTTGTATTTACTTTTTTTAGTGACAGGTATTAACCTTCTCAGTACAGTTTGGCTATAGACCTTAAGCTTGAAAAAAGAAAGTTCATCTTGGTGCATTTTTTCTTTTTCAGACATGGAAATGGATGAGTTACAGAAATGGTTTTATCGATACATAGACATGCTGTAGCTGACTAAAAGGAAAGTTTATCAGTACAGGAACATGGAGAATATGTAATAGAGGAGCTTCTGCTTGTACAGGAAATCTATTTTAAGCTTTAAGAAAGCCATATAAATGCACAGGAAAATCAGGAAAGTTTTTTTATCTATTTATTTTCCTAAATATAGGATATTTGATATTTAGGGTGATGGCACTTCCCTTCCTTTGGGACACAAATTTTGTTCTTGAATTGACCAATATGTACCTGAGATGATTCATCTAGGGATTTTTTTTTTATATAGTGATATTTAAAAATCCAGGTTTATTACCAATATGATTTAGTATTTTGAAAAAAAATATATTTTTTTTTGAAGAAAAGCTGGTACTCAATCCACAAGTGTCAGATTACACAGCCTCCCACACCACTATTTTTAAGGAAAATGGCTCTCTGCCATGTCTCACAGAGGGGGGTAGGAGACAAGAGCAGGGATAAATTCATAGTTACATAAAATCCTCAGAACATTTGTGAATCATTTGGGTTCAAGGTTCCTCAAAAGTTCCTTTACAATGCTTCTATACTTCAAACCAACATTTTGCCTCAGTATCAGTCTTAAAGACTAAATATGACAGTTTTCAACAAGGCACATATTCTAGAAGATACTTGGGCTTTGACAAAAACTATGCTGTCCTTAAGAAACCACTGATCACTAGCAATCTCAATATGCATCAGCAATCTCAGATTTATGCATGATGCATTTGAGTTTTGGATGAGGAGGTGTACATATGATTTTCTGCATGCTTATTGTCATCAAGTTTTTGGTAAGGTGTTTCTATTAAATAGTATGTGTCTATTTTCTTTTTTTTTCTTTCTCTGACATCTACAGCATGGAGTGGATGATGTGATTGAAGCAGCTAAAGCAATCTGCAGCGCCCTCTGTTTTGTGGAAACCAGAGACATTACTGATGCAGTCAAGAAACTCCGTGCAGTGCTGTTGGCGAAAGCACAGGTAAAAGGTGCACTGAAGCCTTTGTAAGGCTGCCTTGACAAGCTGACGTCTTATTTTTTCTTTTAAACTGGAGCTTGAGTAGGTGGCATTCATTTTCTGATTGATCAAGGTGGTAGGCCATTGTACTGTCTTACTACTTATTTCCTCTGTGACAAATGTTAGGAAAAGGCAGTATAAAAAAGAGAAAAGATTGTGGACAGTGTGTGACAAGTGAAGCAGCAGAGGGCTTGTCCTGTGGTTAAAGCTAACTGATACACACCTATGGTTGTTCTTTCTAATTCCCACCAAGTGCACAAGTCTCAGCTTTGCCACACCAAATATTATCCAAATCGTGACATTTCTAAGTAATCAAGTTTCATATATTTAGCATAGGTTGGTAACAATAAAAGCAACAGTTCTTCTGTAAATGTCTTGTTCTTAAGATAGAAATTCCTCTATTATTTGCTTAGAGAAAGCCCAGCTTAATATAGTTTTGATTTCAGCTGGAATTCTTATTGTTAAAACACTGAAATGGGGTTTCCAGGGGTTACTGTAAAATTGTGACCTGAGACTTTGGAGGGCAGTTTTTGTTTTCAGTTTTATCATCAGCCATTTTACTATGACCTTGGACAAGTCACTAAGGACCTGATTTGCAGAGATACTGAGCACCTAAAAATTCATTTGAAGTCAGCATCTCAAAAATATAGGTTCTCAGCACATCTGAAAATAAAGCCATTAATCACTCGGATTTAGTTTGGTGTAACCTTAAGTTATGCTAATTCTTTCCCATCATAATGAAATTCCTCTTCAAACTTTTTAAAAGTTTAATAAGATACTAAAGGTTTTTTTCTTTTTTCCTTCCTTATATGGTCTCTGTTTTACCAGTCTTTCTCAATTTTGTTTAGAAAATTTTGCCAAATTGAGCAAGCTGCAAAGCTATTATTCTTTCTCTCAGTGGATTTTAGCCCATGGCTTGTGATACATGTGTAAGAACACTTAGGACAGAAAAGGAAACATTGGGTTTACTAGTGTTAATTGGATTAACTAGTGAGCATTAATTAGAAAGATGCTCAGCTACCCAAAAAGAATTTTTAAATATGGCTGATAGGCAGTTTGAGGTCCCAAACCTGAGACTGAGGAAAGCTAACACAGTTCTGTTCATGACATTTCTCAAGGCAGAAGAGTGACATACAGCAAATTAATTATGTACTGTCATCCATATAAACTTGCTCTTGACAGATTATTAACTGTCATATAGTCCTCATTTTACAGAGGCAAACTTCTTGCTGAGAGGTGAAAAGACTTACCGAAGAGCAGAAAGTCGGTTGAACAGATTTAAGTGATGTTCAGAAAATCTTTCTTAAATCTCTGCATTATTAACCTCTCTTCATTCCTCTTATACATGTGGTAGTATGGCAGTACCTTCCAACTTAGGTATAGTACAGGACCCAAGCAAATAAGCTCTAGAAAATCTCTTGCAGCACTCTGCAGGTCTGGCTTGTAAGTAAATCCCAGAACCGTGTTTCTGGAACAGGGGATGCTAAAGATCACAGAGCAGACATTGCCATGTGGCCATGGATGGAACTAGCTAGGCCCTTCTGGAATTAGTTATATGGGTCCTATCCCTCTGAAATCTGAAGTTTTGCATGTTTTCTCAAGTCAGATGAAGTGTAGGCAAGTATTGTTATAGACCAAGTTGTAAGAAACAACATAGATCTGTTTTTTGTTGTTGTTGCTCTGAGCTGACCAACTGATGCACTTGAGCTTTTTCACTTGCTTTCCTTCACTGTAAGTCTCGCTTGTATAGCGTCCTAAATACTTGTGTGTGCACTTCAGCATTAATTATTAGAAATGACTCTTCTGGGGAACTTCCAGTATAAATGGATCTGTGACAGCGCACATTTTTTCTGGTGTGTCATTGATTTAAATGGAAATATTCTTATAAGAATAATCTAATAAGAATATTTCCATTTAATAAATGTTCTTGTTGTGTTTTAGAGGACAAGTGTAACAGAGAAACAGATAAAAGAAATAACAAGGGCTTCACATGGTTTCCTCTTCAGTTAAACCCCAGTCTGTCCAGAGGGACGTCAGGCAGATCAGTATCTTCCCCTTGAGAAAAGTATGTTGTCAACCCAGAATCTTCCTAAAAAGATGGATAAAAAGCCTGGTCCTATAAAAACATGGAGGAGACAGCAACAGAATATTTTCCCCTTTAGGAAAGAATCAGAGCAGAATTAAAGTACTGGGACGAATTTGTTAAAGATTTCTTGTGGAATGAAGGGGAATTATATTAGTGTATTTTCTCTTTGAGTGTTCAGCTTAACTCTGTGAACCCAACATGTAAGCTGCCTCCTAACTCCTGACTGGTTTATGCTTCCTGAGTATGCCTGAGTCCATTTTCAGTTCCACCCTCTCTGAATGCCAGCAGGGAGGCAGACATAGTGGTCAAAGAGCCAAATCAGCAGTGGCCTGTCCTGAGCAATAGAAAACCCCACTCTTCCTGCCATAAAGAATAACGTAATGGGTTAAAAAAAAAAAAAGTGGAAGCCATATTTCTTGAATCTAATATTTCTGCTGTGTTCATGTGTTTGTTTCTGCTTCTCTTCTGAGTCATTGTCATATTAACATTTTGAATTTTAGAAAAGAAATTATTAGTAGTATTATATTATTACTGCTACTAGAGAAATAATTGAATTATGAGCTAATCTGTCCTGTTGTAAAAACCCTGCTCCAAGTGTTCCCAGGTAGTCATTGCTCATTCTTCAACGTGTCCTATTTCCAGCTCTCCTGTATAGACCCTTTCCAATATATCCAGCTTCTCTTGAACCAGCTTCCATGTATTTCCTAGCACAGAGGGAATAATAATAATCTTTCTTTTTTCTGTCGTACCTATTTAAGTTATAAGCTCTTCAGAGGCAGGAATGCCTCTTCTTATCTATATGTACAGGACCCAGCACAGTGCAGTGCTGGTCCCGGCTGGAATCTCCAGAGGCTACAAATGATAAGCAGTGATGATGATAATGATGGTGTTTGCTCATCTGTAATGAGTGAAATGATACTGTTTCTGCATACACTCCACTGAATGCTAAAAAGATTCTGTCCTGATAGAATATTTTATCACTAGCCTTAAAATATTTTTCTGTCCTAGTATGCACATAACAAACTGCTTGTCTCCACATTTCTTTTGGAGAATAGTGGCTAGACTGTTACTCATTTTTCAGAGAAATACAGTTTTAAGTTACTGAGTTTTCTGTTCTCTCAGCATTTCCTTTCAGGCTTGGTTAGCTGAACTAGTTGTCTGTCCCTTGAAGCCTTCCTGTAAAGGCTGTCTCTGACCTTGACTGAGACCCCTCCCCTGCCCTACTCCTACTTGGTGAAGCAGACCCGATCAACAACTGACTTTGACTTCAAAAAAAAAAAGAAAAAAAAAAAGGTGGGGATGAGGGGACTGAAGTCAAACTGTTTCTGCACCAGCAAATACTGTTGCTGCTGCTGCTTGCTTCTTATTCCTTTGAGAAGTGAATGTTAGGACAGTCAAGTAGACTTCAGCAATCCAGAAAAAAGTTCAGGTTTTCTTTTATGAAGAGCTTTATCTTGTTCAGCAGCAACTATAAATGTCATAAAAGCAGTAAAATGGATTTCTGCATGCTCTGTAACTCAACCACTATTCCATTTTATGAAAATAAAGATTATACACTGTATGTAAATACCTCATGTATAAGATAGCATATAAATATAACAAGACTATCTGTGTTTATCAATATTATACAAAGACTATGGACCAACTCTTTACCTTATGTAATATGACTTCTGTCTGTATTAACATATGTAGCCCGAATTAGTATTCAACGATTGGATGTTCAATGGAGTACCAGCTCCTCCAAACCTTTTTTAAAGTTAAACTCCTCATATTGAAGTGTAGAGGCATTTTGTATGAATTAGAATTCTGGCTCCATCGTGCTTTTGTAAGTACTGGTGAAATAATTAAATCCTGTAATATTAGCTTATCTTGTCAGTCTGCTTGAAGTGTTTCTATTATGCTCATCAGCTTAGCATCCCTAAGACTTTTTGTTATGATGGAAGACAGGAAGGGTGTCTAACTACTACAAGGATCACCCTTTTTTCAGACAAGCAAGTAACTTGCACCACAGCTGAAGTGAAATTTTTGAGGCTACCTGTTACATCTCAAATGCTGCAGCATTGCACATCAGGTAAGGGAGAAGTGCCAGAAGATAAGTTGTAATTGCTTTTTCACTGTAGTTTGCTGACACTTTAGTATAATGCATTGTGTGGTTCTGTGTGGTATACCTTTTAACACATCCACTTGGCAAGCTCCACGTGAACATTATGCTTCAGGGAAACTGCTGCTTATTCCTTCCAATGTAAACTACATAGGGTGCAATATATGTGTCTGTATACACATCTATACATGCGTGTGTGCATACTTTTTAAAAAAATCTCAATCTCTAATATAATTTTGGTATTATGCAAAAAAAGGAAAAGAAAAGAAGGAAATTTCTTCCAATCTCCTGTGTTTAATTAAACTACCCTTATTGCCTCCTCACTGCCAGCACTGTGAAGTCCCGTACTGTGGTTAAGAGATTATGAAAGCAACTGGCACCAGTACTAGTTTCTTCTTGAACTGGTTGTGTCTCTTTATAAATGTGATTCATTCAGTCTCTAACCACCCTAACCCTGGGAATTTAAAATCCTTTCAGGGGAAATTCTGGGCCTGCTGTACAATTAAGGTTTTTCATCTCTTTTTTTCTTTCTTACAGCAGTTCACAAAAAGTCCTGGGAGATCAAATCCTGCCAGAACAGGCACTAATCCACTATATATTAAATGGGCTAGACTATGTTGAAATTATAAGCACTGTTCCAAAAGATTGTTTACTTTCCAAAATGTGAGAGAATTGAACAAAGGTTTCTGTTCCCATTTGTCTCACTGCATAAAAAGATTGTGAAAACATATTTCTCAGCCTGGAGCTTTTCTTTCTCCGCTCAAGTAAACATTTGACTTTTCTTCATATTTACCAGACAAACTTTGCCAATGCCAAGCTAGGTACCTGAGGGAGAACATGTATCTAGCATTATACTTGTTATGTCACCTGTGAATGAATTGTAGTTTTTAAGAAGGACCTTGCTGAATATGTGTGTACTAACATGTAGCGTCCTCAGTGAGCTGCAAGTGGATTAATGACTCTGAAGGATAACACACCCTTTGGGCATGTGGGTTCAAACAGGGTATAAACCATGGGCGTACTGAAATATCAGGTGAGCTTGTTAGTGTCTGTGGTTAAGAGCTGTATCTCGGAAACTTGCTTCTATGGCATCTGGGTCAATTAAGTCTGATGACAGAGGCAGCTCAAGGCACTGGCAAATTGAGCAGCCGGCAGGGGGAAGCCGGTCCCCTCTGTTTGCTTGCAAGTGGAGGCCGGGTTCCCACCTGCGGCCCCAAGGCCTGCTGGTGCCACCCGTGCTGCCAGGAGACGCACGGAGGTATGTGCAGTGACAGCAGTTTTTTCTGTGCAGAGGGGGAGGCATACACAGTGCAGCAACATTTAGTTTTGCCTGACGTCTGAGAAGCCTGGAGCGAGGTCTGATTGATGGCACTTACTGTACTTGGTGCTTTAGTCGAGCAGCTTTTTTTTTTTTTTTTTTTTCTTCCAATGGTCTGAGTGATCTGGGCTAAATAACTGGCCTGATCTTTTAGAAGTCATAAGCACCCAGCAGTTCCTGCTGACATTAGTGGGATGTGTGAGCTGAAAATCCAGACTCTGAATTAGATATCTAAATGAAAGCTGGCCGCCTCAGAGCTGAGCATTCAGAGCCAGGTTCAGACAGCCTAAATGCCCCCTAACTGCCTGCACCTAATATTTTCTGTTGGCCAGCTCTGGGTAGCTGCCTGTTCAGAAGCCTTTCAAGTAGGCAGCTATTTCTGCAGTTTTGGAGCAGGAATGCAGGTGAAATGTAGGCCACTTGCATGGGGACTTGGTGCTTCTCAGCTTTGAAGGGATGCCAAGGCTCTGCGCGTGGTCGGGGGCCTGCCCGTGCGGGGCTGGATGTGGAATTCAGGTGTGAATGGACAAGATATGCCAAGGCATCGGGAGCATATTCTTATCTCTGTTATACCGGCACAGAGGCGGAAAATGTGTGCGCACTTCAAATGCAAATAAGTGCCTCCTTGTATCTCAACATGCCTAAATACTGTCAGAAACCTGATGCCGAGTGACTTGTCTGAGATGGTAAAGAAGGTACATGGCATAGCCAGAAGGCAGGCCCTCGTATTCTGGGTCCCAGTTGTGCCCTCTCTCATCACAACTTTAAGATACACCTTTCCCCCTTCTCACCAAAACCAGCCTTCTTTTCCATGAGTACTGTTCCTAACTCCATTATAACTACTTTTTGGTCTTTTCTGAAATAAATGATTACATTTTCCCTTGTATTTTTTCTTTACAGAATTCACTTCAAAGTGTGGAAATGCCAGGCAAAGGTAAAGTTTTGTTTTGTTAAAATATATTAATTCAAGATATATCATCAGAAAACACACATTTTGCTATTTATTTGTACTAGTGAGGTTGTAGCTGGCATAATGCAGATATTTACATGTTTAGTCATATTATGAGGTAATTATAATAAGCTAAAAATAAAAGTGGCATATAAATAAAACATACCATTTCCCAAAACTAATCTGGAGATTCAAATATGGAGAATAAGTAGTAGAGTGAAAGCACATAATACAGTCTGTAGTGCTATTACTGCTATTTTTAGTAGTTGTCCTTAGTTCCAACAGGGAAAATGAGTTACTTCTTGAAAATTTAATTTTGTGCATGGCTTTTCTACCCAACTCCAATAATTCTTATTCCTCCTTAAGCTTTAGTTCTCTGTCTTTTGTTGTGTAAACAGTATGTTGTTTTCTGTTAAATGATATACTGTCACAAGAAGGGTAGGCTAATAATGGTAACGGATAAAAGCACAGACCCACTCTTATTTAATCCCTCAGCTAAAATCAGTCTAGACTCATTGGCTAACGGCCAGTCCTGTCAACGTTACTGTAGAGCACCTCCCAAACTGAGGGAGGTGCAGGAGTTTGCTCTCTAGCGGGTGCCTGCGCCAGGTTGCTGGGGTTAACAGCCAGGTCCAGGCCTTGGAGCCTTGCCCTGCATTGTTCCTGGCCTGGGACATGCGGCCGGAGGGCTCTGCTGGTGCTTACAAAGAGGCCACCTTATGCATGCTGGGTGTGGGCCAACATGTGCTGTGAAAGTCATCTCAGTCCCCCCTTTCTTTGGAGGGAAAAAAAAAAGTGGCCATTTGAGATGCTTTTTCTGTTTTCTTCTTTCTCCATCTGTCAGTCTCGATTGCAGTGGACTCTGAGAGGCAAAGAGGTCACAAAGATTACAGCAGCCTTTCAAACACAGAGGTGGTTAAATGCTGGATTCCAAATGCCAGGCTTGTTGTTTCACCTTCGTGAACAACAAACAAACCAACAAACAGTAATTATATTTCTAAGCTGCCAGTAAAAGCTAAGCAGCTGGGGGTCGGGAAAGTGAGGGGAGGACATGCAGATGCCAAAGGGAGGAGAAGGTAAGTACGGTTTGTAAGATTCTTCTCCCTTGGATACATGCATTTAGCCAATGAGTTTTGTCAAACTCCGTTAATGACAACAATTTGCTAAAGCTGAAAGAAATTAATAGTTACAAATCAATATCTAGCCCTGAAATATGTTCCTCCACACACTCTTCAGAAAACCTTACTGGAAAGGATCTAAGACATTCCTATTTTAAAAGATATTTGCAAACTTGGACTTCACTGAATGAGCCGCTTCCTCAAGGAAAATTTTAATTTATTGAGTAGCATTAAAGGAATCTAGCAGATTTTTGGCACTTTACTTCTCTGCATCTATTTATTTATGCCAGGAAACCTTCAGCTACAAAGACTGATACTTTTCTGTTTGTTCCTGACACGCCCTTAATGCCATAAGGATTGCAGAATCCATCTGGCAAGGTAATATTAGAAACTGCAACTGTGAGTCAGAACTTGTCAGCACGTTAGTAATTCTGTGGAGAAGCCTACATTCAAAGTTGTCTGAGGTAACCAAAATCCAACTTAGCCTATTACATGCAATGACATACATTTTATGTATGTGTTAATGTAATACATACATTACAACTAGACCTACTACATAAAATTGCTTCTGAAAGCCAGCAAAATATTTAAAGCTAAGCTAAAAAGTTTGAACAGAAAGGTCTAGTCATCTTATCAAAGACCATGTTAAGGTCATGTCCGATAAACCAAAGAAGTCCAAGAGCAATGGCCCAAAATTGATCTGCTAGAAACTAGGCCTAACATGTGTGCACTTACACCTCACACCCAAGAAGTGAATAAAGCTATTTCACCTTTAAATAATGTTTCACCTTTTTTGAATAAAGCTATTTCATCTTTTCACTTTGAGATCATCAGCATTCCTCAGTCACCTATCTCCTTGGTGCTCACCTTCCTGATAATGCTGGGGGGGGGGGGGGGGGGGAGGGTCTCATCCTTTCACCTGGGGAGACTGAGTCTGAGAGGAAACCAGATGGTATTTTTACCCACTAAGTAAAAAACACCTGAAAGGTGAAAGTGCATTTTTGCTGAAACCACCTTTGCATTTCCTTTTCCACCTCCTTCACTTCCTGTCCCCTTTTTACTTTATTATGCTTAGCTGTCTGGAATTGCATGCATGCAAAAACTGGCAAGCCTGTAGCCCTCAAAATAAAGTAAAATAACCATCTTTGCCCAGTGCTGGTATGTTTTTGCCAAAACTCAGGGAAGCTGAAAAACATGTGCTTTGCTTTCTCTAGCAGCACAATTGCAAATGAAGTCAGCTATGACGTCTGGGGAGGGGACAGACTGCATTTCCTATTCACGCTGTTCTTTCCTGTCCCTAATATGTATCTTCATGTTATCTTCAAGAAAACAGAATCAAACTCTTAACAGCAAGAGCAGCAATCACTTACTCCAACTAGAATTTTCCTTTTCCTCTCCTCCTCCTTTCCCCAAATGATTGTTATTACCTTGAGTATCATAAAAGACTGTCAAACAGGGTTTTGTTTGTCTTCAGTATAGCTTCTCTCTGCCACAAAAGAGAAAAAGATACAGGATACTACTGCAGTGAAGGCCGTACTTAATTTGTTTAGAAAATGCTTTATTCTTTTATTTAAAAAAAAGATTAATAGAAGTTTAATATTAGTCATTTGCCATGGACAAAGCAGGTCAAAGACTGTATTCAAGATCTCAAACCTTGATTTAGTGTTGCAATAATTGGCTCTATTAACAGTGTTACCTCTGTGGACCAAATTATTCCATCACTGTGAACAGAGCAGTACTCATCCATGTTAAGTCTAAGTCTGGATCATGTTCTGGTCTCTCTCTATGAAGTCCTTAGAAAACTGTATTAATGTTTTTGTACTTAAACTGTTTTTTCCTTTTCTTTCTTCTTAAATATGAGGAAGGATAATAATTTCTAGACATTACCACCTTCCTGCAGTATAAAAAATTCCCAGAATAAAGAATAAGATTATTCAAGTTAATAAAGATTTAGCATTGTTGTTTACTGCTATCCAGAGGATGGAAAGACAGGCTGCAAATCAATACAAAACTCAGTCCATGTGTCTTTCTCAAAAGCTGATGAATGAATCTTTGTACAAGTGCCTGCAGCCTTGTAACTTCAAGTAGGGATTTCACTAGATCAGATAAATTAAGCAGCTTTTGGAATTTGGTCAGTAGGTTTTTGGGACATCTTCCCAGAAATTCCAGTGTGCACCATGAACTGATGACAGTGAATCAACAGTCTGTTCCCACTGAATTGCTGGAGTTGCTGTCTTTTGGACTGAATGTAGAAAACGGATATCTTGATGATGATACATTTAATGAACTTGCCATTACATTTAAAGGTGTAAAGTTTCCCAAACTGTATTTGGAATTTGGTAGTTACTTCTAGACCTGATCCGAAAAATATTCACCAAAGAAAGTGGAAGGGGAAAGGTGAAAAATTTTTGGAGGTTTTCCCATGTAAAACTGAAAACTATTACTCCTTCTTTCCCTGGAACAAAGCCATTATACTATTGTTTAAGAAAGGTGGCTTTTTGTTTCAGAATATGCAAAAATGTCAAGAGCTTTTTACTGATTACATTCCATCTGTGTAAATTTGTCCTGAATTGTTTTTAAATATAAGCATGACGTTTTACTTCTGTCTAAGCTGTTGTTGTGCTAAATCCTAATATGTTTTTCTGAAAGTCAGGCTTTTTACCCAAGACCAACTTTTATGTAACTACTACATCTCCCTCCCCCTAAAACATCAGATATAATTTAACAGGGCATTATAGAGCACACAGTAGCAGAGACTCTTTATTAACAGCAGGACAGTGGAAGACTAAGTTTTTTTTTCAAGGGCTAATTCATAGGATTCTTCAAGTAACAAGAGGGAGAAAAGGAGATAGAGTTTCGAACGATTGGGTAAATATTGGTGCTTGGAAACTCTGTATCTCATCAGTTTTTGCATCATAACCTTTTAATGTCTTGCTGTCTCCTTATCATTATGATGGTCTAATTAACACTGATTAGCCCTTTTTTTTTTTTTAATGGTCCTAAACTGTATTTAGGACTGTGCTCTTTTCCCTCTCTCCGAAAATAAGTGGGAAGGAGCAATATCAAGCTTGTGGTCTCCAAAATATATTTAAAGTGTCACTAGGGTATTAATCCTTCCTCCAAGATTCTGTTTAACCAGATATTTTTCATGTTTTACCTGGAGAAAATATGTGCAAAGGATCGGACAGGGCGTGTTTAATAGGTATTAAATTGATGTAATCTGCTAGTGCAGTAACAGCAAAATACCTACTCTGTTAGAAGGTCTGGCACTGAACTAATATGTAAATTGTAATATTGGACTGAGAGGAAGAAAGAAAATGGTCTGCTATAAGGAATAGGCTAGTGTGTTCTTTACTAAATCTTGATGGCACATGCATGAATATTCATAAACACTTTGGGGGACCGCATGGATTATTCTGTTTGTCACCAAGGGTGAAATTCATTTCTTCAGATGTCATGTACAAGGAACACAGGTCAAAAATAAGCATATCTGGGAGCCACGTATTGATTCATTGCCTAGGCTAGAGTTCACTTCCCTTGGTCTCACCTCATTTCTGCAATGTAGCAGTGAGAAGGTGATGCCAACTAATTTCATACCAGAAATAAATTAGAAGGCTTGAGTTGTGAGGTTATTAATCTTGGTCACAGTCCACTTTGTGATGTATTGTACTCGTCATTCCCCTAGGTACTAACTGTGCCTGGGATACCTTTCTAAAAAATACTCTGGCATATCTGAAGCTGTGGATCTGCTGTAGGAAGTCTACATCCTGTGCTACGTAAATCAGTGAAACCTCTTAGTCCTTTCAGTATTTAAGATGTATGAATCATAAAAGTCATAAAAAGCCTTAAGATTATCTAGGTGATGTTATCTCAGCATACCAAATCCTATTCAGCAGCTCATAAAAGTGCAGTGAGAAGACGTTGACTAGCTCTTGTGAGTAATGGACACTTGCAGACTAGCCAAAAGTTTACCTCTAATTTAGTTAATTGACACTGGGCTTGATGAGCAAGGAGTGGGGGATAAAAAGCATGACTGTAGCCCAGAGGCCACAGAATAGTTTTAAATTGAGAGCTGACAAGAGTAAGAAAACAAATGTAGAAAAAAATCTTACAGCTACAGACCAGGTTATACTTGAACATTTGCATACACTTGAGGATCAGCTCTGTTCCTGAAAAGATCATCATACTGGATCTCCTAGTAAATTGATAAATAGGTAATGCTGAAGTTTCATTCGTCTCCCTTTACTAGCAGACAGACTGATTGCCCCATTGCTGTCCTCACCCCTCACGCTCCGTCTTAGCAGGAGAACCAGACTGTAGTACCCCTGAGCTCTTTTTCTGAAACCAGCTCCATTTCTGCAGTTGGGCACAGACTCGAGAAGCCCTTGGGCGAAAGATGGAATTTCTTTTGAGAGAGAGAGAGAAAAAGAACAAAGTTTTCCAGCCCCTTTCAGCAGGCAGCCTTGCTGATGTTTTCTGTAAATAAGTGAGGACTTTAACCCTGTGCCATTTAGCCATATGGATCTTGCAGGATGGGCAGGTCCTGGGCACCCAGGAACCTTTTTCCCCCTCACAGCTGACAGAATGAAACATGTTGTAAATAAATGAGGCAAAAATTAGGCCTCTGCCCCACTTTTCTTTTTTCTCTCTTTTTTTTTTTCTGCTCCTTCCCCACCCCCGCTGTCTGGCATTCAGTTATTTCTTTCAGCTAACTGATTAGAATCATTCTTCTGCAAATACGGCCCATGAACAAGATAGTTTGGATATTGTGATAGGCATATTGCACCTTAGTCACTTCTTTGCTTGGCATGTGCAAATTTTCTATTATGGAAAATATTTTTCCCATTACACTACTGTGTATGTTTTGGTATTTTTTTTATCCAAGGAGTGTTTCCTTCTTGCTGTTATTCTGGAGACAAAATTTGAAACATTCCCTTACAGTCTACATTACAGATTGTGTAAAAACTGCTGGTTGCCAAGGGTCATGTTTCAACAAACAACAAGAATTTTACAAAGATTCTGAACTATGCTTCACCCTCTTTCAGGAAAAAGAAAGATGAAAAGGTGAAAAGGTTCTTTTTTGCAACCATTCACTTTAGTGGGTCAGTTTGCATAAATAAGGACTTGCTATTACATTATATCTACCCATCTGCCACTTTGGTTAGTTTGGAGCCAGGGAGTCTCCTAAATAGCTGTTTCTCCCAATATGAGTAGTGTGTTATTTTTCAGATAAAATAGAAAGTATTGGTTCAAAATCTTCACTTCATCAAACAGAACATTCTCCTTATAGTACTAAGATCATAATCCACTGATGTCCTCTTTTGGAACTCTTTAAGAAGGTTTTATGCATATTACTGTGGTTAATTCCTTGGAATGTAGAAGAACTCAGTGCAAATTTAAACTTTTAGTTTGGAAGCTACTAAGTTGTTACAAATCCAAGAGAGTTGGGTTTGAGGATAATATGGTATCCTAGGGAAAATGCATTAGAGCAAAAGATAAAGGAGGATAAACGGAGAAAGTAATGAAGAGAATGAATAAAAAGATAAGAAACATAATGCTAGGCACAGAAGTGTATATATAAAACAGGGAGTAAAGGACTGGGTTTTGTTACCCTATTAATCTCTAAATTTTTTTTGTTGTCATATGTGGAAGATGATTACAACATTACAAAACACAGTATTCTAGCCAGTCCTTCATGAATGTAATGTGGTGTCAGTATTTCCAGGAGCAAACCCTGGTATATGACAGACTATTGTAATGTTATGTATTCTTGTGCTGTGACATAGTTAAAATCTGTTTAGTTTAGAATGAAGACTCAAATAAATCCTTCACATTTTTAGCCATGTATTTTGTGACTCAAAGATCTGGAGTATTTGCTAGTTCAAAGGCAAAAGATACCAAAGCAGGGGAAAAAAATACCAGCCTTAGGATGTATTCTTCGACATTTCTAGCAGGAAAATGAGATAGCTAAGTCCAGTGCATCATTGGATCTGTATCTGATGTAGGGCAGGATTCTTGCACCTGTTCCAACTATAAAAAGCTAGTATAAGCACATTTTAGGTTTTTCCTAATCCCGTGACAATTTTCTAATTGGAATAGTGCTCCTGAGTGCCATGGCAGGACATGGTGTAGGAAATATGTCAGGAATTGTGACAGAAAGTTCTGAGAGTGCATTCTTGATCATGTAGGCATGTGGGAGATGAGGAAAAAAGTGAGAATTTGGGTACCTTCTTGGAAGACAGAGCATCCTGATCCTGGAATGATGCAGTGCACCCTGATACACACATACACCTCTTGCTTTCTCACCCTGTCCCTTGCCTGAGAATTCAAGAGTGCTCTGCTCCCTCGATGGAGGGTGCCAGGGCTGGGGATTTTAATTTACGCTGGCAATCACGTAGTCCCTAGCTGCTCCAGAAATGTGTGCCAGTGACTGCAGAAAAAGAGCAACGCAGAGCTGAAGCCAAAGGAAGTAATGTAAATAAAGGTGTGATATAAATGAGGGTACAGCCTGCGTTTGATATATCCATGTAGATATATATTTTAGTGTCAGTGATTGTGGAGTATTACAACCAGTCCATGACCATCTGAATGCTGAGTATGCCTGAGTGTGACTGCTATTATATATATATTTTATGAGTTGTTTATCTACAGTTGCAACAGCTATATAGTCTTAAAATGAAACTAATGCCTTTCTACACTCTACTGCTGTGTTGCCAGTTCCCTTCAACTAAGTAGCCATGTAGCTGCAGAAATTACAAAATGCCTACATAATAAAAATCTTTGCAGCGCAAAAAATTAAGAGACTAAAATGACATATCTGAGACACACTGACTTGCTGTAGTTTAAAAGACTTACTTTGAAAATGCCTTAATTTGAAGGCACTATAATGAAAAACTATCAATGATACACCAGAAATGAGCTAAGGCTGGTTTCAGAAGCACAGATGGCTGATTGGCTTCAGTTGGTAGGTTATGTCATTTTAATTAAATTTTATTAGGAAGCATTTCAAAGCTATAACTGATGGTTTAAGATAAATATGCTTCTTCACAAATGACCTATTGCTAACCTTTATTTATTTCTCTCCCTCTTCTCAGCATTAATAGAGGATGCTGTGACTGAGCTCTCCATGGCCATCTCTTACCTCATCCATGTCTACAGCAGCAGCTTTGATGCAGGTTTTCAGCTTGCCAGCATACCTAAAAGTCCTTCATGTGCTGATATCAGCCTAGATTCCCAGTTCAGCTTCACTGTTTATGCTGCCCATAACATCCCAGAAACTTGGGTGAACAGGTAGGAGATTTCAGTAGGTGTTCTCAAGAAAGGGTGTTGTCTCTCGGCTCTTACAACCACATGTGTTTCACAGATACTAGTTTTCCTCCACAGGTTTGGTGATACTCCTATATTCATATTAGAGATTGAGTAAGTAAGTGGGTGTATCTCTGCTGTTTTTCTAGCATAAAGTGTACTTAAGCTGATTGACTAGGAGACTTCAAGTCCTGTAGACACAAAGAGGCTTGAGGAGGTGACCTGGGCAGTTGCCCTTGGCCAGAAGCAGGGTCTGGCATCGATGGGTGTGTTTAGGTATGCTTGTATGACCTACTTGCTTGGAGAGAGGTAGGAGGGTGAGTGCTGCATGCCCAGAAAATTTGGGTCAGGACTTCATGTGGCCTCTGCAGCACAAGTAACTTGAAGGGTTGAAGACCAGCTTACGAGGTTCAACAGAGCTGTGCTTGCTTAAACTTAGTCTGAACATGGCCTTATCAGTAGTTTTTGCTGTTGGTGTATTCAAATCACATTACTTGGCTAAGCATGTGCATTGGCAATCTTCTTTTTATATACGGTGGTTAAAATAATTACAATTTATAGGTCCAAGTGCACCCAGTGTGTCAGCACAGCAGAGGAAAGCAAAGATGGAGACAACTTTAATAAAAAAGCTGATTAAAATATTCTCTTCCACATTGTTTATATATTCAAATTAGTTGTCTCTTCAAATGGCTGTGTTTTCTACTCTGAATAAAATCTCCTCTTACCACTCCAGTGCAATTAAAGAAGGACAGAAGACTACAGTCTGGCAACATTATTTTTATGGGCGAAAATGTTATTCTCCGAGTTCTTATTAATACTTTCCCCTTGCTCCCACTTTACCTTGAATTCCAAATGACTGATTAAAAAACAGTGGGATCATTTGCATTAGAATGTGAGCAAGAGTGTACTATACAGCATTTAGCTGTAATTAGCAGTTTAATAAAAATCAGAGAATTTGCATTAGTTAAGGTAATAAATACAGAACTATAGTCACTGTCCTAATTTTGCAGATGGTTATGCCATTCCCACTGCATTTTATGATTTTCCAGTAAAATGTGAAATTATATATGGCCTAAAGTGCACTGGTGACTTGAGCGCTATATTCAAGCATGTGAAAATGAGAATCTCTCTTCCTCCTTAATCTCCCTTTCCAACATTCTTAGCTAACATATGCTTCTTAACATGGACTGCAACCCTGACGCCTACTTTCCTCAAATCCCTTTACTAAAACCATTTGTATTCCCTCTCCTTATTTCCAAAGCACTGCCTAATTTTGTGCTGGCCATGTCACATCTTGCTGCTGTTCATAACACACTTAGCATTTTGCCATCTCTCACTGTCTATTTCACATTGTTTTACCAAATGTCTATGTGATAAATAACTTTTCTTCTAGTGGCTTGGGATAAAAGAGAGGGAACTGTGTTACAGAATCATGTCAGTGTCTCCTCAAATCCCTCTAAAGCTCACTTTTGTGGGTTGGCTCTTTGTCACTAATTTTACATTTGTGCTCTCAACTACCTATTCCAGTCTTACTGTCCTTCTTAAAAAGGTAAGCACAGGCCTTACAAATTGCAAACAATGTAATAAAACAGATTACCTTTTTTTATTGTATTTTCATTCCTTCCTCCTTCTTTTATCAGTTTGTTATTTTCTCTCATTTAAATCTCAAACAGATGTGTCCCATCTGATGCCAATGGCATAATGTTGCTAGAATCATATTTAGCTGCATTTGTTTCTCCAGCCCAGAAAATCAGGTTTCTATCTACACGTGGATGATACGAAGTGGTCTTTGGGACAAGACTAGAGAGTCATGTCTTTTGCCCTGTAGGCAGGCTACCTAGGTACAACACTTTGCAAAGACATATAATGTGTAGAAGGGCCTGCAATCTGAACAACCTTTCTGACTTCAGTTCTGCTGAAGCATAGTGTAAGCATTAGCTTCCCAGGATTAGGGCCTTATGGTACATAAATCAGGGATGTATAGATATCAATACTTCTATTTAAACAGCAGTGCTCAATTACTAATCTTACTAAAATCTATTATTTCCTGCACTACCTTCCAGTTGTTTATAGTGTTTAGACTCTAGAAGAAAGATGTCATATTTAAGAGCAGAAGCATTTCCTATTGATTCTGGTAAAGTATTTTCTTTCCTTTCTCTGCATAGGTACGTCATAGATACTACAGATATCTGATATTTTTCTTTGAATTAAAAGAAAAAAAAAGCCATTGCTACAATGATTCTAACAATTATTATAATGTTCTAGAAGAGATCAACAATCATGCCTGTAATGAGGCAAAGCCAGACACCTTTAATCTTCAAATGGCTTCAAATTTACTGCTTTCTTCCCCTGCCCATCATTCTTGTATAGAATGTGGCCCAAAGCTGGGAGACAATTTTGTAGAGGAAGATGGGGAAGTTACAAGACAAATTAAGAGCAGTTAGTTGATTATACAGTATCCCTTTATTTTAGACTAATATTGCATAAGGTTTCAGTAAGAACAATATGAAACTAGCAGATAGCCTCAGACCTAAATTACGCTGTGAAGCTAGTCAGATAAGTTTCCAAAGAATGCCAACCCTTTAATGCTTACGCTGTCATAACTGCTTGCATCCTCTTAAGGATCACCCTGTTTTTCACAGATTGGGAAATGTTAATGCAGATAGATTTACTTGACTGAAGTTGTATGATGAACAAGTTATAACACTTCATAACTTATGTCAACACTTCCCTTGACTGCAATGATGAAAAAAATAACCTTAATGACATAAACATGGAGCAGAATCTGAATCTTAAGTACTTTCTTTGATCTCTGACTACAAAAAAAAAAAAATATTATTATTTTTTAAAATACTCATATGAGAGCCATTATTTTAATTCTTTCTATAAAGAAGGATGGATCTTCACATTTCTGAATGGTTAGCCCCAAATTTACTCCATTGAACATGTTACATTACAATTAATCTTTCTTTTCTTTCCCTTTGTAGTTACAAAGCTTTTTCTTTTTCCTGTTCATTAACTTATGCTGGGAAGACAATATGTCAAGTGAAGATTTGCAAAAATATACAACCTAAAAGATCCTTCTTTTTCCTTGTGGACTGGAATGAGACGTAAGTTTTGGTCTGTGTTTGATATATGTTTGTCTGACAGATTTTACACGATGAATATTAATTTCTAGAAAGTGTAGGGCAGAAAGGGCACTTTGTTGTTATGCTCGTTGTATGTGACATGAAGTAATGGTGTTCTAAATATCCCAAAGTAGTAATACAAAACTAAGTACAGCTAGGAAGACCTGTGTCTTTTTTATGGATCTTTCTGTGTGTGCAAAATAAACCACACAGAATTCAGAGAAATTGAGGAAGGTTGGAGTGGGAAAGGAGTAGGACAGCAAGAGGAAGAGAAATAGGACTAAACCAAGAAGCTGGTTTCAGAAGAGCATTCATTTATCAGTGCTGGCACTGATAGGATACCGAAACTGAAAGGAGATGCAACCAAAGGATATATTTCAGTTCTCTTTTTAGAATTTCTGCGCTTTGGATCTGCATCTAATAGGTAAATCCAACTTGAGAACCTGTTGTAGCATATTTTTAAAGGGTCTCCATTTAGAAGGAACAAGGCTGTCAGTTTTTATATAAGAAGGGTCTGCACTCAGGCGTTAAGATGAGGACTTTAGTTTAAGAGACTGGAGTTTTAGAATAAAGGCTACCAGCTATCTGTCACCTGCCTGTCTGCTTTGAGGAAAATAACTCCACTGAAAAGCAAAGCACACACACAAATAGCATTCAGTTAAGGCAACAGCATGACAAAGGCATACCTGCAATACCTGGGAGAAAAGAAGTAGGCAATTCTTTAAATTCTGGTGGTAATACTGCTCTCTCCCAGCTCCCCGAATATGGCATTTTTACATTTAGTCTTTCAGTTTTTGGTATTTTACATTGTGATTTAATCTGAATCTGAAAGAAGCTTGATTACATTATAACTGAACAGACTACAATTCATTTAAAAGAGATTTTGTCACATTGTAGTTCAGTACAAAGTGTGCAGTTTATAACTTCTGTTTGCCTGTATCTAAGACATATAGGAGTTTGGAGCTGGTCAAATGAAATAAGACTGTTTTTGGTCAAACCCATTACACAGAAATTTTGCATAGCCTTCTTACATAGCACTCCTGAACAGATGTAGGAAATTTAGTATGTATGCCCTAAGGTTAAGAAACAAAATGGGTGCATTTCTACTAAGGTTCCAAATCAGTTCTTCTAGGCCCTAACATCTGCTTTGATACCTCACTTGAGTCCATGGGGTTTATGTGATGAGCTCACAATCTTTTGTATGATTGGGAAGAAACTATTTTTCCTGTGTTGAAAAAAAAAAATTGGACCATTCCCATTTGCTCTGTAGGAATTTTCATCTTGTCCAAGTTTTAGTCAAGTGCTGTCTTATGGCACATATGGGGAGATATAATTGAAGTGTAGAGAAAGAATTATATTTCTTATGAGTATTTTTGGCTTCTAATAAGTGGCTGCTGCCTTTCTGGAATGCATCCTACACAACCTCTTTATAAGACAAAATATAGGGAGATAGAATAGAAATAACTGCTTCAGCCATAACTGGAACAGAAATTCTGCTCTTCCATTTCCATAAAAATGTAAAGAAATCAGATTAAAGCTTCAGGATTTCTGTTTAAACCTCTCCATCTGCAAAATCAGTATTAAATGCCTACAATTACATCAAAAAGCTCCTGGGAAAAAGAAAGTGAAGTACGCAGACCAAATTCCTCTGTAGGTCATAGATACTTGTAAGGAGGCTCTTGACATCAGAAACAAGGTTTGTAATTGTATGAAACTTGATAATATTAGTTTGAAAGGGCTCCTTTATATTTTTTATTGTAGCTTGGATTTCAAAAATCATTTTGAAAATGTAATTCAAATCAATTCCAAACTACGTAACCAAAAATGTGTATCTGTCTGGCAGGCTGCACAATGTTTCCTTTAACCATCAAAGGTATTTACATGGTTTTCAACTAAAACTGGTTGGCCCAGATTTGTGTAAGCCTCAAACCATGAGGGCAGGGTTTGTGGACCTAATGACCTGAGGTCCAGAAGCACAGGCTGAGAATCTAGGCCGCCAGATATGCCATTATTTTTGTATGCTTTAGCTTGTATCCAGAAACAGTTTTTGCAAATGAGGGCTATTTTTGAGCCAAAATGCAAACCTAGATGGGGTGTTTTAAATCAGCTAAGTCTTCCAGGAAGAGCTTTCCCTCCTGGTCTTTGAGTCACTACAGTGCTCCTAGGTTGGCAGGACAGATTCTGCACAGCACCAGATGTTTGCAAAGCAAACACTGCCTGCAGGACATGAACATGTTAAGGTTGTGACAATAGATTCTGCTCTCATTTCAATTCTGACACAGCACTTAACAACAAAACAGAAGGTTTTCACATAAAGACATGGGCCAGCTGCTTTACTATGTTGTGCTTAGCACAGTGCAACTCCAGTACAGTATCAGAATATTAAATAGGAAAATGATGCCATAAGATATTTTCTTAGTGACAATATGCATAGGAAAGGAAATGTTTGTTTTTAATTTATTTAAAGTATGACATACTTGTCACACAGTGCGGTATGGGAGAATGTGTTTGTTGATATTTGTGCTACTACTAACCCAATAAGAAAGAATGAACAAACAGCACCAAACTTGACAGAATAATCTGTATATTCAGAGTATTTCGAAACATGCAGACAGAAGGAATAGTAGGTGTGGTGCCATATTATTACTGGAGGTACTACATGCCCAGCTGGCATAATTTAAAACATGCTCAAGATAGGCTGGTTTGGCTGCCATACAATAAATATATGTATATAAACACTCCTTAGTACTTTATGTGAGAACTGAAGCAGGAATTAATTAAAAAACAGAATATCTTAATGAAGTAAGTGTTACTGCAGTTGTTTTTACACATCATCAAGTGGCACCATTTCTTATCATAGGAAGTCTGAGTCACTCAAAATTGTAACTAAGCTGTGTTAACTCTAGGTTATATTTTAGCTACCTTTCTGAAACTGAAGGAATATGTTCACGTGAAAAGTTTGCAAGGCAGACAAGATTTCTTTTCTGTAAGACTTCTCATCTTGAGTCATAAAGTGCTACTTTCATTTTTTTTCATGTGTTATTTTCAGTTGATCACAGCCATTGAAAATGTGTGTGACAAAAGGCCACCAGGAGTAGCTTCTGTTACATTAGGAAGTCACCTAACTTAACCTAGTTAGTCACCATCCAGTTATGGGTCAATCAGGTCAAAAAATAAACCTAGCTAATTTGAAATGAGTCCTGATCTTAGATCTTAGATCAGGACTGACTGGAACAGGATAGAAAAATGGAGAGCAGTGTTTTGATCATTAGGAATCTGGGCAGAGAGTTCTTATAATAGGTAAGACTTACTTTATTTGTTGATTTTCATCTAATTAGTTTGTGTTTTAAAGTTCTTTAACAAGTTACTGTCTGAACTTGAACTGGTGGGGTACTGTGTTTTAGCATACGCTTCTGGTAAAGTCTTTTATCATCTTTAGTCCTTCTCAGAATGTTTACAGAAAAGATGGGAAATATTTGGTACCTATCACGGTTGTTTCATTTAGTGTTTTTGCGGTTTATACTTTTTTAGGAATGTACTTTTTGCTTTAGAGTTTGTATGTTAACTTTGAAAAGTATGATAATCACCTTGGTGCAGAGTTTGAACAGCTTCATACTATCTAGCACATAGTCTGCATAGTCCAAAAGCTGCCATCTTATTTTCCCATCCCCTTCATTTTTCAATGACTGAGACTTCTTAATTACTTTCTTCCTTTTTTATTAACTAGCTGCTTTTAATATCTTTGTTCCACCATCTCCTCTCTTTTTCCGTTCTCCATGATTTACGTTAAACCTACAGACATGAAATATAGAATTAGCATTAAGCCTACCATCCATCACCTCAGATACTTTCCTGGCTTTGGGTTTCCCTCTTCCCCATATTTTGTTTGGCTTGTCTGTTTAGTTTATACTCTCTCAGGGCAAAGTCTGGGTTGCCCAAGAGCTCTTCAGTTTTGAGTGCCCTTAGGCTATTAGGCCCTTAGCCTTGGAAACCAGCTGTATAACTTTATCTAATGTCTGTAAACAGCACTTTCTCAGTGAATAGCATCTCTGTTCTTCTCTACTACTGTTGAAATTGTTCACCCACGAGATGTCTTATTTCTGGCCACCGTTTCATTTCCTTTTTCTTCCTCTTAGTCATCCATTTGTCTTAACCTCAGGCAGTCAGGGAGGATAACACCAGTCGGATAAGCTTAGACATATATTAATCAAAGTTCTTAAATACAATGCAGCTATTCCCCTTCTTCGTTGTGTACCACATGTCATTGAAAGGGAAATTTTGCTCATCTTTGACCCATGGTTTAAGTCTCAAGTTATATGACCCTTGTTAAAGTCTCTAGGTTCTTTTCTTACATATGTACATCAGGCCATATATTGTATCCTAGAGAACTTATGCCAAGCATCTGCTCTCTGCAGTGAGAAAGATATTGTGCATTTTGTTTCATTGCTCCAAGTTCACAAAGAACATTAAAAAATTCTGTATTAGAAAGTATAGGTATTGTTTTTATTTTTGTCTCTTCATAGCAAGTATTAATGATGCTTTAAAGTTAAGTGTAGCTGCTGTAGAGTGGCTTTATGTAACGTGGACAGAGTTGTTGGCCTGTAAATAAAAAGACAGAGAACAAGCTATCTATGGCATGTATAACAGTTCAGTTGCCAAATAGTTTTTAACTGATTATGAGTAAGAGAGAGGGCATAAGACAGGGAAAGCAGAATCTAAAGCTATAAATAAAGACACGTGGGAAGACAGTTAAGAATTGTTTCTTAATTCTGTTGATGTTAATTAGAGAGGGAAATTGCTGTTTTGCTTTATTACACAAAGCAAGAGGTATGCAAATTTGAATAATTTCCAAAATGTTTAGGATTGATCATCTGAATCTTGACATTAATGTTAATTGGGAGTACTCGAGAACTTCAGCTGGAACGATCTAATTTCTTTCAGTAACTCCTGAGTGTATTCAAGGAAACTTTCCTGAAGCCAATGGAATTTTGACAGATTTGTAGTGACAGAACTAGGAGTAAAATCTTATGCTAATTTTACATTATACTGCTGCTTTGTCTCAAATCTGTTACCCATAATCCTTACGTTTTCCAGGATACTATATGTTTTAAATACTGATTTCTACATATGCTTGCTGCTTAATTAAGACTGTTAATTTTTAAAAACACTGGAAGTTGCATTGTTCTGCCCAGCTAGATTGAGTATCTGAAAATTTAATGCACTTTGTATTATTTAGATTTATATTCTAGGTTTAGATTCAAGTTTATGCAGAATTTTTTGTTTTCTTAATGCTTATGTTGTCAATGCAGAATAACTCTTTTAGCCCTTAGCTCTTAATATTGATTTTATTTACACAGAAAATGTAATTAATCTCATTTTCCGGTTGAGAAATTTAAGTTTGCACTGAATATACATGGAAAAAATTAGAAATGTACCTTACACCATAACCTTCCTCTTCAGGAAGAAGAGGAACGTCTCTGGGGTAGTCACATACATGATTTTTCCATACAGTGTGAAAGTATCTTAATTATTAGAATTGTTGTAATTTAAGATTTTAAAACCAATTCATATAATCTATATAAACAAACTGAATTATCTAGCAAGTTGCTGATGGTCAGTACAAGGCTGAACTGAATACTGATATATCTGAATTTTCTCCCTGAAAAACATGAATCACTTGTTGCTTTTAAGACAAAATTTGCCTCCACTCTTAATTTCATTAGAAGTAGCCTTTGTCTCTGAAGACAATAAGCTGGGCAATAACTGTTAGTTTACAATTCAGTCCTTAGTGGGTTCTTCTGAAATAGTCATTCATTGATAAGGCCATTGTATGGCAAAAGCTGTTCCTGCTTTTCTTAGCTCAGTGATTACCCATTTCAGTGATTATATATGATTCAGTGATTTTATATGCCTCTTCTCTCATACTCTGACCCCACATTAACTGTTGGCAATGCTTGCCGGTGTGTTGAAAGGACTTGTCAGTTGCATTTTCCTTTAGATAATTAAACCCTTGCAATATATGGCTTGATATATGTGTTATGTAACAGGGCTAAAATCCTTTTTAAAATTTTGCTCTTTTCGGATTTTCTTTTAGAATCAACTTTCCTCTACGATTAAAGGCTCTTCCGAGAGAGACTATGCTGACAATAAAACTACTTGGAGTAAACAGTGCCTCTAAAAATACAGAAGTGCTTGCTTGGACATGCTCCCCATTGTATCCAAAACAGTAAGTTCAGTTTTGTATGATAGCTTTAAAAAAGAGCGTTCTTGAATAGTATTGCATTCAACTTGGGAGGAATATAAAAGCACAGAAATACTTATTTGAGAGCCTTGCTGTAATAAGATTGAGACAGTAACTTACAGTAAACTGTACCTGATGTGCCTGTAAGAGCCCCATGCACGAGCTTTTCTTTCTGCGAAGAGTTCTTCCAAATACATTGGTTTTGAATTTGGCTTCCATAACTATTTAACTTACAGTAAAGCTCCTCAGGTCTGTTGAAAGGCCTTCCTGTACCCTTTCCTGTATCTCTCCAGTATCCTTCTCAGCTTTGCCGCTTGTTCACAATTGTTTGTTTTCTGAATCTGGTTTCCTTTCTCACGTCCATTCAGTCTGTCAAAAGTGGGAGTGCTAGCGATGACCAAAGTGAGCACCTTTCCCTCGACAGAGCACTGTAGAAGCTTTATCTTCTTTTTTAACTTCTCCTTTTCTACACAGCATTCAGTGTAACAGGGGTTTAAGGAGGCTTGTAGACTTGAGTGTCTCTGTAGTGATACATAAGCAAAGCTTTAAAGTAAATTTTTCGCAGTACCTTAAATGTATTTTAGAAGTACTAAGACATCTTAAGTTTCGATCAAGCCATTACAATAATACTTAATTTTTATGTAGACTCCATACCCCTGTCCCCTGTATGCCTCAGAATAAGATTCACAACAGTTGTATTGCAAAGTGCACAGCTGCCTAAGTTGGGCAATAGAGAGATATGCTCAAGCCTCACGAATTTCTGCGTAAGCATCCAGCTCTCAGCTGTAGCACTTTTTATCATCTTAAGACCTCTTCATCTGCTTCTGCATATGGTGGCATCCTCTGTTTAAAAAAAGAAAAGAAAAAAAAAGCCCTAATTGCATTTATGCATTTACTATATATGAAAGACACCAGGTTCCACTGAATTTTTAGTCTGAGAGGCTTAAAACACCGGCCTGTAGGTTGGGCTGAGCTAGAGGCTTTTTCTGTCTTTTCAGAAGAGAATTCAAGATTCATTTGTTCAGAGAAAGAGAGCATGTTTCTGTGACTTAGTGATTAGAGCACTTAGCTGGAAGGAAGGAAGGAAGGAAGGAAGGAAGGAAACATGAATCAAGTCTCTGCTCCAAAGAATGCTTAGGCATTTTATTCAATGACTTTTTCTTACTCTTTCGTTAGGCTAGTCTATAGAAAAGAGCACAGCACTCACTCTTCCACCGTGTGTGTTTAAAAAAAAAAACATGCATTATGCTTATTTTGAATATTTCTATCTTTCTGATGCTTAGGGTGAAATACGTAGAGAAAATACCTTGGCTGAGAATCTGATTTGAACTGAAGTGTTAGAAATGTGCTTAGCCCCAGCAAGGTGATGTGTGCTGAGTATGTGCAGAAGCTGAGCATTAGGCATGGGACCTTAGCTGGAGAACACTTAGGTACCTTTGGAGGTAAACGGGCTATTTGAGCATCCTTTTCTTGAGGACCTGTGTTGTACTAGAGTTTTCTTCTCAATATTCAAGTCCTAAAGCAAAGATTTTTGGAAGATTCGAAACCCCTCAGCTTACTATGATACATTTTTCATGTATGCCTTAAGAGTAAGCATACTGATTTTTGTTAGGTAGATCCCCAAGGCATCTAGGCAGTTTTGAAAATTTTACTGAAAAACAGTTCCATTCTTTCATGGCATTACACAGTCAGCACAATGAAGGGAATACAAGGTTACTTTCCTTTCATCTCCTGTGTAATTGTACAGATCATTGCTGAAATGACCTTCAAAGCAGAAATAAAGGTTGAAGTGTTTGAGAAGGAATGATTTAGGAATAATATGTGCAGCATCCCCTAATGTTAGCTGTGTCATTAACAGTTATAGGAATTGCTAACACAAAGAAGCTTAAATGCTTTTTCCTCTTTTAGTCAGCCACAGGTCCACAAAATTATTCATTCACCGTGATTTGAATTGGTAGACTGATTGAAAAAACAAGGGTACCCCTGAAATTCCTTCTGAAATGTAAAACTTAGACATCTGAACATTTACCCCATCTGCTATTCCATTTCCTTTGATACTCATGAATATTTTTTACTAGAGTAAACTAGCTCTCAAGATTAACTATTTAGAAAGTGGCAAGATTAAAACTGTCAGGTGTTTCTGAATGGATAATACTATTAGTTAGCTGAAACAATTGAGAAGCAAGAGTAGGACTTTGAGAGACCATTTCCTATTTCACAAAAAAAGAAATTAATCATTTTTTAAATTTAACTCACTAATTTTGAGGAAAACACTAATAAAGTGAGCAATGAACAATGAACCAAACCTTGCTCCTGGCATGAATCTAAACTTCAAGACTTATTTCAGTGGAGTACTTCTGAAAGGGAAAGTGTGTACCAAGAAAAGATTTGCACCTGTCCTGTCATGCTAACATTGGAGAGTACCATGTACTATTGCAAAGAGTATACTATTATGGTCTCTAGATGAACAAACTCTGCAAATGTATCTAAAGAGATTAAAGAAATCTGGCTAGGAAATCTCTGACAAAATATTTCTGAGATGGAAAATACCACTTTTCTAATTTTCACATAAATTAATTTGAATCTTTAGAAATTCCTAACTGATTCTCAGGTCTAGGATTTAATTTATAGTGCAAAGGAGAGAAATAAGCTCTTTGAAGAAGTCAGTAGCCCTGATGTATTTGCCTGGGCCATCAAACATCCTTTTCAAATCCTTGTGCTAGTCGACCACTGAGCCATTCTTCACATGGTCAGTAAAGAGGAGAAGAGAGGGTGGCCTCTTTTTCTCTATTCAAGAGCGTTTTTTTTAAAAAAAAGTTTCTTTTTTTTGTTAAAAAGTGGAAAAAGAAAATAAATGTCAAACAGTTTTTTAAAATACAATTCCTGATTTTTACCCTAATATATCCTGTTCTGATTATAAACACATGAATCCCATTCAAGCTGGCTGTGACTGATGTAAAAAGAAAAAAAAATAAGTTGAGATGATCTTTTTTTGCTATTTCAGATATTACTTAGGAATCTTGAAGATCTTAAAGTGATCTAGCACCAAAAAAACCCCAAAAACATATTAATAGACTGTGAATTTACTCCTCTCTGTAAGTTTACTATCCATTTTCTCTTCGAAAATGGCTGTTGTCATTGTATGGTGGTTCTCTACTTTGTAGCTTAATAACCAAATTACTTATTTATTTTTAGTATAAACTGAAGATTAAGAAAAGCTGAACAATTTCTTATTTTAACATATAATATGTACAAGTCCCTTTCATCTGTATCTAGAAGTGTGGAAAGCTGCTTACCCTTATGGACAGGACCATATCAAAGTCCTGCCAGATCAAAGGGCTATAACTTTTCTCTGGGATTTTAACATTCCAGTCCTGCTCCGAACAAAATATTAACTAAGCAGAGTGTATGAGAAGTATATATATATAAAAAAAAACCTATTTAAAGCAAGCATATTACTTACTATTCAGCAATCTGTTTCTCATCTCAATCGCTTCCCCATACCCTGCCCATATTCAAACCACACAAACCCTAAAAATGATCTCATGAATTTGACCTGTTTCATTTTTTTTCCTATTAAAGACTTGTCAGTGAGTAGATGTTAGTAAATTTCAGATCTGTTTGTTTGAAATTATTTCCTGAATTCTAGTAGTGTCTCACACTGTTCTGAGCATTCTCTTGCAGCTTGTTGGTTTAAAATGTGACTAGCTGATGGATGTACTGGGCACCTTCTGTGCTCTTTATCAAATGTATGCTTGTATTATTGCTTATCAGCTTTGCATGTTTATCTACAAATGCTCTTACTTTTTACAAAACTGACTTTCTGCAAAAATTCTCCAATGTTTGCCTAAATGTAGTTGTTTACCTTAAAATTATTGCTCACAAATTTCTTTGTTAACTTCATCAATAGGTTTTTGGACAAAAAGTGTGAAAGAGTTAGGAATACAACTGAAGCAAATTTGTTTCAGAAGTCTTGAATAATCTGGTAATTTTATATTTGCAGTATTCTGCTACTTCAGATTTATGGAGGTCATTTAAACTAGAAATTATGGAAATGAAAAATGTGGTCCTTGTATATGTCTGTAGGACGTTTAGCATTACTTTACAGATGAAAATTATATCTCTGAGTGTTCTAGAATGTTCAAGTACTCTTAATTATGATAAAATATTTATTTCATGGTATCATTCCAGGGCAGAATTAAGACTGCTTGGCCAATACGCTATGGTTTTTTTATAGCTTAGCAGCTCTGAATTTCCTTTAAATTGAACCTCAACTCTGAATTGCTGAGGTTTGTAATGTCAGGTTTGGGGATAATTGCATTATTCTTGTACTATGTTTTGCCCTCATTTTACTGGTTTGTCCAGTCTAAACTGTAACTCTAATGTTGTATTCATTTGGGAATGAAAACAGGGCTTCCTACTTATCCAGTAGGTGAGCTTTTACATCCCCATTTCTTCTCCTTATCAGATAGTTGGCTTTAAATAGGATAGATTGTATCCCTAAATCAGTGCCAATAAGGCCCTTAGTGGTGTACTGTCTCAAGAAAGCTTATTAAACTCAACAGGCTGTTCAAAATGTGTTTGCAAACCAGAGTGCCAACTTTCCGTTCCTTCACATCAGGAAAACTTGTTTGTCTCTTGAGCTGAATAGTTTAAAGATCCAGAGCTAATTAACAAGTCGAAAATCCATCATTGGGGCAATTTGGGAGATGTAATGTCTCCCACAGTGCCCATTGCTCTGAGTTCACTGATTCTAATAATACAATTTATTTTGAACTCTTATTTCCAAATCAGAGAGAGAAAGCAACATAATTTTCCTCTTGCTGGGCTTCGTGAGTGAAGTCTCTCATGTGACTTCAGGGCACAAGGTTGAACTTGTAAGTTAGAATAACTTGAGCTGTCCTTAAACCATGCTGTGCTCTTGTGCTGTTATGAGCCGGGAAGTTTACTTCAGCTCCTGTCATAAATGAGAGCTGGAAACCTGTGCGATTCCAGGGATTTCCATCTGCCCTGGCTTTGCATGAGCATATAAATAAATAAATGGCAGCAAGCACACAGCAGCACTTGCGTATTCGCCTTCTGACATGCTTTCTGCTGAAGAGAACTTTTCCAGTTGCCTCATGGAAGCCATCCTCTTTGACTGTTATCATTTGTAGTTCTTGCACAGACTTAAAAAAAAGTCAGCAACACTATCCTCACGTTTTAGAGGGGAAAAGTGAGGGGCAGAATGGGGAGTGACCTGCCTGAGCTCATCAGCAGTCCCAGGGAGCAGAGATAGGAATCTCTCTCATCAGTAAAGATTATCGTTTTCATGCTCTAGATGTTGAATCCTTCCTTTTCTGCATGGATGCTCTCCTGTTTCTTTTCCTTTTTCAAAAAATAATGACATGCCACGTTCCTGTTCTATTCGCCTGTGTGGCTCCCTGTTATTGTCTCATTTCTCTGTCTAAAAGCAGATTCAGTCCTGCAGAATATTAGCTGTGTAGTGTATACAGTTCCCCAAAGACTTTCAGTGAAAGCTGTGCCTCAAAAATTTGCCATATTTCAGTGGTGAACACCTCTTCACATGTTTTTCAGATGTCTCTTGAGTTTCCAGACTAGACTTAGTCTAAAGAGTGATTTACTGATGGAAACTGAATAAGCTGCTCACTCATTTGTAAACATATATATTAGGATGGTTTATATACTGGTGATAAATGTGTGTCTAGCTAACATTCATTTTTACTAAGAAATATCATCTCCATGCTATCCAAGTGGTTTTATGTCTCTGTTTTTACTCACAATCCCATCATCTGCTTTTACATAGCAACAACATTCTCAGTCCAGCAAAGATACATCCCTTTGCTGCTTCTCTGGTCTTAGGACTCTGAGAAGACCATCTACCTATTCTTCCTTATCTTCGTGGTCAATCTTTAACCACTTCTATACAAGCTGCAAATGAGCTGAAATAATGAGTTCTGGAAAAGCCTCAGTTAAACACTTCTGCATTGCGTCTGACATCTGAGCTACTTCTCTTATCTGCCTATACCTAACGAATTTCCAGGATTCCCAGGAAAGAACCACTGTATGGATTCTTTTTTAAAGCCCCATGTAGCTTTAGAGCACAATATGATAGCGATTGGCAGTAATAAGAGCACAAAAGGATAATTTAGTCTTCATGTTCATTCAGTTTTCAGCTACTCCTCCTCCTGCTAACAAATGTGCCACTTGGTCTAAATTATGATGTAAACAGCTGTCCACAAGGGAATGGTTGAAGAGGTGCAACTCATTTAATAAAAATCATCCAGGTAAACATCACAACATGTTTCAACCACCCTTGATCTGTTCTACATTCACATCAGTGACCTAAATGTGAAAGGCTTCATATCACACAACTGGTTTTACCAGTGTACTGTTTGTTCACATCACAGTTCCTTTTTCTGCCTCCATCCCCCCACACCTGTACCTACAATTGCAAAAGAAACTTTAGAAAATGTCGTTGTCTTTAATCCTTCTGAGCTGTGCTCTTCCAATAAAATAAAATGGTTGCACTAACAACATTAATAGCTTCAGAAAAGAAAAGCTAAAGTTAGCCCTAAATTCGATTTTGCACTGATTGTTGACTAAAAATGACATTGCGGGAGTTTCTTATTTCTTCTTCAGATGACTTTGCAACAATTTATTTCTGTTTGCAGTTCAAAATGTACTTTTTTTTTCTGGCAATGCTGCAAACACACTGGGATCAGAAAAACCATCTGGGTTCTTTTGTGCCTCTAACATCCTCACCTCTGGTAAAATCTGTGCACTCAAAACTCATTTACCTGGCCAATTGTATATGTTGCAGTGGGCAGAGGAGAATTTAGCTCTTTCGTTCACAGCTTGATCAACTGAGCAGTGCTTGGAATTATAGTAATAAAAATTATCAGTCAGTAAAAGAAAACAGGTGCAACATAATCAGATTTCTGACCTTTCGCTCAGTAACTATTAAGATGTGGACAAGCTAATGGGCAAGTCCAGTGTATTATATCTTTATTCAAGTACTATATTTTTAATTCAAGTGGATTAATTATGATTAGAATTTGCATCTGAGCTTTCTGATTTTATTCAAATTCTCTAGACTGAAGTATGTTGACCTAGTATACCATGCTAGTTTTCCTATCTGCAGACTACGTTCATGCATGTTTCTGATAAGACTTATTTATGCATGTAGTGTTCAGACAGGTACTTGAGACCATAAACTTCCATCTGTCCAAAGACCATGTGCAACACGTGGTACAAAAGTATCCCACTCAAACTCCTTGCAGCTCTGCAGAGACTCAGGTAGGGTACTTCTGCCTCCCTGCCATCTACACAGCCTGACTGATAAAACCAGCAAGGATCCTTTATGGTTGCAGTAGATTATCATGGGTTTCTTCTTTCTGTGGAATAAACGTATGCTGCCCTTTCCTCCCTCCACCTCCACCTAATATAGTTTATTGGTGTCTCACAGTCTGTAACATATTTATCCCCAAAATGAAATCCTGAGATAGAAATATGGTATAATCCTAATTTTACACCTACCTTAAATGGCAGCCCATGTCACACAAGAAGTCAGTGGTAAAGTTCAGAGCTGATCTGGAATTTATTGGCTCCTTCACTCATGTTGTAATCCCTGGAAAAGAACAGATGCTACCGCAGCAATGGAGGCCATCAGTGGGTGACCACAGCTGATCTAGGCCAGGTTTGTACTGGCCATGTAAAGATAAAAGGCTTGATCTCCCGTCACTTATCTCTTAAGCCATCCAGTTCCATGTTTTTTGATAGAATTTCAATAATCCTTGTTCACCTTGTCTCCAGTACTGACGCAGTATTTCTGTCTGTGTTTATTGGCATTTGCAGGCGGTTCRTTCATGGAACTGTGCTGCTTAGCATGACATTGTACAGCACGTTTCCAACAACGATGATTGCCCCAGGCATCTGCAGTACTGATATTGCAGCCCCAGTAACATTGCAGGTAAGAATTATTCCATGAAAAAGCAAAGGTAGTGTTGTTTTCCAACAAAGTCTAGGAAAAATGGTTGTTCCCACAGCTCATCAAGACCACACAAATTAAAAATCTTATTTTCATTACAACTCTCAGAGAGATTTTTACTTCTGTGTCACAAGGTTTTCCGAAGGGATGGAAGAGTGTAATTCTGCACACTGGCAAATATGTATGATACTTTCTATATCAAATACCATCTGTGAGGGCTAGAGAAGGGTAATTTTTCTTATTATTTTCGTTCCAGAAATAGTTTGGCACAAATTACTGACTTGGTACCTGACTTACAGCTGCCTTTTCAAATCTGAACTTCTGTTCCAAGCACTACTGAACTATGTGGCGATATAAATGTAGCATACAGTAGCATATGGCTTGCAATTAAACTGAGTAGCATAAAGGGTCTGTAAGGGAAGTAGCTACATGCAAAACATCAGTATGTATCAGTATAGCTCTCCCTCCATGACTACGTGCTAAGTACCTCCTAACTCTGGGTAGAATAGGGCTCTGAGTATTGAAAATGCATTAAGTCTGCTTGGTAGTTCTGTTACTTTTCCAGGTTGAATTAGTAACTGGATACTTCAAGGCAAAGCCAATTTTTTCTATATTAAAAAGTTGATTTATTATTGGCAAATAACACATAAAAGCAGATAATACAGATCAATGAGGCTAGTCTAAAAAAGTGCTATTTTTAATAGACAAGCAAATAGGAATTTTCTAGTCTGAGGAGCTCAGTCAAAGAAGACTCCTTAAAATAGCTCTCTCTTATTAATAATGAAAGAAAATCGAAAAAGTAGATGGCTACTAATTTATAATCTCTCTCTGCTGAAAGAAACCAGACGGGAGGGTCTTTCCTTTTTTTCCTGCTCATTCTCAATTATTCCCATGTACATGACAGTATCAGGCTCTGTGAACATGCTGGAAATACTGCCATAAAAATAGCTTTTCTGATGTTACTGGCATGACACTTGTGTTTTATAAGGAATTCTTTTCTTAACTTTTAGAAGAGAGATATGTATCAAGTGTATAGGTAAGAGATCCATTTATCCTACTTACAGTAGTGCCCCTATTACAGTGTGAGCTAATAGGCCAAAGTTGTATGTGCAAGTTGAGCTGGATTTTAAAGAATAATCTGAATTTTCACCAAATTCTGTATTCAGATCCCCAAACACCTCAAGCTTTATAACTTTGATTGAATGTTTTTTTCTTCCTCTGTATCTTAAAAAACATTACTCTAAAACTTTGCATTTCTGAGGCCCATCTGGATGTGCAAAGAATGAAAAATCAGTAGATGCTGTATGATATATATGAAATTGAACATCCAGAGCTGAAATCAGAAACCTGATTCCCTTCTTTGACACTGGCAAACTGCATATATGAATTCTTTTTGCATTCTTTGGGAAAAAAAAAACTGGTGTTAATAGAAGCTTTCCATTTCAGATCCATCTCTCATTAAGAACTAGGAAGGGAGGGAAAAAGGAAAAAACAACTTAAGCCTTGAATTCATGCAGTTCTAATAAAGCTGAAATACAGTGGATGAAATTCTCCTAGGAAAATCAGTGACACAACTCCCACTGACTTTGGCGGGTTGGGTTTGTCACCAATATATTTATGTAATATATACTACATGCAGTGAACATTCTCAGAGAATTATCCTCTTTTCTTCCTTGCCTATTTTGTATACTTCCTGTACAAGTCTGAGATAACATTTATGAATAATTGTATCTGAGAGTATATATTGCTAAAAGGATACCCGACTCTCTCTCTCTCTCTCTTTTCTCTCTCTCTTTTTTTTTTAAAGATTGACTTTCCAGAAACTAACTTGGAGTTCATTCAACCTGAACCTGAAGAGAAAAGAGATGATTTTGAAGAGCCAACTAAGGAGTGCCTGAAGCATATTGCAAGACTTTCGCAGACACATTCTCTCTTGCTGTAAGTTGTACCCAGACAGCCCTGCTGACTCTTGGCTTACTGTACTTACACTATTGATCACAGTTAGATGTATCCCATTCTTTAAAAATGAAATTTTCCTCTGAAGGAGCCTAGCATGGTTCATTTGAGAAAGTAACACCTGTAAATAAGAGAAGAGATCACAGTGAAGCCTAAATAAGCCCTTGGAGGTGGCACTGTGTTTTACTGATTTAGAAAATGGCTGTTTTTTTTTCCCCTTTCTATTCTTTTATCTTTTCACATCCTTGAAGCGAGAAACAAGTTTCTGATTTAAAACAAGATTTTCAGGTGATGCAGTTTTCAACAATAAGTCTGCATCAATATTAGCAAGAAAGCCTTCAGGTTCTATGAAAATCAGCATCCCTTAGTAATAATAAGCTCAAACTGTGAAGCCACAGTAGCTAAATAGTACATAATCATTAGAAGGACAATCTTTGTCAAGTTCCTTTATAAACAAGGAAAGGAGTATGCAAAATTTTGCTTTCATAGAGGCATATAAGGACAAAGATAAACAAAAACACACTGTGTATACTAATGCAAATTAGTAACCCCAGATATGTGTAGGTTACATTATCTAGTAGCATTAAGTACTACATAAAGTAACAATTTTAGATGTAACCACAGTGGAATTAGCAACATATGTGCTTACAGAGAGCTATTATACCAGTCACAGTTAATTGTATTAATTAATCCATGATCAAAGACCGAAAGATGCATTAGTTGTCCAACAACTAAATAACTTAAAGCCACTTCAGCCCTCCCAGTGTGATATGATGCAGCTGTAAAGAAGATTTTTCTGTGCTGATTTCTGTTTTTTAGAAAAGAAAATAATTCCTTTATACAAAAGGAAAAAAGTATATTTAACATTCACTTCAACTTTTGAAAAGGCAGGATGAAATTTAAAATTATTTGTTATTAAACATGGTATCTGAGATTTGGTTATGTTTTATTTTATTTTTAAGAATGACTGGGAGATCAGTATTTTATTGCAAATAGCCACCGTGCTGGAGTGCTGGCAAGTTGCCAAAGCAATTCCCACCTGCAGAAAGGGCTCCAGATGTGATTTTGGGAACTTCAGGTCAATGAGTCTTACCTCTATCCATGGTAAAATAGTTGCCTATTTAACAAGGAGTAAGATCATTAAGTGTTTGGGTAAGCATGGAGAAATCTATCAGGAAGGAGCCAATGTAGCTTCTGTGAATAGAAATCATGACTCCCTGACCTGTTGCACATGTAGAAGGTTGTCACATAGATATTTTGGATTCAGAGGACAGAGTGCATTTGAACTCTCAAAAAGCTCTGGTGAGGTTCCACATCAAAGATTGTTAAAGAAACAGGATTTCCCTGGGTTTAGAGAAAAGCTGGTTAAAGGCAAAGTTTGGATGTTTAAAGGTGGCTTTTCAGAATGGAAATGAGTCAGTAGTAGGGTCCCTCAGTACTCAGTGTTGGGACCAGTTTTATTCAGTAACTTCATCAATGACCAGGAGAAGGAAGGGGGCAGTGAAATCTCCAGGTCTGTAGGTGATACTAAGCTCTGCCAGATAGTCAAATGCTATGTCAGTGGAGGGGAATTCACAAAACTGAGCAGACAGAAAAATTGCAGATGAGCTTCAGTGTGGATAATACTTTAAGGGACTATATCTAAGGAAAAGTCATCTAAGCCATCTCTACATGATACTGAACTCAGAACTGACTGTTACAACTCAGGAAATAGGTCTTGGTATTACTGTTGACACTTCCCTGAAATCATGAGTATAATGGGAAGCAAGCAACCAGAAAAGCCAACCAAATGTGGGGAAGCATCAGGAAGGGTGTTGAAAACAAGCCAGATAACGTCATTTTGTTGCTGTCTAAAACCTTGGCATGCTGTGTTATGAATATGCTACATAGTGCTGGTTTTCACAACTCAGGAAGGACCCAGCAGTGCTGGAAAAGGTACAGAGAAGGACAACTAAAATGATTAAGGGGATGAAGCAGCTGCCTTACTAGGAAAGAATAAAAAGGCTGGGACTCTTCAGTTTGGAGAGGAGAAGGCCAAGCAGAGTTTGACTGAGGTTTACAAAATTATGAAGGTGCTGGATAAGGTGAATGCAGAATTGCTGTTCATCAGATTCCACAGTATTAGAACTAGGGAAACTTAATGAAGCAAGTAGGAGATCAGCTGGCAACAAATACAAGAAAGTAGTTCTTTAGACAGTCAGGGGTGAACCTCTAAAACTTGCTGACACAGAGAGTTGTGGAGGTAGATGACAGCATCACATTCATGAAGGCTATACACAAATTCATGGACAACAGATCTATAAACGGATACAACAAAGATCAGGCAGGGATAGACCCTGTAGCATCCCTAATACAACAATTGTGGATTCTGAGCAAGTATAAGGGGAAGAGACCACAGAAAGTGGCCAGGCTCCCATGCTTTCCCTTTTCCCTAAGTAACATCTCCATTGTCAGTGCTGAGGGCAGAACACTGAGCAAGACAGGTCTGGTCTGCAACGGCATTTTCAGGTTTTTAAAGGAAATAAATGAGATCATGGCCATTCGTGATGATTCCCAGAATTAACAGTGTCATTCCGAAATGGCACTTTTTGCTTTTTCTGGTTTTCCCCTCCATCATATTTATAGAGTCATCTGTGGCTTTCTTCATTCACATCCCTTCCCAGGAGTTGCTATTATAGAATGTTCCACTGTACCATACAGCATGCTCTATTATTCTATGAATTATTTAGAGGTTCATTCAAGGTGGTGGTACTTGCAGGAGTCATCAATACTTTTTTCAGCAGCTGGGAATTTTGCAGATCAGAGATGACTGTGGCTGCTACTAAGGCTTCCATAGCTGAAGATTCTTCGAGGAAAAAGATAGCCCTGTCTTTTTTCCACAGCTTGTTGTTTTCAGTTATCCCATCTCATGAGCAAGCTGGTCAAACAAATAATTCATCAAGGTGAAGGATGGCATGTTTGAGGTTGGAATGAAGAAAGTCCACTTTTATTAAGCAATTTCTGATCAGGAAGAATCTGCTAGTCTGTGATTTTTGTTCTATCTGTATCAGAGACAAAGTAGGCTTTCTTTTTTTACTTTCTTCAGACATAGCAGAAGCTTATTAAAAAAACCTGTAACAATATCTTTGTATCCAAGCACATTATTATCATGAAATTTCTAGATATCTTCCTGCCTTGTTTTTGTATGTCAAAGGAAAGAGAGGAATCTAGGCAGTCATTTAGTGGCAGTATGTCCATATGATGCTTCAGGCCTGCAAGTCTCAGGTATGATTTGGAAATAAATGAATATCTGTCGTTGGAAGATGCAAGAATGCTCTCTCAGGCTGTAGTGATCCTTCTGAAAGCAGAGCAAATATGTAAATGGACAGAAAATGTTATTAACGCTATTGCAGAAAAAGAAGAAATAATGGTTAAAACTAGCCAGCCATGTGGCTGACTTGTTAAAGGCTGCTGCATCCAGCCTGCTGATGGATGCGAGGCTGCCGTGGCTCCGTGTGCCCAGTTCCAGCCATTAGCAAGGTGGAGCGCATTTTCCCAGTAGGCACACACACACGGCACACAAACAGCTGGCCCCAGGCAGCAGGTCAACACAGACAGAAAGCAGTCCCTTACCAGCCCCCACATAAACACACAGCACTCCCACAAACATAAACAGGACAGACAGACCAGTTTTGTTCCTTCTCTCTGGCTGGTCAGGATGAAAGCCCACTAGTGGAACGTATGTATACATACACATGAATATGTATACATACATATCTGTATTGATTTTCAAAATACCAATCACTCCAGCAGTTGGTCTTAGGCAGTCTATTCAGTAGCTGATCCCTGATCTCCCTGCTTTCCCCAGCTGCTGGCACCCAGACATATAAGCCCCCAGGGTACGCAGCCGCACTCCAGTTGCTGGCACTTGGACCTCTTCTCGTTACACAGACATGGGTCTCTCTGGTAGCTGGACCAAACAGATGGTCTCTCCAGCAGCCGTCTGTGAGCCCCCCCCATCTCTCTGGTAACTGGCTCAGATCAGTGGTCCCTATGGCCTTGGATGTTGTTTAGTGACGGGTCACTGGAGAGATCAGTGGGGCTGGAGGGAAGTGCACTTTACCGTATGGTTATTGCACTCCTGCAGTCCTCTGCTGTGCGCTGCTGCATCATCTTTGGCATCCTAACCAAATCAGGTGAGAGAGGGAGGACCAAGAGAGTTCATTAATCACTGCCAGAAGCTTTGGCTGACTTCTGAAAACAGCTGAGATATAAGCCTTTGATTCCTGTTAGGATTACTACGTTTGAAATACAAAACCACAGAAAACCAGCCATCTGAAATAATGGCTGCTCTTTGAATATGATACTGCCTGACTGTGCACAGTGGCTCCCAGTGGAAGGATCAGAGACTGGTTTGAAGGCAGGAAGATGACAGTCTTGTTTTTGCCATCTTTCCTTCCTTCATTCATCATTTTCTTTCTACCTTACTTTTTCCTCTCTTCCAGCTTCCCCTTTTCCTTTTTGCCACTTACCTAGTTAGAACCTAGTTTATCTACCAGTCTTCAATAGAGTATATTGGCTATGAATTCTGATTAGAAATACTACTTACAGGCTATCAGGTGGATAGTGGAACAGGTCTGCCAGGTCTTAAAAAGGGCCGTGAGACTGTGCAATCTGCTGGTCTGTCTATAGGAGAGAAACTTGCAAGTGAGAATCATTGCTGGGGACAGAAATTTGCATTTTCTAGCTTTATTTTTCTGTCTTGTCTCCTTTTGTCTTGTTCTGTTTTGTTGTCTGAACTGGAACAACAAAAACAGCTCAGAAGCATTTAAACTCATTTCTACAATTTCCCCCACAAAATAAAAATTAAGACCAGCTAGCAACACTTTCACAAAAGCTCTTTCCTTTCTTTAGCTAAAGGGATTAATGAAAATTATTGAAATGAAAACTACTGCATTGTTTAGGTTTTTATAAGATCTTTTAATGTAGTTATTTCATGGAAGAAAACTCAGAAATAGCTTGACCTAAAAAACATAAACCACATTTTTGTCAATAAAAAAAGGGTTTATTAGCACCTTATCCCTGTTGAACCGAAGAAATGTCCTTATTAGCATAACAATCTTCTGATGCTATATATATGCAAAATACTTTTGCCACCTATCTTAAATGTCTTATCATATGTGTATGTAAACTTCTATTACAACTGAGAAATTAAAATGAAAATCTCAAAACCTTAATTTCATCTCAGGTCTTTAAAATATGTTAATCAAAGTTCCTGTAGAACAAGAATGGAAAGAGAAAACAGCATTGCCTCTAGAGTGAAGTAAAGGGGAGAAACTTGTGATTTAGAAAACCTGATACAAGGACTGATTTCTTATCTCCTTTTGTAAGCTCAGCGGAGGCTTTAGCTGCTTTAATCTGAACAACAGATTGTCTAGTGTGGAAGATGCTGTTTGAAAGCTTAAAAGTCTCTATTTAAAGTCAACATATAAAAGGGGTCATTTAACTGAACTGTCCTGCTGAATACCACCTGAATGCAAAGGAAAACAAGACAGATAGGCAATAGACTCTTAGGCTTACCTTTAACTCTTTTTTTCTGTTTGAGCATTCTGCTTCACACAAACACAGAGGTGCGTCTGTTGTCCTGAAAGACATGCTGTGAATTCTGACACCACAAGTAGAATACTTTTCTTAAAATGATTACTAAAAGTCATGATGGAATTTGTATCATAGGTAGGTTCTTCTACTGCATGCATTTATGAGCTTATTCTGCTAGCGGAAAGGAATAAACATTCACTCTTGTGACAGTAAAAAAAAACATATCCATCTCTGTGCAGCCAGTCTGAGTGCCTGGCACTTCAAAATTTCAAAGAAGAAAAATTCTCCAGTGCCTGTATAGCCGATGGACTTCATTGCTGTGAGCTATGAAAGCCACAATCTTGACAGAATTTGAGAAGGGATAAGATGCTTATTTGGCTAAGAATGCCCCAAATTGTTGCAAATAGGAGGAAGACGGCTTTGGAAGGGATGCAAACATTTGGATTATCAGTCCTGCTTACACTTCCAGATAATGAAACACTTGCCTGGAAACAAACAAACTACTCACTGCCTTCTACAACATTTCTCACCCCTTTTTCTGAAATTTCTAGGTCTGCTTAATGTCACAGTTAGGAAATCAAACTAAGCAGATGGATCACAGATCTAGTTCAGTAGGACCAAAAAAGCCCATGTTCTTCTTGGCTTCAATAATGATTTGTGTCAACTGGAGATTACTTTGCACTCTCAAAGTTTGCTTTGAAGGCTCTGATATCAAATTAAGACTGTCAGAGCTTTTCTCTCATAGGGAATTTCTTTTTCTGAATTCTGATGATACTGAAACCTAGGATTTAATATAGACAAGGCAAAGACATCTGAATTATTGATAAATCAGGTTATATAGCAAGAATTATTCTGAGGTACTTCTCTCTGCGGTGAAGTATGGAGTAATGACGAAGCATTTTATCAATATGTCATTCAGCTATCTGATACCTCTGTGACGAAGTCAGTATTGCATTCTTTTTGGTAAGTGCAGTGAAGCATGATATGCTAGACCTTGCAAACAGAGAAGTTGCTATGAGCTTTCCTTCTCTTCAAATTCATACAAATACTAGGGAAAATCACTCTGTGTGAGCGTGCCTGTGTATTTGTGCACATGCATGTATGTGCCTAAAACCCATTTTAAATACAAATACGCTAAAAAATAGGCACACCTGCACTAAATAGTCAAAGCAAGGGCAGGAATGAAAGCTATGGCTAGCAGTGTTCTGTGCCTAGTTGTTACAGCAGTTAATTAGAGATGGTGTGTAACAGATGGATGTAACAATAATTTATCCAGGAAGATCTGCACCTTCTCTGTTTCATTGTCTCTGTTGGAAAACAAATAAAAACAACAACAAAGATAGTGGAGAAGGAAAATGAGAATGCTTGGGAAGTGAAATAACCATATGTGTGTGTCTTTTGACACTTCATTTTTATATGACCCAAGGCTGACAGATCCAGAGTGTAAGTACCACTTTTCTTATAAGAGCTGGTCTGCAGAAAATGATACCCCAAGGAAAACAAGTACTTAGCCAAAAAGCTGTGTACTGTATGGCTTGGCCCCTCTGTACAATAAAGTTTGTTGCTACACAAAGCTCCAGGTGGTTTTAATTTCAAACTGAATTTCTAATCGTCTCTTCCAGACTCTCAGAGCAAAAGGGAAGAGTATTATGGTTTTATCGTTACTACTGCAATAATCAAAATTGCTCCCTTCCTTTGGTACTGGGCAGTGCACCCAGTTGGGATCGAACAACAGTGTCAGAAATGTATGCTGTGTTGAGGAGATGGAGATTTTCTAACCCTCTGGAGGCACTTGGGCTCCTGACTTTCAGGTAAGAGAAAAATAACCAAGTCAGAAAATAATAATAAACAGAATGGTCATGCGCTGATTAATTTAGCACTTCAATTTGCTCAGCATAGTATCATGCTTTGGTTCATTGACTGTCTGCTTTCAGCTCTGTCTCTGAGTCAAAGTAAAGATGTAATTGAAACTTCTGCAATGACTTGAGTTGAATGAGCCAGCCCTGCCTTCCTGGCTGAGAAGGTTTTGTATTTTGGGGGATAATGAAAAGAATATTTCATTCCATATAGCAGATTCAGTCAGTTTCTGGTAACAGGTGATCACTCAAATACTTAGCACTTACATAGCACTTCATATGTTCAAACTACTGTACAGACATGAAGTCAGTAATAGGAGATAAAGAGGACTGAACTACGCTTCCAGATTGTGATACCATCTAAATATGTGCAGTCCCACCTGTAATCCCTCTTTATAAAGTAGCTAGAATGAAATTTTGGAGTCTGTTCCAGCCACTTCGAATAAATTCAGTTGTGATTCCTTGTGTTACACCCCCRTTTATCATGCTGGGATTGGATTGTGTGTTGGAAGGCTTTCTTGATGTTTGAGATAGTCTTACCTATGATGTAATACTGGGTCTCAGGGGACAGAATCTGTGTCAGCAGTTACATTTCCTCCAAAAACTTGGGAGGTGTTTTGTGTTAAGCGATCTACCTGTGAAAACATTAAACCTGTGCATGATATGATTGAGCAAATGTTGTATTATCAAGCCCTGGCTTGTCTGGGTAAGCACAACCTGCACCTGCTTTGCAATCTCAGTTCCTCATTATACACAGAACCTTTAGGAAAAAAATACTTCACCTATACCTTTACTTGATGAATAAGGACTGTACACACTTGTAACTCACCTCCACATTATTAAAAAATAGTTATTTAATAATATAAACCTAGCCGTAGACTGTTATTTCCTTCTAGCAGTGATTTCCTGAGTATACCTGTGTCTCAGGTTTATATCTGAACTAAAATATTAGCAGTTTCACATGTGCATATGTGTCCTTTCTTTGTTTAGTGGGAATGATGGAAAGAAAGATCTTGAAAGATCAGGTTTTGGAGCATTTCATGTGTATCTTATTTACCATTATTAAAAGATTAGAATACATTTCTAATTTATAAGAAGACCATATATAAAGGAGTATGTGGGCAACATGCTGTCATCCACACCCCAGAACGGCAAAAGATTTTAAGATGGCTTGTCAGGCTTTCAGATGCGACCTTGTATCTAATATTGATTCTGTGTATGGATGGCATTTCTGCAAAAAAAGAGCTTGAGCGTTCCTTGAAGACGCAGGTCTGCATCAGGGTGTAGCGCAGAATACTAGTCCTGTGAGGTGTTTCACAGGGTGTTTAGTACGACTCAGCCTGTCACAGAGCTTCTCAGTGTGTAGGGGATGCAGTGTTCCTGCTGTTCATTCTGGCTAGCTCAAAGGTCTCTGGCATGGAAAGATGGGAAGATGTTACCACTTTGTCTCTCCTAGTGCCACCGTTTGGAGTGGCTGGCACCAACAGTGGTGAGCGGTGCCAAAGAACAAGAAGTGCTTCTGATGAGGACCTTAGCTGGTCTGTCCCTTTAATTACACCTTCTCACAGAAGATAAGATCAATATGGTTTTTACTTCACACAGGCATTTTAAAGAACTTCTGGATCACAACAGAAGTCGTCTTTAAAAAAAAATTCTGTCCTCCACATATTCCCAGCATTTTATAGGTGCATGAGCAACCGGGAAGCTAACCTTTAGAGGCAGAGGGCCTACATTTCCTTCAAGTTTCCTGGTTTCAAAGAGGTCTAGGTCGCATGATTTAACTGCTGTGAGATGACATGTATATGCAAACTGAGAGAGTTGAATGGGCAGAGCACTTTCTGTATAAATGGATTGCTGAGGTTTCTTCTGTTTGGTTTTTTTTTCTCAGATTTCAATCATTTTGAAAAGTAAAGTAGCACTGGATAAGTTCCAACTTCTCTTCACCATTACCTGCACTGCCTTTGAATTGTGGGTTCCCTAACCTGAGCTGTTTTTGAAGGTTCACTCAACTCTAGCCTGTGTTATGCTTGGCTCTAACAATTCTTCAGCTCACTTCCTGACCCCTATCATCAATAAAGCAGCTCTCTAATTTCTTGTGATTACTGAGACACAGCTGAAAGATCCATGTTCATATAAAACACAGACAGAGTATAAAAGAAATGTTCTTTATGAATCCATGTTTATTTGTTAGGACTTGTGTTACCATCACTATCAAATCATAGGTAAGCAAAATGAATTAGGGCTGACCCTTGTCTGCATGTATGGCTAACATAATGTAGGAATGTGGCAGCAGCTGTACTAAATCAGATAGTCGGCACATCCTGTCTCTGACAGTGACCAATAACAGATGCCTGGGGAAGACAATGAGAATGTAGCAAACATAAAGACACTTTGCTACTCTCCCAGTTTCCAGTAATCTGCAGCTCAGGGAATTCCTGAGACAGAAGTTTTTACATTTAATAGCACTCTTACTTTTTTCTTCCATTAATTTTTCCAGTCACTTTTGATTCCACATAAGCATTCAGCATTCAGAACATCCTGTGGCAAGGAGATCCACAGTTCAGCTATATGTTGTGTTGTGTCACTTGAATATGATATCTTCATATATAAAGATTAAAAATTTCAAACCTGCCAGGATTTTGGATGCCTCCTTTGCTGGAACTTCATTTTGCAGTGTCTTAAGGAGATCTGAATTCCTGCAAGCATCTGCTTACTCGTAACACACTCTAGGGTACTCGGAATCACTAGTTACTTTTGTAAGCCTTGGGCTGGGGAGTCCAAATTATCCTTCTTCTCAAAGTAAAGAGGAAGCATCTGTCCTGATGATTAAGCTCAAGCTCACATTTGTAAGGATTTAAAAAAAAAAAAAGAAAAAAATTATTGGAGATGCTACCTCATTGCCTAAGTTAGAAGTCAGCATCTGACTCACAGAGCTTGAGGAGTCATACTGTGACCCATCAGATCAAGCCCCATTATCGCACATCTGAGTTTGAACTCTTTTTGCGATTTGCTGAAACTTTTAAATCAGCTGTTCACAATGCATCTAAATGTAGAGTTCAATACACATTTTTTGTTCTTCGAGCATGTCTCTCCTTCTGTTTCTCCTTCTGCTTGTGCTCTTCCACTTTGCAGGCACATCTCAAGGCAGCCAGATGATAACGTACTCATTAATGCATCAGAAAAGAAGAACTTTCATAAATTGGAAACACAATCATGGTACATTTCACAGATAAATTCAGTAGCAACCTTGCATCCAGTACTTGCATCAAGTGTATTGATTCTTATAGCTCTAGGAGCCAATGCTTAAAAAACAATTTAAAAACCAATGACTGTTTCTTTACTCAATGAAGACGGGGGTGGGGGGGGGAGGTGGGGGAGTGCAGAATAAGATTTTACACTCTTAGTTTTACCTCTAATTTCAGGGAAGGGTGATTATAAGCCATTGCCTGAAAAACATAAATTTTCCTAAGGCAGAGGGTATAAAGCTGGTCCCTCCTACCCAGCAGTGCTTGTTGCTGCCCTGTGTGTTTTACCGTTGATTTCACTTACTGGGCTTGGTAAAAAGCCAAACTTTAGTGGAGTTAGAGTTTCTCTAACTGTATCTACTTTGCATGGCACACTAGCCAGGGAAATGATACCAGTACACTTGTTTACTCAGAGGGATTTCTTAGTGATGGAGAGAAGCCAAAAACAGTGTTATAAATGCCATCATATATGGTGTATTGTTAGCATGCCTATGTTTTGTGTATGTATAGAACAACTGTGCCTACAAATTGTTGTCAGGTTATTTTGCTTTTCAAATTGTTTAAAATGCAAGGCAAAATATATTCATTAACCTAAAAAGCAAATACCCTGACAATAATATTCATTTCATCTGAAATGGCAGGACTTCAAAACACCCACTGAGCCTCCTACTAAATGTTTGCTTCAGCCTCCTTTTTCTGGCATGTCTAGAGTACTCTTGCAGTCAGGTATCGTGGCTAGGAAGGCTTGATTTTGAGCTAGAATCTGAAAATAGCAACCAGAAAAGAACTATTCTACTTTCCAGCACTATGTTAGGATAACACAACTCTGAAGGGAGAACTTTTATCAGTAGTCAACTGAGGTAAAGAAATTACTTCTCTGACAGGCTTAGCAATTTTTCCTAAAAACTTCCTGCTAAATTCTCACTGTGTCAGGGCAACTGCACAGAGGAGGGCATTCCCTTAAAACCATGTGCTGAATCAAAGGATCTTGAGATCAGACATGCAGGTATAAGAGGGGTTTTGTACTGCCTTACTTAATCCCCTTCATGGAGCAGGCAGAGGCGTTGGGGTATGGAAACATGGGACTCTTTCTACCCCTCCCTGGCCAGAGAAGTTACCCTTTTGGTTAGAGTGTCCCTCAGCCTTTGACTTTCATGGTATTATTGTTGCTTTTCACATTATGTAGCAGGGTGTCTGTTGAGTTTCAGAGTTTAGAATATGTACCAATATATGTGAAACTCACTTTCTAACCAATAATTATAATCAAATGCGTTAGCTTGAGGCCAGATTTTGTTCTTGCACCTTTGAAAGCCAGATTCATTTTAGAAGTGTTGAATCAGATTGTCATGTGTTTAATAAAGCAGAATTTAGACTGTTTCCTGCAAGTCCACAACAGAATGCCCAAAAGAATATTTATCAGAAAGATACAGCAAGAGCTTATTTTGCCAGTACGTATCTTCCCTGTTTGTATCTTATTTGGTTTTAAAGGCTGTAGTTGTATATCAATATGGAAAGCAAACATGGGCTTATGCAAAGAAATAAGATATGAACAAAGCAAAAATCTAAACTTAATTTGATACTTTGGTGTACAGAAGACTGCTGATAAAGCTTTAAAATGGTTTTGTAGTAATGTACTTGAAATTTAGTGATAATTTATGTTATGTTATGTAATCTAGTTTGTTAGGAATAGACAATTCTTCATAATAAGCAGCAGGCTATGATTAATTCCCTAGTCTTTTCACTACTTATAACCTTTGTTAGCTTCCTTGCCAATAAATATGAAGGACCTTAGCACGACAACTAGTAATGGACAGCTAGGTAGGGTAGGGCACGCTTTTTGTACCTAAATGTGTAATCTAATCAGAAAATTATACCTGTAAATAATCAACAGTTTTCCATGTTTGGTCTTTCTTTTGTTTTGCTTTAACATGACAGTTAACAAAGTTTGTCTCCAAGGTTGGGGGAACCTTCTAAACCATTCAGGTTTCATATGGTAAACTTTCTTGTTCATTTCTTCCTACCCTTGTCCTCTATTAACATAGGGTGTTGTTTCCCATAGGATCTCCATGACATTTTAAATTTATTACTTATTGTTTTAGTCAAAAGATCCTGTAGATATTGTATGTGAACATTAGTTAAAGTATGCTTTCCATGAGTAAATTCTACAGATCCATCTACCAGTCTATCGGCCAAAGCAGTAGCTTGCATAACTGGCCATGAACTTTGCAACCCAGGAAAAGGTTCTTTCTGGTGTGTGTGTGGCAGTGGAGGGAGGGTGTACATGTCTTATTGCCATGAAAAGGAAATGTATTACTCTCTTTCCAACTGAAAATTGTGAAAATATGGTGTCCTTTTTAATAATGGTATTTGCTCTTTCTGTACTTCCTTCCAGTCCTTACCATTTGCTAGTTTTCATACACTCACACAGTGTTTTGTTTAGAAACCTTCAGAGGAATGAAAAAAATTCAACGACAAAAAGGAAAGAAACCCTGCTAGTGTTAACTGTAACAAAAATGCTAAAACAAAGTTCCCTGTTATTCTTTAAATATCTTCTCTCTTACAGTCTAATTGCTTTTTAAATACTTAAACTGTCACCCAAAGCTTAGCTCTGTGTTCTTTCAAACTGTTGTTCTATACTTTCTCTCCTGGCATAGTTGTAGCTGTCAGTAACATGCTATCCTTCACTTGTTAGAGGGCTTTGGGTTTTGAATTGCTATCTTGATTCCAGCAGTTTGCTACCTCTGCCTTCATTGTTTCCAACAGATCTAATGAAATGCATTTCATGGGGCTGGAGTCTTTCCTTTTGTGAGAGTGCAACCGAATTTAAAGTTCATACTTAAAATGTAAAGGGAATTGCAGAATTGTGTGGCATGTTACAAGCCTCTAGCAGAAAAGATGGCACATGAAAGGTGTTCTCTGCAGAGACTCTCAGATGCTAGAAAATGTAGTGAATTGTACTGTTCCATTTACCTGACAAATATCCTCCAGCTATTTGAGACTGTGCAATAAAATTAGGATAATATAACTGTTAAAAACTGCACATCTATTTCTCGTTTATAATCATGTCACTGTTTGCCAGATGCCAAAATCTCAAGAGAATGTCACAAATCCACCAGACACTGCAGCAGCATTAACTTTTCTGTGTGGATCTGATTTAGCTGAAAAATATAGCTAGACAAATAGCTCCCTACTGGTTATCTATATGAAAAGAATCAAAGACTCTAAGTTATTCTTACTTCTAAAGCAAACTGTAGTTTTTGTTTGCTCAGCTCAAAATTCAGCTTTTTCAGAAGTCATTGTAAAGTCTCAAGGGACACCTAACTACTTAGAGGGAAATTATAAAATGGATGTCTGTCAGTCATCTGAATTATTGCAGGGAGGAAGAAATAAAACAGTGTGATTTTAAAACAGCAAAAGGGGTGTTGAAGTTAAATATCAAAGGAAATCAGTTTCATAACTTAAGAATCCAGGTTGCAAGACAACCTCTGAAGGGGAAATTTGGAAGTCCCACAGTGTGAATTGTTGCTAAGGACTAGGCACAGCAACCATCATTTACATATTGCTTTTTCTTCAGTAGCATTCCTCAGTATATAAGCCTGGAACAAACTTACAAGAAGTCACAATCCTTGTTGTGGAGTAGGCATTACCTGAAGAGAGGACAAACAAAATAACCAAAAAAAGAAAGCCACAATATGTCCCAACATGGTCAGGCAGGTGACTGGGGAACAGACTAGTTCTTTTCACTTAAGATTTATTGATCAATTGCTTCTTTGTCAAGGAAAAAAAGAAAAAAAAATCAAGATGACTAAAAGTTGGAAAAAATTGGAAACCTTGGTCAAAATTACCAAATAGTTTCAAGTAGTAAAAATATACAAAGAAAGAGTCACACAAGCATTGTTACAATGTTTTTGTTTTAAGGCTATTTTTCTAGCTAAATTTCCAAAGGGATTTTGGTGACAATCATAAAAGAGCTAGGGAGAGGGGATGCTGAATCTCCTGCCCCTCAGAAGCCACTGTCATAAGCTGCTACTCCGGACTGTGATAGTCTGTGCTTCAAATCCTTGCCAAAATTGATCTGATGAGCCTGGGCTTCTTAGGGTAGTGGCTGTTGGCTCCACTGTGATACAGTGATCTTATCTGCCTGATTGCAGAGTTTTCAAGAGGTGTAAATCATTACATATTCATCATAGCAAGCCCTGGCACTCAGCTGTCCCCTAATCTCCATGCTACGAAGCTGCTTCTCCTAGGCCTAAAGCAATTTCTTGCATTCAGTCACTGAGCCAAAAAATCAATTAATTGTGTCCTCTAATCAAGAGTAATTTATGAACTACTGAAATCAGATTTGACACAGCACTCAGAAGTTTGCTGGATTATTCACCGGAAAACCCCTCTAGCCCTAATTGATTAGAAGACCAGAAGAAGAGAGAGTTTCCAGCAGCATGAAGGGTAGGGGTTTTTATTCAGATCAGCTTCTGGATCTTACCGTGTTAGTGGCTTTTAGCAAATAAAGCTTATGAATGTAAGCATGAATAGCATAAGTACCATAAAATACTGTTTGAATTTGTAAGTATTACTGTAACTCTGCTGTTTCTGAGGATGAAATGTTTGCTCAGATTCTTAAATACAAATGTATGGGGTAAAACAGATAGCATTAAATATTTTTCCATTGTTCCCATGGCCCTAAGCAACATTGAAATTCAAGAGAGCAATGGGTACTGCATTTGAGGCTTAACAAATTGTCAGGTGGTTATGAAGATGCRTCATTCCTTCAAAATGATTCCACTCAACTTGAAGCCGACCTTGAAATTTATGTGCCGAAGAAAACAGTTTAGTAACCAAGAGCAATAAATTACCCCAAATCTCATGCAAGAGAAGAGTGACAAGAGCCATGTTTCCTGAAACACACTGACCTCTAGATTTTTTACCACAGTGCCTATGCTCTTGAGCTCATCATTATTCTAATCACATCTCATAGAAATACTTTTGGTAACTTGGATGTGGCCCTAGTTTTGCATTTTGGCAAATTAATCTGAAAGAAATCAAATGTTAGATTAACTGGAAATGCTGAGATTAAAATAGTTTTGTTGTTCCTTGTTTAGCTTGAAAAATACAGGAGTTTCTCTCATCATAACATTGGATATATTCAAATGTTGGCTGCTAGTAAGGACAAGCAGTAACTAAGTAATAACATTTTTCTGCTTGACTTGGTGCCTATAAAGAACATATTTCACTCTTCAGTAACCTGTTGAACTAGGCAAGAAGGGAAAGGGAAAGACTAATTTTCATATTATCTGCACCGTCTTGGCACACAAGCTTTTGGAGCAATTGCATAATTAGATGATAGGATGATATAGACGGAATTAATTTTTTTTAATATGCAGTCTTTGTTCAAATTTGTACTCAACAGGCATGTGAATATTAGAGTAGCAACTTCATCTCCTATTAGGTTGTCTAGAATTAAAAAAGAATAAAAATTAACCCTTTCACAGTAGGTTAATTTGGGACTAAAATCATTTATTTATAAAGTATTCCCTCTGTCCCTCCCCATCAAGATCCTCTCATCATTAGGCAAACAATTATAGACTTTATTAAAAACATCATCAAATATGTGCCATAACTGACAAACAAAATATTAAAAACTGAACCAAGCCGTATTGTTAAAGGGGAGTTTGAAAGTGCCACAGGTGGCAGATGATTGTGGCATAGAAGGCAGGCCTTTCAAGTAGATCCAACTATCAGCCATTTGTTTTCTAAGTGTACATGTTTTTATTATGTGGCCCACAGTTAATTTGATGATCAAAGCATATGTGGGGGATGTGTATTGTTTTGCTTCAGTTAATTTTATTAGACTTAAAAGTGTCATTATACTTCTGAACACTTCCTTTACAACTTCTTCTCCTTCTCTCTTGATAGCAATCAGCAATAATTGCTGCCAATGTGGTACTGTCTCTTGTGTTTCACTTCTGATTTATTTGTATTGGATATATTGTTGGCAAAAGGTGCTGGCTGGAAAGCTGGGAACAGAGCAGTCTGCTTTTTGAGCACATATAGCAGTAATACTGGTGGCCCCGTGATGCCTTCTGCCATACATGACAGTCCTGATTTCAAAGGATTTCCTCCAGGCTGAATTGACAGCAAAATCTGTGGCCTTTACTCCTCATTGTGTGTGCATGCCTACACTGCCAAATCAGCAAGACTGAGACAGAGATTTTTCAAAGAGCACAACAGCCCCATCAGTTCAGAAGTGGTGGGGTTCACTGCTTTCCATGGGGCAGGGACTTGCCCTCAGCCCACCAGCTCTTTTGAACAATATCTAATTGGCTGTGGTGCTGGCAGAGGACATTTCTGCCCCTGTGGCAGAGCTCTCACCACTCTTGTGGTGCTGGCAACAGAAAGGTTTGTGCGAACACTCCCACTTTGCTTCAGGAAAAGACAGAAAAGACAGAGCTCTTGGGATGGCGATGGACAGGCTGCAAGTACTGACAAGTAGCTAGGGATGATACTACATAAGGGACATACCCAGAAGGATGCCTCTGCTGCTGGCCTTTCCTTGTAAAAACAGGACAGTAGCAAAACGGCCACCTGGGAAGCAATCTAGCTGACTTCTGTGTGTGTGAAGTTCTGCGAGTATCATTATTAATGTCGCATCTGCAGCACATCAAAAGTGGAAATCAATTTTATATTGCATTTTTTTCAAAATAAATCCTTAAAAGACCATTTCACCTTTGAAAAGTTGAGAAACACTTTAAACTTTGTCTTCTGAAAAGATAAAGTTAAGAGTCAATTTTGATTAGGCAGTCAGGTTACACTTAGATTGCATTCTTTTTCTTTCTTAAAAATATTTTGACCACCTGCATTCTCCAGCCTCTTTTCCCTGTTTTATCATTGCTGCTAGACCATCTTTTCATCATTGTTACTTCTAGAGCTCCGTGGTGAAGTCTATAGTCAGCCCACATCCAATCTGGTTTCAGCCAGTGTTTGTTCAGAATAGAGTTTATCCTGAATATTCATTGCAGATTTTCACATCAGAAAAGGCTGTTTCACTGACTTGGAACCTTTCTGTACAAATGTGTCAATTCTTTACAAAATTTTGCTTTAGGAAAATTAAAAAGAAAATGTATTTTCCATTTCAAATTTACTTCTGTTTAAAAATATTTTATTGTGTTATAATATGAACCAGAAGAGCTGACACTGGGTTAATTATCTGAAACAAAACCTTTCTGTGGGAAATTTCAAGTTTTTGTGTTGGAATTAAGAACAAAAGAAGTCTTCAAGTGACTGTTAAAATTTCCCATGGCACAGAAATTTCTCATTTCAGCTAAATAAGAACAGCAAAGGAAGGCCCATAATTAGCTTCATACTTCAATACAAATAAAGGAAATTACAATATATGATGGCTCAAGTTAAAAAAAAGGTATCTGAAGATCAGTGTTGTGGGTTATTTTTTCTTGTATGGCATTGTAACAGTCAATCCACTTATCTGCTGTGTGTTTCTTGACTCTTGTTACAGTAAAGCAAATGAATTGATTTTCTTCCTATTCCATTTTGAGAGCAAACTTGGTTTTCTAATATTTTGTATCAGTGAGAGCTCTGGAGAGTTGCAGTGCATCAGCAGTGGTTCAGTAGCTCTTAATGATGTCTATTTGTTTTGCTCTAGTTTTCCAGATCAAGATATTCGCAGAACAGCAGTCCAACAAATAGAAAATCTGTCAAATGATGAATTGTTAGAATACCTCCCACAGCTGGTTCAGGTAAGGAAGAAATTGATAGCCAAGGAAGTTTTCTGTCCAGATCAATAAGTTCCTTAAACACCTCAGATTCTTTCAGTTTGATTAACACATTATAAGAGAAATAAATAAGGAAGACTGATCAGCTGATGCAGTGATTGAATTAACAACAGGCTGAGCAATAGATTGCTCTAGAGACTGTGGTTCTCTTTTGGCATGCTGAGTGAATATTTCTGTACGCTGCAAGAAGGCCTTTTTGCAGAAAAAAAGAAAAAAATGCATCTGAACAAGAGAAATGCTGCTATGACCATCAGACCAGGGGCAGGGTTTCATTGCAGTCAAAGCAGCAAAGGGTGTTGCAATGAATCAGTTTTCTTGATGGCTATATACAGTATTGAAGTACAAAAATACCACAGGTATAGAGAAAATCATTGTCAGCGCATAGTAACCGGGCAGTTTAGGTGTAGAATAGTCTCTTTACAGATGTACGTTGCTTTTCACTGGAAATGAATGTTTTACAAGTTACGGGCCCAACTGCTTTGAAAACAATTGCTTTGTGGTTGAGTAGGTTCTGTTTTGTAGTTAAGGAGGAGCCAGCCACCTTCAAAGCTTTATGTCCTTGCTGTGTCACATGCTATACGCACATTGCTTATCGTTCTGCATTTCAGAGCTCCTCAGATTCTTTTGTGGTTTAATATATATACACACATTCCCACACATATATTTACATATACACATGTATACATATATATTTATATATTTGTGCGTATACGCATATTTATGTAATCCATTACTGTGAAGTAGTGAAATTCTCACACCTTTGCAGCATGCAGCACCATAGGAAGCTTATAGGGCCTTTCTCTTTTCACAGCTTCTGTTTTGCTAATCAGTTTTCAGATGGAGTTTATTTTTGAACCAGCTAATCAGGTGAAACATTGAATATAGTATTTTTAGTTTTCAAGGAGGGAAAGGATGGAGTATTGCATATATGCATATATGTTACACACGGAATCCTGATGATACCTGCCTTTCTTAAAGATGATGGTAAATGCTTATGTCCTGAAGTTTCTTTGCATTTTTTGCATTGCATTTTTCGGGCATTTTCCATATGTTGGATTATTTCATTCAAACTAGCCACATAAAGATAATGTTATTTCTGATTAATTTTGTTGTAAAGGAAAAACAGCAAAACCAGCATGTAAGTGATTCTTGTTATTAATTTATCTGTTAAGGTGCTCAAGTTTGAATGGAGTCTTGAAAGCCCTCTGGTGAAACTCTTACTGAATCGCTCTCTTCAGAGCATCCAAGTAGCCCATCAGCTTTACTGGTAGGATTATTTGCTTTTTTTACTATAGCTATTTTCTGTTGCAGTGAACTTTAGTCATGACTTTTTCAGTGACAAACTCTCTTTTTGTTTGAAACAAACAAGAAGGTTATTTTTTGCACCCTCTTTGTTTTCTTTTCAGTACTGGGTGTGGGTAAATTGGCTTAAAGAACTATTTACCTCTGCTCTCATCCTGCCTGAGGAAAAAAAAATGTTCAGGTCTTGTAGGTAAGACACCATTTGTACTCTTCTGCATTTTCTGATTGGAGGCAGAACCAAAATTTGATTCCTTAAATTTTGCAAAATAAGATTTCCAAGTAGCATTGGCTTGCTCATAAAGGATCCTGCTCTTGTGATTTCTCTGTCCTCTTCTGAAGATGTAAGACTTCTCATGTGTGTCAAAGGGAACCTCTTAACCCTTTGCGTATATAGTAGATTGTCCAACATTTCCTTTTAGTGATTATGGAGATGTAACAGTTCTGTTCTGACAGTAAATACCATTCACCATCTACCTGTACAATATAAGAACCTTTGTAAGTGTATTATTGCATGCAGTGATTATTCTGTTTGCTATGCTGTTATTTCAAGGCTCTCTGAATAAGAATGTGGCCTTCTGTCACCTGTACTACCTTGTGATCTGCAAATTAAGCTGGGTTTTTTTTGCATGTTTAGTAATGATGAATGAACTGAGCTGTCATTTAGAGTTCAACTAGTTCAGACCCATGAAAGCAAAAGCTTTCCTCCCTGCAAAGCAAAGACAACAGCTTGAAATGTAATCATTTTTTTGGTGAAGTGTGAGGTAGGAAAGAGCATAGATCGTACTTTCATACCTACATGATCTCTGTAAGTATTAGTGGGGATAAAATAGAGTTATGAATATGTTTGTTTCACTGAAATGAGCATGATAATAATAATATGCATAATGAGCATATCTGTCAAATACAGAGGAATCACTTTTAGCCAGCCAGTTTTCTGACAGTGCCCAGAGCATGACTGAGACTTCTACCACCTTATCATTAACCTAGTAATACTGGATATAAAATACCTAGTCTAGAGTTCTTAAATGTGCCCAGTGAGTTGATAGTTTTCCTGTACAATTAGAAATGGTTTCTCAAGTGAATGAACAGTAGGAACATCATCAATCTGCTTGTGTTTTCTTAGCTCCTGTGAAGTCAGGAGAAAAATTGATGAGTATCTGTAATCTTCTTCCTCTTTACTTTGCGACGCAGACACGTGTAGATCCCTCCCTCTCCCCCACACTTTTTTTTCCCCCAAATTCTGCTCAAGCAGTCTGATAATGTAGTCTTGGGTAATATACAGCAGATATTCCATATTGAATAATAGCTTATTAAAAAGTAAAGTTTGCCCTTCCTTATCTGGCACAGTATAATTTAATGTGGCAAAATATAATGCCAAAAACTGTACATACCCTCATCTAATAGAATATTTCTGAATGTTCATTGTATTTTCTGTCTTTAAACTGATAGCAGCCCAGTTCATATCATCCAACCATGGACTGGTATTCAAGCACTTTTTCTCCCTGTGTACACTAGCGATTGGAGATAAAATCAGCTACTGAGTGTATATTAAATATTTTGATTATCCTCCTGCAGATGGAAAATACTAGCTTACTAAACTTCCTTTTAGTTACACGTATCCTAAAGTTGCACAAGATTGCAGGCAGTTCCCATAAACAATACTTATAAATTGTATAAATAGGGATTTGCTATTTATCCCTAAATAAACAAGTGTAAAAGTATCTCCTACCTGAGATGTGGACTGTAGTTTCCCAGAGGAAGATCATTTGATTAAGTCTTGAATTTAACATGTCTTTGTGTGTGTGTATGTATGTGTGTGTGTATATATATATATACACATTCATCTATATTAGTATATATTTGAAGAGATTTACATTTCAAAAACGTAAATTTTCTTACAATACAAAAACGTAGGTTTTTTTAAATCCTTATTTTTCAGTATTGTCTTACTGACGTTTTAGGGTTGTGCGAATCAGGATCTTGATAACTTAACTGCAGAGTACATTGCCAGCTAAGCCTTAGAATCTGCTAACTTGCCCTGTCAGTTTGATAAGCTTATGAATCTTGGTGCCAGGGCCTTGTTATCCAAAAAAGCAGATAATACATGGAAAGAGAAACACAATGGCAGTGGATTGGGGTATGGCTATCTGGATTCTCTTTCGCACACTGCCTCAGGCTTAATGTTTACTTAGAATAATGTCTTTCAGATCTTCAGTTCCATATCTGAAAAATAATACTTTGCTTTTTATTTAATTGGAAGCTCTTTGGGTCTGGAAATTATTATTAACAAGCATGCCCAGTCTGGATGAGAATCTCCATAACCAGTGTCCTGTACTGTGTTTGCTCATTTACTAGCCACATTCCTGGATCAAGCTGTCAACAATAGCCACAGATTACTGATTTCTGAGAACAAATTCACCTAATGAGCAGGTCTTAGGATATGGTCAAAACCTGGAAGAGTGTGAAAACATCAGCAAATACAATAGATAGAAATAACAGTAACCACCTCTGTAGTTTTCACTCTTAGAAGTACAGTGGTATAACTGTTTACACCCAAAGTAAATTAAGTAGTCATTAGTTTTAGGCGGGAAGATACTTCACATGACATATACTTGCTGGCAGACTGCTATCAATTTCAAAAATTGATAGTTTTTGAAAAGCCTGACTAACCTGTGGTGCTTCATATAAGTTTAGGTGCCCAAAGTAATTGAGTCTCACTCACTGTAATGGAAGGAGCTGGTTTACCTCTTTTAATTAGGCTTCTTGTTCAAATGTTTTGATGTAAACTAAAGAACTTAAATATGGCACCCACCTTTTAAAAACTTACCTTTTCTATTCAACACACTACACGTTCTTCTTTTGCTTCTCTGCTCCACAATGTTCTCCAGTAGTAAAATACTTCTACCTAACATTTCAATTTACATAACTTAGAATTTTAAAAGAATTTCAAAAGGTAGTTTTCCAAGTAATAGATTTTATTTGGAGAATGTAACAGTATTTTCATGCTTTCTATTAAAAAAGGCTTTCTTCTACTTTGCAAATTAAATTACAATCCATATAAAAGTAATGGAAAACAGAGGTTTTCTTTCACTTAGTTCTAAAGAGATTTTAAAAAGAAGCTCAGTGATTTAATAATGTGGGCAACACGTGTGTGCATGCACACTCATGCACACTTGAATAATTTCTTTTAAGAAATGCAGTTAGGTTAGGCATTTTATTCTCTGAAGTGTTTCATTCCAGTTCCTTGAGATGATTACCAAATTAGCAATCAAACGCGGTCTTAGAGACAAAGACTGGTAAAAACAAACATTAAAAACAAGATTATATCTATTTTTAATTATGATAAATAGCATTAACATTTCATTATTAAATAATCTAACTTTGTGCACTGTGTACCTTCCCAAAATGGAAATTTGCAAAGGAAGTCTAATGCAATTCATGAAACTAGTGATGCACTTTCACAACCACTGACGAGAAGTGAGTTGATTTTAACTTCCATGTTTTACAACTCCATTGTATGTCTAGAAACTAGTTACCATAACTGGTGGTGACTGGCAACATTGCTAACTTATATTAATGACAAACATAATTTTTTAATAATTGCTCAGTTATTTAAAATTGACACAATTTCTCTGCACACCAGAGATAAGCAGTTAGCCAGTAATAATGTACCAGCTCATCTCTTTTTTAATATTAATGTTGGGTAGTAAATTGTTGAACTCCTTTCCATAAAGCAATGTTAAGTTTTTCTCAAGATTGTATTTAAAAAAGTATGGAACGGTAATTGGCAAAGGTGGACAGAACAGATAGAATATTCATTTTAAGTTTGTTGGGTCATATCTTTAGCTGTTTTAAATCAGGGTAGCTTCAGTGAAAGCAAGCCTGTTCTGTGCTTATGTCATCTGTCAATTTGTCCCATTAAATGTACTATTTAGGGTGAACAGGTAATTTAATCTTAATTCCTGATTTTGTTTCTTCACAAGAGCAACTTATCCCCCCCCCAAAATCTTGAGGAATTTGGGCCTTCTGCATCCCTCAGTGGTTCAGCTCCTCACTATTCCATTTGAACGTGTTCCCCTTCTTGGGGTCTAAAAATTGCCCATATGTACAGTGCCAGCACAGGACCCATGTACTGCTTAAATCCCATGTTAGTCTTCAAGATAAGTCCCTCACAAATGTGAGGCATGGGGAACATTTACACTGCCCCACTATCTTCTAGAAGTTGTCTCTGATTCCAGTCTTTACCCATCTGAGTTCCCAGGAGGGCAGAAGGCTGGAGCAAGATTTCTCTCCCGGAGTACGTTGAGAAGAGAAGGTATTAAACTGGTTCTAGCAATGCACCAAGTTGCTCGAGGGGAAAGAAATCTGATGAGCCCCTTTGGGCCTTCCTGCCTGCTGAAAGTCTTTATTTATCTTCTTGCTACCGGGTTTCAGGCACTCTTTTTCTCAGCTTTTGTGTTCCAGTTTTAAGCCACCCTTCTGCCTGGCAACCTGCCCATCAGTTTCCCACTTGCTTGCAGCATTTTTGCTTTTAGCTACTTTCTCAGGTGGCAGCTGCACCACACAATTAACACAGCTGGCTGGGGCACCATGTGGCCAGGAGGATGTTTTGCAGACAGTTACCTTCCGCAGGCAGATTGAGTAATGGGGAGAAATGTGGTGTCTCTAAGATTTGTGACAGCTGCTTGAAGGTGGTGGAAAGAACAGGTTTCACTGTGGTGGAGCAGTATGAGTGTTTGTACATTTTAGTAGAGCCTGAGAATCTAGTATGCTTAGCTCAAGAAAAGAAAAAAAACCACTGGAGGCAAAATGTCCTTTTGTAACTAGTCTTCTAAGGTCTCTAAGAGATTTATTCTCAGCTACATTCTGACTGAGAACAGTAAGAAAAGGAAGTAGTTCTCCACCTTTACCTCTACACACCTTGTAGATAAACAAAGACTGAGCTAAAAAGAAACTCTCATTGAATTCCAGCCCACTGAAAGCAATGTGAATTAGACTATGGATTTCAAGGCTAAAACATCATATGTTATTTTTATTTCTTTTTCTATATAAAGAGGACTCCTGCAATAACTAAAAAAGAACCTAAGAACTGTATAAAGGAGCCTAATGACACAAAATCCAATGGTAATTTAAAAAGACCTCATTAAATTTTCTACCATTAGGAGATTTGGCCCTCAGTACTTTGTTTTCCAAAATCATTGCCACTTTGTTTCATTCAGCACTCCAACTTTGGAACAATAGATTATTGTTTCATATTTTGCCAAAGGAAATGTATTTTTTGCTGTTAAAACTGATCCACATTAGCCATATTTTACTCAAAGTCTTCAAAAAAAGGAATAAACCAAGCAGAGTCTTGGCTGTCCAACACTCTTAATTATCTGAACTCTGGACAGGCTGCCATCCTCCAACTCTGTCTCCTCCCACACTCTTGTGTCTCTCTCACACACAGTCAGAGGTTGTCAACTCTGCTCATTATTAATTGACTTCTTAAATAGCTATGTAGAACAGTCTGAGAAGCCCAAACCATTAAAATGACATCAGATGTAAATTCAGAAGGCATCAGTTTAGTTTTGCATTAATTTGGTCCTTCTTACTGACCAGAATCAGAACACTTAATCATTTATGTAACTTTAAATCTGTGAGTAATCAGTCCCAATATGTGTGTGATCAGTTGTTTTGCTACTCTGGATTAGGACTGGAGTTCAAGTTTGGAGTTGCTTAATTTTACAGCCTGCTAGAGTGGTGTATCATTCATCTGAGTGATAATAACTTTCACCTGAATTAGGAGTACTTGGTGTGATCATCATTGTGTTTTAGATTGTGGAGAACCTAAACTATAGAGTGGATTCACATCTAGGGATTTTAATACAGAACTCATAATTCTTACTTTTGAAATGCCAATAATTTGAAGTTGGTTTTCCTCCTTATTTATCTATATAGTAGTAAATAACACCATTAGGCCCTTATTTTTGTTAGACAATCTTCCAGTTGTGCTAAGTTCTCATTATTAGCCATGTGGGACTTGGAGTATTGCCTAGGAAAACAAAGAAATAATTATATTGTTTCCTAATATACAGATTTTCCATTTCCTCAGACTCAGTTTTAGAGAAAGAAATGTCAAATGAAACAAAGAGATTTTGTTGTGAAGAAGCACAAAGAAGTAGCATAACTCTTTAGCTGTTGTTTTTGACCTTCCTAAATCAGAGATTGAGCGAGCAAGTAGTACATTTTAATCAACACATTAGTTTTTAACCAAAATTACTATTTTGGGCTTGCTTTCTTCCAGCTCTAAAGAAAATGAGAAGTGAGCTGGCTGCAACTATAGCTGTAATTGGTAAGATAATGTTACCTGGCTGCTCTGGATCTGTCAGTACTGCTCGATAAAAGAGGTCGGAGGAGCAAGACGAAAAGCTAGACTTCCGGTCAGCCATACTTCAAAACTGCCGCCTTCCTATTTGGCACTGTTTTGGACTGCTTTCTCCAAGACAGCACCTGGGCACAGTTTTGGAATAGTTCACCCCGAAAAACAGTATGGGCAAAACTGCACCAGCTTTGGCACACTGTCCTTTACTGCTACTCCTTTCTGTAACCACACTTGCATGCTCGTGTGACCCATCTGAGGGCAAATAACACTGACCTTCAGTCTCATTTGATTGCTGTGGCATACATGGGCTATAACATAACCCTGACAGTATTTCTGACCCTCTGAACTGAAACACACACATACGCGCACACACCCTGAATTGTGTCTTACGACGAACCACAGGGCAGCACATGGAGCACCAGAGAGACCTGGAGTCAAGTACTGTCTAGTGTCATTGCAGACTGTGTATTGTGGAGTGAACTAGCCCTGTTAAGTGTTACGTCTATGCCGTTTGGCCCCAGGGCCACTAAACATTCCCTGTGTCTCTCATTTAATCCTATAAACATATCCTGGAAAGTTCAGCACAGATCGACAATGACTGAGAGAATCCAAAATCTGAATGCCCTAGTTTCCATGCTAGAAATGTTACTTTCAGGCATAGCTAGAGGCAGGTTGTCAGGTGTTCTGCAGTTTAATAGGTAAATTTGTCAAATTTCTGACTATACTGTTCCATATACAGAGGAAAAAGGTCTGAATCCAAACCTCTTTGCACTTTATGAGAATCTTTCCATTGACTTCAGTGGCCTTTTAATCAGGCAGTTATTCTGTGGGACTCAGTGCAATACATTCCACTAGAACTAAGTTCACTTACTTAATTTTAAAGGAGCTTGCACATAACATTTATTGGCCAAAGAACAAAGACCTTGCAGATGCTATGATTCTCTTTACAAATTGAAATATTATGAGTAAAAAGTTAACTTTTTTAACTTCTAAACTTTTAAATTAAAGGAAATAGAAAATAAGTTCCAAAAAATTAATAAGCAAATTTCAAACAATACTGGGAAAGATCAACAAAGAACCTGAACATGGCATTTTGACATTTGAAATATAAAGAGCAGGTTATTACTTTTCCCACTCTGTTAAAAATTACTTTAAAAAATCCAATTAAAGATTAATAAATCAAATAAAGCTATGCCTCTTTGTAATTTGGTGAATATGATACAATCTGGTGAATTTGTGACAAAGATCATAAATCAAGTAGTTGTGCATATGTGTCTGTTTTTAATGATTTAGCCAGCATTGTCTGTAGACTGAGTGTGTTCTTGCATATTTAGAATTCTAGGCAGTGCTATGGGTTTTTCCAAACTGAGCGAAGGTGTGAAAAAGAAGAGGCAAGGCACCTTGCTGACCATTTGTCAAGGTGAGAAGAGAGTAGAGCGTGGTCATTTGTGTCACTGAGTGTATTTGCACAGGCAAGTACTCCACTGCAGCTAAATTAGTTTTTCAGTGTAGAGACAGTTATCCCCCCTGCTTTGGAATAGAGGAAATTCCATGCCAAGGATCATATCCGAGGTGGATTAACCTTGCCAAGTGAAACATAAAAAAGTCTGCAGGTGCCAAAGTTATCAGTGTGCTAGTATAATGAAAACATACATCAGTATGTATATGTGTAAATGAACAGAATTGAAAAGATAATCTAAAAAATGTAAAAGATTTCTGAAAAAAAAACCTTAACAATTGGCCTTAGTTCTTTTTGCAGCTTTATGATTTATAAGGCAATACTAAGGAAAACATTTTCAGTGCATTGTTTTTCAAAACAGTGCTTGTCTGATTTATTTTATTTTCATTTTGCTCCTTTTACATTTAAAAATACCGAAGTGGATAGTTCTTCAGTTCTGCTGAAAAACTCCCTAGTAGGTTCAAAGCATATATATCACAACCCCTCTAATAATTTAACTGAACATGGAATATGGGTGTTGCCTTTTGGGTATCCTGTGTGGAAAGGATTAAACATGACATTTTGGTGGTCTGTAACTGTGTCTCTGATTTGATGGACTAAGATGACCTGCTTATTGTGCAGAACAGTTTTGAAAACTCCCCTTCTCCAGCTGTTCTGGCACAAGAGAAAGATGAGCATCCCTTTGCATGTGCCATAGTGGTGCTTTTAACTGAGGAAGTGGAGCTGGCATTGCTGAGGGAGGGTTCAGAGCAGGGTTCTGGGCAACCGTCATGCTAGGCTTTAATCTGCAGCTTTCATCTTTTTTACATAAAAATGTTTTATTATTGCTTCCTTCAAAAATGAATGGAGAGCTAAAATCTTTCCTGATGGATACATCATGTAATCTCCATCTGTCCCAGAGGAATATTTGGGATGTAAATCAAAGTAGTTGTAAATCAGGAAACCTTTTGACAAAGCATTCATCTAGTTCTGTCACTTCAAGTGGATAATTTTCAGAGGTGAATTTGATTGATTGATGCGAAGGAGTTGTTTTGGTTTTTATTCTGTGAAAAACATTGCTGGAAAGAGATGACAGAACATAATCCATGAAGTTATGTCTCTGCACTGAAATTTGCTTTGAGTTTTCATTGAGCTAGACCAACATATGAAGATCATCAACAACTTTAATAATCTGAAATGTCAAAATCAGAATAATAAATAATAAAAGTAGCTGAAATGTAAAGATGATGCAAAATTTCCAAATCAGTCCATAATGGTTGAGGAGAGTAAATTCCTAAGTAGGAGAGCTAAATGCATGGAGAGTTTCTTGAGATTCACAGCTGCTGCTGTTTCTCTAGTTAAATGTTGCATCCTGCAGTTGAGAGTGATTCTCTGGTGGGTTGCTTCTCTGCTGCAAGATCATGGTGCTGCTAAATAAATTTTGATTGCTGGAGTGAAATATTATGAGAGGACACCTTATTTTAAATTTGTCATATATAATACCTAAAAAGTTTATTTTATTCTCCTTTTATGTTGCACTTCCGCTTTTTGTCTTTTGTGAATGTTTAGAAACTTCTATTATGATCCTTTGTATGATGATTTTCTTCTATAAATGGCAATTACTGAATGCAAAATGAATCTACAGATGTTTCAGATTCACATTATTTTATGTAAGGCTTGCTCTGTGATAGAGCTTTTTTGCTCTTACCAGCTCACTAGCCTGTTGTGTTTTACCTCTGCTTATTTGAACCAGTTGTTGGTAAAGTTTATCTTCAGTTTATCCTAGAGAGTTTTTTTCAATCCATTTTTCTCTAAATGTATTTCACAAAGTTCTCACCTCAAGACTTGTATAAATGCAGTGCAGATTCTGAGCTTCTTGTGTTGATATGCTGGGAGAACTTGTTTGTAGTTTCGTGTGCTTTTGACCATAGCCTTATTCTGATAGGTTTGAGTTTTAAATCATTCCTATTTATCAACATTTTCAGGGACATCTTTAGGGAAAAGTATGAATAAACAGAAAATTCAAGTGGATACAGGATCTTCAGTGTAATGAATTATTGGTCATCTCAGCATTGCTGTCAGCTGTACATTTCTGTGCTTAACATTTCTAGGTTTAATCATTCTTCTTCATCAGGATGAAAGTAGAGTCTTGGACCTTTGTCTAAATGACTGAAATATTAGGAAAAGGAAAATCATGAATTGGACTTTGTTGAAAATGTTCTATCAATACATGATTTGGCAGAAAATCACTTTCTGACTGATAGGAATTTTTCTGAGAAAAGAAACCAGGAATGTAAAATAAAATATAATTATTAATAGTTTTTAAAATAAAAACTTCAAGAACTATAACAAAAGGAGATATTTCTAGGGGGGAGAGGGGAATGATTGGTAAAAGGTCCTGCCAGGTCAAGAATGCATAACAATTCAGTATTTTTAGTTTCTTTTCAGATGATAAGTATTCCAGGATTAAATTTGTAAAATCCTCGGTGTTTGAAAATGTTTTCTTAAGCACTAATTGCTTTCTGAATGCTCACCCATACTAAATGGAATATTACTCTGTAATCATAACATTGTCATTTGGAACAGCACCAAATTAAAAATAAGCTGAGAGAAGAAAGAAAGAACTGTCTGATGAGTTGTCTTGGGTTTTTTTTTTTGCTTGAACGACACTACTAACATGTTGTAATAACCTCATTTCAAGCAAGAGAATTACGCAATGGACCATGTCTGACATAGTCTTAGTCAGTGTTTTCTTGGCAAAGAGCCCCTTGGTTAAAACTTAGGCTTGTTGTAGGCTTGAATTAAATAACAGAAAATAACCCATGAATCTAAAGGAATTAAGTTTCCTTTCAAACATAAAACCTGTAAAACTCTACCCAATAGTTTGTACAACCAGTAGACATATCAGTTGAAAGAGAAATACCTGGATTGTTCTTAAGCTTCCACTGTGATGTGTATCAAATATACAGAATACTGCTTGGTAAAATTTCTGACATTATTTAAACCATTTGAAAAGGAAATCAGGCTACAAAAATTGCCTATTGTCTCTGAAGGGCCATTATTCCTATAAAAAGATATTCAAAGAAATACATTATCCCAATATTATAGCAATAGCGGTAGTTTTACTGAAATAATTCTCTGTTATGTGACTCACTGCTGAAGTTTGATGCAAGGTAGAGTTAGTCAGGAATTTTTCACTGTTTTTTTGGGGAGGGGAGAAAAATTTTCATCGTCAAAATCAAAGTTTTTCATAGAAACATTGAACAGAGACATTCAGAAGGTATCTCCAGTGCAGGATGAAGTTGAGAAAAATGTCTTAATACTTAGGCTAGTCAGTGGAGATGTGACACTGGAGACTTAAACCCGGAGTAACCCAGTGAGGGTGACACTGAGCTAATTTGAAAGGTTTACCAATAATTTTTCCATACATGGTTGAAAAGTATCCCATTCATTCTAACACAAACCACCAAGAATTTTTGAACTCTTAAACCTTAGGGGAGATACAATTAATATTTTAAGACAATACCTAATACAAAAGTTTTTATACAAGATACTTCTTTTCTTAGTGTTTGTCTGAACTGCTTGGTCCTAAATTGTTGGCAGACTGTCTCACTTACTAGCTCATTGAAAACAGATTTTTTTTTTAAGCACAGTAGTTTATGAAATACCATTTGCATCTTATTTATGCAGTATGTCACCTGACAACTGCTCACTGATAGCAGTTGTTTCAGTGAAAACTCAAGTGGTTATGTTGGAAAAAAAAGTGTTGTTATGTGATGGGTTATTATAGGTTGAGTGTTATTATAGGGTGGGTTTAAGACAAAGAATACAATGCAAATTGCAGCATGTACATGGGAAATTATTTGGTTGTAGATTTGATCAAAGCTTCAGTGCTAGATTTCCAAATGCTGCCATCTTATTAATTTAAGAATTGCAATTGTTTTTCATTTGTCCATTTTTTTCAAAGAGCTAGTATGAATTACCTGCACTGAAAATTCTAACAGGTGAATAGGAATTTGTTTCTATTCTTGTTTTATTTCTACTTATTTCAGGATTTTAGTAGACAGAAAGCCAAATAGCATGCTGGCTGTTTGTCTTATCAGAAAAAAATTGTACTGAGTTGTACTGAATTTCCGAGGTGTGGTTGAGCCGTGCAAGCAGAACGAAACAGGGCATTTGTAACTCCAGAATTGTGCAGATTCTGCTGTGTGGATAAATGGATGCGGAAGGAAAACCAACCCCTTTTGTTACCATTGACAACATTGTTAATGATGAGAAGAACTGCAGTGATGATCAAGATGAATATTAAGATGTCTTAGGAGATGGCTTTTAGAGACTGTCTAGCCCAAATTAGGAAAAGGATCGCTCTGTTTGCTAACTTTTCTTGGTTTACACATCTTTTCTTGGTTTACACATCTTACCATATGCTTCTGTAATATGAATAAGAATAAACTGTAGTGGATAAGCGAGTAAATGAACCATCTTATTAGTAAAACTAGGTAAAGGAAAACCCTCTGCACTAAAAAGAGAGGGAGAGGGAGAGAGAGAGAGAGAGCGCACGCTGAGATAGGTATTAAAACATAATAATATGACATAGTAACATAAATTTAAGGGTCACTTGAATGAAGAAGCAATGGCACATACATAAATAGATGATCTTTTCGAATCAGCACCTTCCCTCTCTCACAGGCTTTTTCCCCTCTCATCTCATCCAATAAATTATTTGGAGAGTTCAAATCCATAGAGATAAAAGGTGGCTCTAAGTATTTCACTGTAAACAGCAGAGGCCCTCACCATCTCTCTCAGTAAGATCCTGTTTTATGCTTCTTATGCTTCATTTTTCCAGCTTGTATTGCAGGGCTTATACCCTAGACTAAAAAAAATAATCTTTCTTCCCATACAGAAGTGCTTGTTTTTTTATGTTGAGCTTCCCCTAGCTGTTGCTCAAAGTCTGTCATCCGGTGGAGTTACAGCAGTTTGCTCAAGGCCACCTTCCTCTCCATTCCCAGACCAGTGCTCTCTCACATGGGTGCGATGGCGTTTGTATGTTAACAGATCTATATACAGTGGTGCACACAGTCTTTATCCTTTATCTGTGCTGTTTAATATTTGGAAACAGAAGACTTTCTTCAGGATTTACTTGGAAGTCAGTAGGGGATGTAATGTGTAAAGCAACATATTTCTGGTAGTCGAAAGAAAGGGTTGGAACTGGGAATTTGCACCACCCAGCTATGTAGACATTTCTGTCCCTCCTGCTTCAAGATCCTAATTTTTCTCCAAAGCTCAGAAGTCAGAGCAGCCTTTACTAGTTTGAGAGTGGAAAGGAATTGACACAATGATACCAGTGTCTGCACAGCAGAGTGGAACAAGGTTTGAAAGGATGCAAAAGAGGTTTTAGTTCCCTAGGGTAAGAGATAAAGAGGTTTTTTGATGGACACTGTGGGAACTTAGGGGATAGCAAAGTTAAGTCTTTAAAGTAGGGTGGATGCTGAAAAGCAAAAGAGGAAAGCTTCTGCTGTGCTCCCTAAGAAGTAGAAGAGTTAATTTCTCCCAGCTGGAAAATTTAGATTTGGGTGAAGATCTCCTCAGACCTCTCCAATCCTCCCGAGAGGACTGGGAAATCTCAAACCATTTCCACAGAAAAAGCATTCTTTCCAGATATAACCTATGAGATTACTGTCCCCTCTGTAGTGTAATTTTGGTTTGATTGCTTGTATTGCTACATGTTCCTCTGGAGACCCTTGTGCCTATACCTGTAACCACCCTGTGTTTCTATCTTAATCCATGTTATGGATTCTAGAAAATAAGCAGCCATCAACTGCATTTTCAGAGGAGTCACTGGGGACTTGACTTGATCATTTCACATACATCCTGATTCTAATTGAACTGTCTTCCTGTGACTGACAAAGCTTTGTAAGAATCTAGAAGACTTTAGGCCAAATAGTTGTAATTATAAAGTAAGCTCTTTATTCAGATAAAGAGGTTCTTCAATTTTTGCATTGCAAACACACAAGAGAATATTTTCAAGATAGTGGCATAGGCAAAGCTTCAATCTCTGCTATTCTATACCAAGAACAGTTCTGGCTGACATGGTTTAGAGGATTTGAAGAATAATATGGAGCCTTTGCCTATATTCTCAAATGAGTCYGTATCCCAGAGATTTTGAAATATTTTCTGTTCCTATGACTTGTGCCCCAGCCAGAAGTGCCTGCCTGTCATTACCCCTCCATTCTGGGGACTCAACATCATATGGTCAGATTGCACCTCTGTTCCTTCCCGTCTTGCGAACTCTCTCACTCTGCTGCTCAGGCTAAGCCTCCTGGGCAACCTGATCTAATGTCAAAGCTCCTCTGCTTCAAGTGGGTGATCAGACTGGCAGATCTCCTGAGGTCCCTTCTGACCTCAGTTATGTGATTCTGCAAATTACAAATGAATTCTGTAATGGTCCTTGTTTGTTTCATATTTCAGCTTCCTAGTTTCTTAGATTCTAGATCCATTAGGGTTGTCTTTAGACAAAGTCTTGCAGGAAGAGTGATCTCATTTTAGGAAGGACTGAGAACAATATGAGTGTTTTCTAAATAAGGCACTTGGTCATAGGTATCCTCTGTTGTATGGAGCCTTTCATCAATAATTTTCTCTAGTGTTCTACACAACTTCAAGATAGAGCTAGAAGACAGTATCATAGTGGACACTATTGGATAGGATTCCAGACAGGTAAGAACAGTCAAACAACATGATCAGCCCCAGGGAATTCCATTTACAATAAGTGATTATGATGTTGGGCCCCTGTAAACACTCCATCACACAAATGTTAGTACTGTCTTCCACCCAGAAGTGTAATGAAGTGTGCTTCCTTTTACCTCATGGTGGTTTCTTGAATCTATAAATATTGACATTCATTTGTAGCCAGGGAGGGATTTTGTCTTTTGCATTAGGATAAGAGTAAATGGTGCAGCAGCAGGGATGTGCACTTCCTTCTGCAGCTTCTGAAAAAACCAAGTATGAAGGCAAGCTGAACAAAACTTAGTTTTTAGTAAAAAAAAAAATCTAGGGAGAATAAGTTCAGCCCTGTTTAAATGAATAGTAATTTCTTCTACTTTTATTTATTTCTTTCAATGAGAAATTTTACAAAAATATAATGAAAATATGAAGAAAAATCGCTAAAATGAAAACTTGTAAAGAGAAATTTCTTGAGTGTTCCATTCTGCTCATATCACCATTCACATGCTTATGCATAAAAGCTCTGCAACTAGACAGAAAACATAATATTTAATGATGATATTACTTGAATAATAGCTCTGTAAAGAACCATAAGTTGTAAGTGACAGCAAATGCTCTTTGGAATAAGAAACCAGTAGTTTTCAATTAGCATTAAATGAGAAATTATGTTATGTCATCTGATATTAAATAGGTATAAATGTCCTGGATTAGCACAAAATTATGTGATGTACTGAAAAAATTTGAAATTACTGAATTGATATTACCAGGCTCATTAGTGTTAGTAAGGCAGCTTCCATCTTGGCTAATGTACAGGCGATTGAATCAGGGACTCCCAGAGCCAAATCTGTGGGCATGTTGCATTAAGTTAAAGAATAATCCCTCATCCTGAGGACTGTAACACACTATAATTCTTTAGCTTCGGGAAGATGTTGTTTGTATGTCACTGAGGAAGGTGGAGTTCTATCCTGCAATTAGGGCATTGCTATCTGTAATAACAATCCTGTAAGCATGGGGCACAGAGGAGGTTGGACAGCACATCATTTCAACACTGCTTAGGATTTGACATAACAACAGCTGATAAAACTCTGTTTTCCTAGCTCAACTAATTTCTAGGTTGACCTGTAGCATTTTTTCTGTTGAGTCTGGGCTGTCTTCATAACTAGTATTAACAGTTAGTATTTATTCTTCTACTTAACCTCCTCCACAATGTCATTCAGTTGTGTGTGGTGATTTCTATCAAGAGAAGCAGTTTTATTAATTAAACTTTTAATTTTCCAGTATGCACTGCTTTCCCAGCTTCTAAGTGACTTGCATAACCCACATTATCATGCATGTGCTTCTGTTGATAGGGCAGTTTGTCAAAATGAATTTAAGTAGCCATCGTGGCCAATATTCTTGTAATTGCCAGTGCTTTGTGCTGTGCGTCACTCAGAACTAGATTGCTTGGTCATGGTATGCAAATGGAAAGCCGCTTGAATAACAGCCCATTTTAATATCATTTCTTGCATCAGTTTAAAGCTGACACACAAAAAGTCATTGGCTGTTGCTCTGTTTTATCACCAGGAGTTTTTTAATCAGCAGTTTGCAGGAGGTGACTAAGTCTGCAAAGCTCGGCAAGGCTCCCCCATGACTGCAACTCCATGTGTACTGCCATAGCTTTGCTGGTAGAGACAGATAACATGACACTTATCAGTATTAATTTTTGACACATAGATTTTTGCTCACTCAGAGCCCACAGCTAAGGAGAAATAGCAGAAACGTGGTTGATTTTGAGTATTTGCCTGATACAAAGGGAGCAAGCGTGTGAATGATGGTGAAGGGGAGGAAAGGTATGTTTCCCACCTCTCAGGCTACTGTACAGCTGCACCATCACAGACTAAGCAGGAGGACAGCAGTAATGCATGAATGTAATGCAAGATAGATACCTACAGCAGAGACAGTGAGTTTCAAAGCCCCAGCAGCATTTTGTGACAGGTGGCTGATGTATATTTATTCTGGCAATGCAGTAACTGCCCCCGGGGAGCATGCACATCTCTTTACCTGACTCAGGACATATGGAAATATTACATCTGCTTACCACAGTAATACTTCTATAAATGTGATTGTGAGTATTGGAACTAGAGCTAAAGTCTTTAGCACAACAACTAATTCTTAATTCTGCTTTTCTCATGTGTGAAAAAATGCCCAGGGCTGCTATTTTCTCCTGTATGTCTAAAAAATACTGGCTATATGAATATCACATGGGGAGGAGGCAGTAATGTTATTAACACAGACCTATTTGCCATGGCATTTACCTCTATGGCATAACAGCAGCTTACAAACAAACATGACATCCTGTGAGAAGGTAAATAATTCCTTCATCTTTTGAAAAGGAAAACAAAAGCATAGAAAAATTTATGAATTTTGCTAAGTTCATAAAACAAGTGAAAGGCAAATTCAGGGATTCAAGAAAGATTTTCATTCTTACTTTTGCCTTATGTTCTTCTGACATGAAAATCTACAAATTTTAACCCCAAGACTACACTATGTCCTTTGAATAGAGTCAAGTAAGATTTCCTTGATAAAAGCTCAGGATGTAAGGCCTTTTTGGTTAGGGGTTCATTAAAAGTGAATCTAGCTTATTCAAAAGTTTATTCAGATCTGGTCCCACAGTTGAATATGTCTCAGCAGAGTTGGGATGGATCTGCAAACCCGGATGAAATTTAGTGTTTACCACCCAGCAATGAAATGACAGGCTGTCTGAAATGAGAGATAATTTCAGCAAGCCTCTGCAAAATAAGTCAACCCAATTTCAAGATAGGTCTATGCCTCACTTTCACACTGTCTGCCCTCCAGCTCTACCATTTTCCATGGTGCCTAGGCCAGCTGTCAACTAGGAAAATACCTGTGGGCTAATTTTAAAGTTTTCTCTTACTAGTATTTTACAGAAAGCTGTCCCTGATACATCAGCTTAATTTCAAATTCCTACTTTTCTTTTATAAGGCCAATATCTGGTGGCAATAAAGTGGTGAGAAGGAAGGAAGATGCTGGTTGATATTAAATAAAAAAATCTAAAGATAATATTTCCTCTGCTCCCACTCCCACTCCTCCTGTATTGCTATATGTGAGGGGAGGGAAAAAATGATTAGAGAGCAAGGAAAGAGGAAGAAAAATAAAACCAGAGAGGAAGAAAGAAAACACAGGTCTAGAGAGATGGGGTATGAAGATAACAGAAATACTGTTTTTTACAATGTAAATATTTGTTCTTCTGTCCTCCCAGTGATAGGAATGAACTGACAAGAGATAGTTCTTGTAGTCTCCTCTGTTTCAATTAGGTGAGAAGAGGGTAGATAACATCTTGTTTGAGGAAGACTGCAGAGTAGCTTTATGCATAAGGAGAGCTGCAGTCTGAAGAGATTTTCTCCCTTAGAAGAGTCAAAATCATGAAGGGATGAAAAAGTGTTTTGGGAACTCTGGAGACTCCCCTACTGAAAAGTCGTGATTCCCTCTGTCTTCTGTTCCCTGCAAATAAATGAGTTTTGCTAGTTACTTTGACTTGTAAATGATTGTATGTCTTCATGATGTCAGTCTCTCAAAGTTATTCTTTTGGCAAAGTCACACACACATGCACAGAGGTAACAGTTTGCTGTGATTTGACCTTCTGACCCATGCATCCTTGGTTGTTCTGCAGCATTAGTCCTACTACTGAAGATGAACAGAGGCTTCTCTAATGAGATGCTATGTGGCAAATTGCCAGAAAAAGACAACTTAGCTTTTTACAGAAAGCATACTATATAGGACATGAGAAGAATACTTAAAACAGAAATTTTTGCAATCTTGTAATTACATTAAGGTACTATCGTTACTAAAACACCTACACCAGTTCATGCTGAAGGCTCATTATATTTCCCCATTATTGTATAGTCAATGATCTGAAAGAATTTCGCTTTGTTAGATACTGGGAAAAGAAGGTGAGCAGGACCACTAGCTATACCAGTGATGTCAAGATGACAGTAAAGATCCAAGAGAGAGGCTGACACTTCAGGAAGTAATGTGGGATCAGGCTGCTAGTTCGTCTTGCACCTATGTCACCTGCACTTAAAACAATGCATCTACAGAAAAGTTCTTCGAGAGAGGTGGAAGGGATGTTGCCTTAAAAAAGTGTTAACTCCTCATGGACTTAGATTGTACTGAACTTCATCCATCCTTCCTCTGCTATAGTCGTGTGAGTATGTTTTCAGTACAAATCTGAGAGAAACTCTGCCTGAAAGATAACAACTTTGACTGTAGACATTGCTAAACAAAGCGTATTCTTGCAACAGAGCATAGGAAAAGTGACAGCCTATCTCAAGATCTGCTGTCCTGCAGAATAAATTCTTTCGAATACTGTAATATTTGCAGAATAATGTAGCTCCCTCTTACTATTTCCTCCCTCCTAAAAAAAGTACCCCCCTCCCTATGCACAGGATGAATCATAAGAAGAGTCATGTGAAGGCTTTAGGATTATACATAAAACACAGTCTTGCTCTGGTTGAATAAAATCTGGTAGTGCTCCTTATATGAGCAGCCAAAGGCCATAATGACCCCATAGCAAGACAATTTTATTTTTCTTCCTGAAGGCACTTCTGTATTGGTATGTAAAAAAGAATGAAAGAAAGAGAGAAAGAAAGAAAAGTGTAGAACATTTTAAAAGGAAGTTAACCAAAGTGCTTTGGTTTAATTCTTCATAATTTTCCTGTAAGTCTGGATTGCCCAGTACATGTAGAACAGTATTGAGTTCTGTCATACATTTTGTTTTATAGTGTCATAAGGGATTTTTTTGTTCCAGCTGTGAAGCTAATGGAAAGTTATAGAAGCTATCCAAAACCATTTTGGTAGACATGAACTTCCCATGCAATAGGAAGATGAGGAAAAACGTTTGTAATATTCTCCTCAGTGTATTGCTGTGATAACTATGGTCTAATTTCAGATACAGTGAAAATTTTTGCAACTTCATTGACTCTACTGGACCTACTTGAACCTTGATTAATCATGCATTTTATTTATATAATTTGAAAGTAGCATTGCCTCAGTCACCTTCTTTATCTAATTAAATGCTGGCATATTTGGATATCATCCCATTAAAGCCATTGGGCTCACCTATTTTAGTTGTGATTATCCCCTCTAATCCTGTTCATTGCAAGCTTCCAATGTAGTTGCCCACTGGGAAGAAGACAACAATTTCTGATATGCATGGATTGAATGGCTCATTTTAGTTCCCGTGTCACAAATTTATTCTAAGATATTACACAGATATGTGGTTTGTAACTCTCAGGTTGGCTGATTCTGGTGTGGCTAAGATACTGCATGACATTCTGATGATAATATGGCATTTGTTCTGAGAAGAAAATTTGTAATTTTGAAACAAGCACAGACAGAGACATACATGTGGACAGCATTGGCAAAGATGGAACCAGACATCTCAAAATTAGTGCCACATTTGAACACCATATTTCTCATTGCATGCAAAAAAATATTGTCCTTTTGGTAACCTTTGTTCATTACTAAATGTAATACATTTGTTAGGGATATTTTCATATTCTGAATACAGTTTTTGGAGAGCGAGTCTATCATTCTCTTTGGTTCTCTTTACTGAGGTGCTGGTACTTCAGCCGTTAAAAGTACAGGGCACTTGGACTTACAGTTACAAGCCTGAGCGTAAGAAAGTCACTGTCTGCATTGATGACAATTCAGGCTGAAGGAGCTTCATTTGTGGAGCTTTGGATTGACACTTTATTAGGGTGGGATTTTGGCAGAATTTGAATGCTCACTCACAGATTCTGAGGTCCTCCAAGATCCCCGCTGTTGCATACAGATGTTGTGGGGAACAGCCATGCATCCTCGTGTCTTACAGCGGCGTTCTGCTGCAGGTGCTTTTTGTTTGTGATAGTGTGTTACTAAAATATCATGTTCTGCTGCTTGCAGTCCCCACCCAGTGCAGAGGTAGCAGACTAGGAAGAGCCCGGCTTGCTAACAAGGTTTTTTTTGACTACCTGGAGCGGAAAGAGACAGACACTGTTAAGCACTTCCTTTTACTAGAGGATTCCTTGTAGCACTTAGGTCCACATTAATATGCCCATTCAACAAATTGCAGAAGATATGGTTTGAGGGTGATCAGTCCTTCCTTAGATGCTGGGTAGCATCTTCTGTCTGATAGTGCTAGAGGTACCTGTGCACCATTATACTCTCCTAGTAATTCTTTATACAGTTCATCGAGGAAAATGCTCTTTATCCTCCAGACCAAAATAGTTTTATCTGGAGTTTATTTTGTTAATACAGCAGTGTGTGCAGCTATATTATGTATCAACTAAAGTATTATTCTGCTAGGCAACCTTAGCTTTGCAACAGTTTGGCAGCCTACTCACATAACATAGCATTTGTTTTCACTGATTTGCTAATTTTCTGAGTCAGCAGGACATGCATTGCGCAGTTAAGGCTTTCAGCAGGGATGGGGGGAATTTGGTCAACTGAATTTTCTGGATCAAGTGATTTGGCTAGATACAAATTGTGTTACCTAGTTCTTAAAGATCTTTGAGTGAAGATAAGCAAATAAAGGTAACTATTCCCTTGACTCCCATATAAATGTTGTGTTTCTCAAGCCCAGATAGCGTGCTTTATAATAATTCTGCAACAATTTGCTGTTGTCTAAGGTAGACTGACATGTTAGACATCTGTTCTAAGTTATATTATAACAAGTGGTTTAGAAAAACAAAAACAAATGTATCTCATGGCTTTTCTAAAACAAAATTTCATTTTAAGCTGAGGTATTTTTCATTCAAAAGTAATGCTTTGGAAAAGGAGTATGTAAATGCAGATCTGTTATGTGAGAACCAGCAGGTGAAACTGGCTTGCAGTTTTCTTGTGTGTGAGGTGTGAAGAGCCAAAAGGGGGCAGGTGCTGCAAGCTACTGAACAGATGCTACTTTCCCATCCTAGAGATTTACTTGGTTTGAAAGATTCAGATAAAATATTGTTCCACACTTTACTCAGTCACCTCAAGAAATACAAACTTGCATTCTCTTCGTTTTCCAGAAGAGAAAGGAAGAACGATCAACAGATAAGCTCAAATTCCACCATTTCTCTTGCAATTCTCTCCCTTTCTGCTGGCTTTGTATTCACTCAAAGAAAGGGAGAGTGGGAGTTGAATCTTAGTCCTTCCAGTCAAGTGGATGACCTCTCATTGCATTTCTGTAAAGTTATGGAAAATGCCTGGTGCTACACTCTACTGGAGAGAGCTGTCATGTCCCTTCCGTCTTAGTTGTACATTAACTCTCCTGCCTAATCTTACCTATTTGACTTTGCTCCCCATTCTCTCCTGAAGAAAATGTGTTAATCCCAATAACATTAGGCATTTTATGACTCTTAGTTGTTTGTTTGTTTTTATTTCTGTTGCTTTGCGGATTGCCATGTCTCAATGATTGTACACAGAATGGTGCTGTTTTCTTTGTTTTTCTTTCTGACTTGTAGTTCATAAATCAAACTTTTTTTTAGAATTTGGAGTTAGTGGTAGAAAGGAGGTATTAGTCTGTATCTGCTTTTTAAAGGAAGTTGATGGAGATAGCCTGTATATTTCTGTGGAATAACAAAGGACAATGAGAACAGAACCACCCGAAGGCTTTCCAGAAGTGTAAATGAATTTGAATTTTGCTGTCTAGTGAAGGATGCTCATCTCACTGCCTCTGTGAAGGAGGCTGGGAACAGAGATTGTTGCACCAAGTGCAAGTGCAAGATCCGTCTCATTTCATTCCTTTCCTCCCTCATTTTTTTCATTTCCCTTTTCTCCATAGCAGCTGTTTTCAGCACTGTTTCTCCTCCTCTGAAGCAGCAGACAACTTAGCCTGATCCAGTCCCACCATCCCTTCTGCCCTGTGGCAAAACATAGCACACTTGCCTTACTTTTCCCAGAGAACATGCATGCACACTTTTGCAGCTGCAGGTGCCAGAAAATGGAGTTTGAACCACTTTGCAGTCATGGAGTGAGTGTACACAGAAAGTCAGAAGAAGCCACTGTTTGCAGAAGGAAGAAGACATCTCTTGAGCCACCTCAGAATCTGAGTTGGGTGTTTTGACTGCCATTAGGCAGAGGTGGTCTAGTTTGCTTTATTACTAAATTTCAGGTCAGCATTCTTCTGTATCCAACTCCATTGTGTTAATGTGACTTTCGGACAATACATCTCCTGCTGAGAATAAGGGTCCTTGTTCCAAGTCAGAATCCTGAAAAGTGAGGAAATCTCTCTGTTACTAATAGCAAGATCCTATGTCTAGGTCTGATATAAAGCAGGCTTCTGTATTGAGTTCTGTCTTGCAGAATCCTGTGAAAATTGTCAGAAAAAAGCTTCACATGTTCCCTTATTGGCAGTCTTGAATTTTAAATCATTCCAATTTAGTCATCTTCTGTCACAGTTAGGTGTCCAGGCCTAACTTGAAAATTTCATTAGTGTCTTGAATATTTCTCCATCCTGCAATCTCAGAAGTTGCAGATGTTCCTCTCTCTGCTGGCTTCTCACAATGGCAGGGTGAAAACGTGTGGGCCAGGCCACTGGGAAGACAGAATTACAACTACATATTTTTTCATTTGTTGACTAAACATTTCAGCAAAGCCTACAATGAGTCACCACATTAAAAGCTGGCTTTTGAATCTCCTTGGGACTTCTTTTTTAAAATGAAAATAAAAGTCAGAGCCAGTTAATCCCAAGCATTTTGAAAATTAGGTCTACAGTGTGGCTTTTAAAAGCATACCTACTCTGATGGGTAGGCAGAAGGAAGTTGCACTGCACATACTGTAGTCAATGGATGCATTTTGTCTGCAGAGCACCGAGACAAACAATCTCTCATGGGGTTGCTGAGGCAGCACAGGCACTATCAAAAGCTGCTGCGTGCCGTAAGACTGTGGAGTGTGTGCTGGGCTGCAGCTGTCGTGGATTTAGATGTTATCAATGAGGTCATGATGACTGCTTCAACTTCCCTCATGGCTTGGGCTCAAGAAACACATCTAAGAGGATTCAGACTCCATCCATCCTCTGTCCTCATGTACACCTTAAGCACAGTCTATCTGAATCTGCCCCATAATCCTTTTTCAGGTTAAAAAGAAATATTTGTAAAGTATATATATATACTAACAGTTATCCAAGCTTATTTTAGGTGGGTACTTAGCCACAAGTATTATCTAAAAATGGATCAGCTAGGTTGATCAGACTTATGCAGGAAGTATCTGTGTTTAAATTAGGAAAACATTTTGCTTTTACTGCTTTGCTTTCCTGCATGTGAAATCTGTGTCTTTCATTTTAGGGAAATAAAAATTGTTTTAATGTTCTGTATATCTGAGAGAAACAAAGGGGCATCTCAGACAGGAAAAGGTTGCCTCCATGCATTCTTTAAATATGTGCCATTAAAAATGGATCAGGTGAATGACTATGATTTAGATGTTCAGGAGGTGATTCCAAAGTAAGTGGAAATGCATGCAGAAGATTCTGCAGCAACGTAACCTGCGCTCTTGTGGCCAGTTCAGAACAAAGATCACAGTGATGCAGTCTCTCCGTGTGTCTGCACTTACCTTTGTGGGGCAAAATGTACAAGTTCATTCTGCCTGTACTCCAAGGCAAATGCAAGCTATTTGGCTGGGCTGAGGCTGAGTGTTTTGTAGACAAAAATTCCTGCCCATATGACAGTTTGAACTGTGCCAGTAATGCCTTCTTTTAAAAAATGATCATCGAGGCTGTTCCTTACTTGCTGTTCAAATGGAAAGTGTTTTTATTTTAAATCACTTTGTTTACAAGCAAACTAAAAGGCCATTGCAGAGAGGCATTCAGTAGCCTAAACACAGGCCATTTTAGACAGCACAGGATGCCTGGGACATCTGCATGGGATTGGCAGATATGAGATAGGACCTCTGGCGGACCCGTGCCTGAGGCAGCAGCTGGAGGCCAGCTGAGATTTCCTAGGACAGCTGAAATGGTACCACGTATCTGCATTTAAGCAGCTGAATCCTGTCCTGTGGTGTCTAAGACAAACTGTGCTTGAAATCTGGAAGGATTAGTTTAGCAGTCACTGTACAGGCATGTGCTCTTAGCTGTCCTCACTGTCTGTGGAGGGCTCAGTAAAAGAATATAGCTGTCTCTGTATGCTGGGGCTTGCCTTCTACCAGGCACTGCACTGGCAATTTGTATTTCTTTTCAATCTAAAGAGTAATTATTTATTTTTACTAGACTAGAGAAAGAAGTGTCATTTCAGTTTTTGCAGAGAGTGCTGATGATAAGCTTCTTATATCTCTTCCCTTTCATGTCTGGGCATTTCTGGTAGAAACACCACACTTTCTTTTAAGATTTGCAATACTTATAAATCCATAGATGAGTTTTTATGTTATTGGAAAGATTTTTCAAAAACCAGTAGGCGATACTATTCTGTAATGAATCATATAGCAAAAGAGGACCCAGAAGGATCATTACCTTATAAAAGATGACAGGAACCCCCCATCACCAAAAGATGTATGGGTTGTGGTAGCAATATTATAATGCCTCAGTTATGATATGAAAGGGTTGAAGCGTCTATTGGAATTRCAACTTCTCACCTTTAAATATCTGTGCTTGATACATCTTTTGCTTGACATACACTATAGATGTTGTTGCTTCTGATCCTTGAAAGTCAGTAACACCTCTGATTTCTGTCCTGTGAAAACTAGCATTATTTGCTAGTAGCCTCATGAGGTAAGGGGAACTGCCTTAAGATTCAGGCATTTATGAGGAATTTAAGGTTGGGATGTTCTTAGGAATGAAGTTGTGGGGAAGGAGGGTGGGAAGAAAGGTAAGAGCAGTCCATCAGTACTTGAGAGACAGGGAAATCCCAGGAGATGATCAGGAAGATAACACCAGTAYAAAGTTGGTGATTCTATCTACACTCACAAAAATAAGTCAAAGGTGTAAAAAAATTTCTGGCCCTCAGTAATGAAAAAAATTCCCCAGTGATCAGTTTGATTAACTAAGTAAAACCTAAAATCCACAGCTCTTTTCCTGGCCCAAGTGGATTTATGCTTAGAGAAGATAATAAGGTAAACATGAAAAAACAGGTATATGTCTAAGTTCTCATATCTAACTCTCATGTTGATAATAACTCCAGTCCCAAAGCTTCTACAGATTTCAGTAGAACTAAAAGCTGAATTTTTGCTCTAGACCAACACCTATCAGTAAAGAAAGGAAAAAAATAGGCTCGTTTCACTTATTTTAGCAGTATTGCCAATTTCAAAAATGTCTCCTGAACTTAAAACAGTGAAAGCTTATGGAATTGATGATACCTCTGAGACCAAAATGGTCTTTAAATGCACTTTCTGGTTGAAAGATGTGCTTGATTGTGTAAACATACTGGCAGAGGAAGAGAATGGAGGTGCCTGTATATATTTAAGGTTAGACTCCAAAAAATACAACTTATTTTCCCTTCTTAAACATTTTTTGAAGAAATAAGAAGCAATGTAGGAACTGTGCTGTGAACTACAATAAGAAATGGCAGGCTCCTATTGATTCAACACACTTGCAGTCTCATTAGTTATCAAATGGAACTTGAGTACTGCCAACAAATAAACAACATTTTTTTTTCATTCTCTGCTGCTAAACTGCCCAAAGTCACCAAATACAGATTAGTCTGGAGTGCGTTTATTGCTCCAGCTAGGGATGGTATAAAATAAAAATCCATTTTAGATACATGGGTTCTTTTTTCCCCTCCTCCCTTCAGGCTATTGAAAAATGCCCAGAATGAAGCTCATTTCAAAATGTGGTATCAGAAACTACTGGCTGCTCTCCAATTCTGTGCTGGAGAAACCCTGAACAATGAGTTTGCCAAGGAGAGAAAACTTATCAGGATTCTGGAAGACATTGCTGAAAAAGTAAAAACTGCCAGTGACCCCAAAAGAAAGGTTTGTTAAAAAATATGCTTTTTAATACCTCCCTTTCTGTCTACATTTGTTCAGGTAATTTTAATTTTTCCAAGGTGACATATCTTCCTTATAATGCCCTTTGCATAAGTAAACCCAAGATTCAACTACTGTTTTTAAAATTTTGTGCTGTTCTGCAAACATGTAAAACACATGGTTCAAAAGAGCCAAGTCTTACTACCATAGCCCTTGAGGCCAACACATTTTTTAACCCATTTAAATTCCTTCATCCATGGTTTCTCAGCCAGACCTCAAGATGGTCAGAAATAGTGGCTACAAAGCTGGTTAACTTTTTACTGAAAGGAACTCTTACATTTAAAGCCCCATTCCAAAATATCTGATGCCTTGTAAAGGTGTAGTAATTCTTGAAAACTTTGAGGGAGGCCAAGAGTTTTCATTGACACGCTGAATATCCTTGCTTCCCAACAAAGCCAACCAAAGTTGACTGTACTTAATATCTCAAACGTAGCATTCAGCAGTTAATACTGCACGAATATCTGCAGAGATGCATTGCTGGCAGTAGAAAGCTTTAGCCTTCTTCTCCAGTGGGTGCAGTTTTTATACAGCATGGACACATTTCAAGTTCAAATCTATTAAGTTTGCAAGACAACTGTTGTTGCTATTTACCTGATGTGTAAAACTGTTTCTTGCTGAGATCTCAGTTGGGCAGACCAGGAAGCCAAATAAAAATAAGACCCATCACTGCTGTTTGTTATGAAAGTTATTATGAATTCTTTTTGCCTTACTAAGGACTCAAAGGTTTTCAGATGTTTCGAAAACTTTCAGTATTGCTACTGAGAGCAGCAAAACAAATATGGAAATAAAAAGACACAAAAAATTGGCCAAGGGTAAGATCCATCTTAAGAAAAAGAAGTAGCAGTGCCACATTATATGTAACTGATGCATAATTTAGACCTTAGAGATTAATTTCAAGGCTGTAGTTACTATGATACTGAGAAACTCCCAAATCTTGCTGTTAACAGACCTACAGTTAGGTGAGGGAGAGTGCAGTGCTGAGGCAACAAACCACAAATTATAAAGTTGTCGAGAAAGGCAAAAAAAAGACATGAGACCCAGCAGAGCAGGTGCAATAATAATGAGCCCCTAATGAAGAGTTTCAAATCTGAACCTACATGACAGCGTGAACTGGTAGAGCATCTAGGCAGCAAAAGGATTAATGTGTATTAGTTCTTATTCTTTATAACTGTACCTCAGTGTGACCTCATTAGCTGTTATAAGGTTACATGGATGCTACGATCTCCAGAAATGGTATTGTTTGATTAAAATATAGCCGGACAGTGAACAGCTTAAAAACTACTGTTGTGTTCTTTCACATTGCCTTAATGATTAATATGTTGCAGGAGGTGCTAAAGATGGAACTCAACAGACTTCAGCAGTTCTTCCAGGAGGTAAAAGTTTGTCGACTTCCCCTGAATCCTGCACTTGTTGTGCAAGGCATAGAGGCAGATGTAAGTCTTCCTTATGCAATGGGTTACATTATTTTTAGTATAAAAGGGAAGAGGGAGTGAAAGGCTGCATGGACTGGGATCTAATCCTACAATTTTCATTTCTGCGTATCTCCTTACAGTTTGGTATTTAGTGTGAGTCATCTGGTAAACTGATATTCAGCCTATCTGCCCTGAAACTGGGGGCTTTCACTGGAGGCAGAGGTGAAGGGAACTGCTAGGGTGGGGGTAGCAGGCACATCTCACTTTAGGCAGCAGCAGCACAAATTTCAAATGCTGGGTAGCCTCCTTGCAGCTCAGCTGGCAGCACTGTGCCTTTGGGATGGGCAAGGGCACCTGGCTCCTGGAGCTGAGGCCTGGTTACCATCCTGCCTTTGTAGCTCCTGATAGCAGGTTTTTCTCATCCAGGAGTCTCCCCTGTCAAGGGTGGGAGCAGCTAAAGGTCTAGAGCTCRTTCTCTTTCTGTTGAGGTGAGACTAGACACATAATTGAGAATTGTTAGAATGTTAAATATTCACAGTAAGAGTTACATAGGTCTACAACCCTTATTAAAAATGACTTTTAAGTAAAGGAAATATCAATGCTATTTAATGTTACTTGCCTTTATTTTGACCACAGTACTAAGACTCAGTTATTCATTGTTTAGAAATGTTTTCATAAATAATATCATGCCAGGGAAAAGCTGCTTCAATTCTGGAGAAGGAAAAGGTATCCAACAGCAAGAAAAACAAGCCTGCAGACCCATACATATTATCAGTTTTAGCTATCTAATTACAGCAATTTGCACTCTAATTTTGCTCTCTGGCTCATTATCCTTAGTGGACCTGATGCTAAGAGGTGCTGATCCCTTCAGCTCTCTTTGACCTGTGGTTCTTCAAATAATTATTGTTCAGCCTTGGCGTCTCTCAGAACAGAGGTCTTCTAGCACCCCACAGGTTTGGGCCAATTGTGGATGATATAAGTCAGAAGAAATTGAAGCCTGCTGCTTCTCACTGCTTTTAGGCTTTTTGGAAATAATGACTAATGGGAAGGTATCTCACTATATAAAGTCATGCTATTTATACTGCACCAGCTTGGCTACACTGATACAAAATCTTTAAGTATAAGTAAATGAAGAGAGATTTTTTTTCATTTTTCTTATATTATTATAAACCATTATCATGCTATAAATATATGCAGCTTCTTGACTGAACTGTATGTCAGTATAATCATGGAAACTATCACTTTGGAAGTGCTTATAATAACCTAAATATAATTTATTTCAATATCATCTATTGATGCTGCTGGTAGTAAGGACTCTTCCCAGCTCTATCACTAATGCAATATCTTACAGTAACCTTTCAAACACTTATTCAAGCATTCAATTGGCAAAATTCCACAGGGGTCAACATCTCATCATCAATACCAGCCACTGTATATTACAGAAGTATGGTGTGGCTGAGACAATATTTGAGTGCTTGTACCATGCTTTGAGATATTTGGATGAAAAGCAAGAGACAGCTGTATCTGGTAGCGTTTCTGTTCAAATTATCCCCCCATTGCACTCAACCCAGTAATGATAGCAGTAGCTGCTGTGGGGTGTTTATTATTTTGAGAAACCTGGCTATTAATTTACCATTGTCCTTGGGTTTTTCCCCCCTTTTTATGATGATGATAATACTAACCTAACTCACACAGGATTTGCAATGCTTAGTTCATTAATGCTTTTTAAGCCCTTCGATGTCTTCAGGTGGAAGGAGCTATAGGGTATGAGGGTCAGAGTTTAGATTCAATTAAGGTAAATTCCACATAAAATAGATGGTGATTTTCAGAATTTCCTGCATCCTCAGCCAAATATAGGTGACCACTGAAATTAGCAAGTTATTTTCTTCCATAAGGATTATAGGATCAGACAATCCTTTTGCAGAAAAAAATAGGACAAAAGGCTTTTCAATGCTTTGCAGATTCTCATTAGATCAGTCTTAGACACTTTTGTCCACCCAATACCCCAGTCCCAGCCAAATTTTAGCATTAATAGGCCTGGGTGAAAATGCAAAACAGTTATTAGGGAAAATATCTGTTCATCTAATCTTATTATTTAGTGAGGCATATTGTTGGGGGAAAAAGAGTTTCTCATTTGCCTGATGCAATTGAACAGTCAATAATATCAAAAACTATTTATTTTTATTGTCAGTGCTACTGAGCAGTACTTAAAGATGGTACCGCTTTTGGAGGAATGTTCCATTGTATTAGCCTGATGTTTTGTGTATATGACACTTTTTCTTCTTCTCTCTTGCTTTTTTTTACCCTGAAGTCATGTTCATATTTTACATCCAATGCTTTCCCACTAAAAATCTCCTTCATCAATGCTAATGTTCCCAGTGGAAACATCAATATTATTTTTAAGGTAAGTTACTCCTTTAATCCTCAATTCATTTTATGTGCAAAATGTTGATTTGAAATTCACCCAAGTTAGATTTCAGTCCTTGTGCTTGAGAATGTTTGGTTTGGCTCTGCTGTTCACTTTTGATAATCCTTTTTGACACCAGAACTTTTAATGGAATACGCTGAGGAAATACACTGAAGCATTCAACATTTTGATTGGTAGAGAAACAAATGACTTCTTGGAAAAAAAGATTCTTAGTGCAGACAACCAGGATAAAATATCAAGTTTATATTTTAAACCTAGTTTATTTGCCAGTTTATTTACTGACCTCAGAGTCAAGTCCCAGAGAAAGGATTGTTCAGAATGACTGAATCCAGTAGCCTTGTCCATACATCTCTAACAAGTCAAACAACCAGAGCGCCAGAGATCACATTTGCTACAGAGAACCTAGCTCCACCTGCAGAGGATGCAGAGCAGGTAGCAGAGGAGCTTTACCCCTCTAGTCACCTCTGTTCAGTTAGTTGGAGGAACTGACTCAGAGTTTCTCTGGTTTATTTTCCACTCGTCACCTTCAAAGCTTCAGAGTTCAGGATAGTGCTTCATCCATGTACAAAAAAACAAYGCATTTAATTTAACTTTACTTCTCTTCCAAAAGAAGAGGAGCAAAAGTCCTCCAGAACAGTGGATACTATTTTTAGATGAAGAGCACTGAAAATAATAAAATGGGTTATGGATGCAAAATGGTCAGTGTTGGCAAGCAAAGATACTGTTCCTACCTCTTCTGGTATGTCATGCGCCAAACCGGAAGCCTAAAAACTGATTTAAAAAAAATGATTTCTAGGCCATCCTGTATGAAACTGACCCTTAGAGCAGCTGTGAATCTCAGGAACAGAAGTATGCTCTCCAGGTATGCTAGGGGAAGGCTTACGTGTTAATTTTTTTGAACATTTAGAAAGGTGCTTCTTACACTATTTCACCTGGGAATCAATAAGTCAAATAAGCAGGTTCCTACATATTTTAGCAAATGCACAGCCACAGAGCATTTAAACACTAGCAATAGCTCTACCTAGACAGTTTTCCCCTGCCCAGTACTGTTCAAGAACAGCCAACTGTCTAATTGTTGTAGGAGTGTTGCAGAGCTGCCATCACCTTCTCCTGTGAGCAAGCCCTTGTGTTAAGACTAAGGCATCCGTTACTGATGTTATAGTTCAATTGCTTGTTCATGGTGGATACAGCATGCGTAAAATGATAAGCACTGATATTATATTAAATTGTCTACTAACTGTATGCGTGAGGGAAGGAGAGAAGTTTTGTGGAGAGAAGTAAATTTTTCTCAGGCTAGGTACTCAGAAGAATTAATTGGAGTCAAGATTAGTTTTAAAGGAAAAAAAAGGATTTGAATTTTATTTTTTTAAGAGAGTTTATGTCCCCTCAAGTACTCATTTAATGGTAGTAAATGTCTGTAGCTTGGAATACTTGTGTAAAAAGAATACAACAAAAGAACAAAGCACTTTAATGTAACTAAAAGAAAGAAATTAATGAAGGACTTTCTGAAGGAAAGCTTAAAAACACCAGCAAAAGCCACGTATGTTTTAGACGTTGGGGGTGGGGGGCACAAAAAAGCAGGATTTTTGTTTTCACAGGCCATTTACCCAGACATGGTTGAAGATAATCTCTTCATTACTTCTTGTGGCTACAATTAAAGCCTGATTTCACTAAGATTATTGTTTAACTGATTCCATGGGGAGAGCAGTCAGCACTGCATGGCTGTTTGAAACTGAATATGAATCATGTCATGGATAAAATATAAATTCATGATACTATTCCCCTTCAGCCTGCTGCAAACACAAAGTTGTGAAGCTTAATGTTAGGCAAAATGCTGTAATTTGTGAAGAGGGATCTAGCATTAGGTACACTTTAAAATGTAACTAAATTAGGATCCTACCTCCGGATTAAATTTTCAACCTCTAATAATTACATAGGAGTAATAAGCAGAAAGGCTGCAGTTAATCAGGGATCAATTGTTAACATTTCTGTGGCTGCCAAAACTCTTGCTGCCTATGTGTGTCGTCTATTCTGTCCTCTTCCTGACACAGAAAGATAAGTAGCAACTTTGAAGAAAAACAGAAGGGATTTACTGTAAAACGAATGTAGCTATTTTGGCGTGGGAAAAAATCCAAATGAAATAGGAAATTATCTCTGTGCAGGATTCAAGGAGAAACTTGGATTTCTTGTGCAATTTTCACAGATGGGGGATGATCTACGTCAGGATATGCTAGTTCTGCAGATTATTCGAGCGATGGACAGCATTTGGCTCCAAGAGGGACTGGATATGCAAATGATCATTTATAGATGTTTATCTACAGGAAAAGGCCAAGGTCAGTGTAGATTAAAAAGGTTACCTGTATTACATTGTTCGTATCTCATGTAAACAGTGGTATGCAAAAATCTTCCCTTCAGCCTTTATTTTCATGGATATTTTATTTATCTTCCCCCTTAAAGTAAAAAGAATGCTCAGAACTTCAGTTGTTTGGGCCCTAAATTCTACATTTGCATGAAAGTTCATGTTATTTATTCATTCTTCCTGTCCAGAAGAAGTACAACCAAACTCACTGAATTTTGTAGCACCCTAGGCTAGTATTTTCCAGAAGTCTCAACCTCCTTACCTTGCATCAGATTTTTAAAAGTAACTTCCCACAGCAAAAGAAGAGCTTTGGAGAAAAGTGGCCATAGCTACTAAAGTTTGTAATCTAGTGTGATCACACTTAGATGCTTAAATGAACCTAGATACATGTGGCTACAGAAAATAACCTGTAGACAAGTGATGATGACTTTGCAGTGTTGATTTTGAAATTTTACTCTTGTTATTTATGCTGCTAAGGGCAGGTCTGACTCATCTGAAAGCTTTATTTCTCTCTTTTATGGTTGTTATAACAGAGCTATAGCAGGGATGCCAATTGCTTGCTAAAAAATTTACTGACAGCAATAAGCTCAACTTTTTTTTTTACTGACTCTCCGGATCTTTTACTGAAAATAATTCTAGCACAAATAGAAGACTGATGTATCCAGATTACCTGCTATACAGAAAAACTGCCAAAAAAAAGAAAAACAGAAAAAATGTCTATTGCTCTCTGAGCCACAAAGCAGAGAAAATGAGAGAGGATGAGGGATCCAAAGGAGGTAGGAGGAAGGATAGATGGGTGCATGCACGTGACAGGTGCTTAATGAGACCTGAAAAAGACTCCTCCCTTCTTTGTAGAGATGGGAGTCAAAGCCTGAAGGCTTCTGCTTCAAAGGCAAATAACACAAGAATAGTATTTCTGAACATAGTATTATAGTCTCTCTGATATACTAACACTTAATTTGATTTTTGCTAAGAAAGATATAGGGAACATCTGCAAATAATTTTCTCAGTCTGACAGTCTTTTACTTTCAGCACCGTAATAGCAGAAAACCTCTCAACTTCTGACAGGTTTTCCTCACAATGTCTTTCCATATGAGTCAAAGAAATTTTAATATATTGGATTTACATCTAGTGATTAACGGTAAAATGACTAAGTGATGYGCCTATGGTCAGACAGGACAGTTGTGCTCAGGTATACTTGTATACCCAGGTCTTTCCAGTCCTAGGCTAATGACTTACTCCATGAGCAACCTTTTCCACACAAGTAGGGGTGGGAGATGGTAATCATGTAGTCATGGGAGCATGGAAATCACTTGAAAAAATCAAGCAGATCAGAAATGTGGAAAGCAGATGAAACACTGGTAGGATGCTGCTTTTCCAGGCATGGTATTATGGGGGAACCTGTCACCAACTGAAATTTTTAGGGAAGATCTTTCCTGTAATGCAGGGATGCAGGATGATGTGCCAGGGGTCGCACACAGCAGGGATAGTGATGGAAGGCTAGCAAGCCAGGTCTCCATCCCAAAAAAGGAATTAAGTACATGTTATAGAGGCATAGAATTCAAGTGAAGCATTGCAAAATGCTTTGATTCTGCCTGCATTTCAAAGACCCAGTATATGTCATCTTGGATCAAACTAATTTCTTCAGTCCCTAGTATTTTTTCTCCCAGCTGTGATCAGCGTCATACACTGCAAAAAAATGGGTGTAGCATTCTTGACAATAAGCACATGTGAAATAATTTTATATTTAACAGTAAAGATCTGATCCTGTTTTTTATAGATTTTTATTGTTTGCATATATGTTCTACCAATTTTGAATCCTGTTAAATTGTTGGCCTTGGTGGTACCTTGATGGAATTATGTCCACAGTATGGTTATTGGCATTTTTATTTGTCACTCGTGGAATTGCCACTTTTCAATTTGATTAAGTGTCCTTTGTTTTTTGTTTTCCAAGAAAAAGAGAAAAAAAATTCTTATCTATCTTATCTATTGTATTCATTATTTTGTAGGCTTCTAAGCTTGCATTTTTTCTGCATGGAATGATCCAACAGTATATGATATGCATTGATGCTCTTCATATCTTTTTGAAGTTGCAGGCTTTTTATGTGAACTCTCTTCTATCTGATTAGGATTGGTACAGATGGTGCCAGATGCTACCACGCTAGCCAAGATCCACAGGAAGTCTGGGCTGATCGGACCATTGAAAGAAAACACAATTAAAAAATGGTTCCGTCACCACCATCCTTTGGAATCAAGTTACCAAGAGGTAACAACATAATGAAGTGTATTATACGTTTCATGTTTTGCCACGAGAAGAAAGAAATCAAATGGCAGTAAGCAGCAAAAACAAATGACTTGGACTCAGGACAGTCACATACATGTAAACTAGGGAATTGCCTTAAATGCCACCCTCCTTCTAAGGAGATATTGCTCTGGATCAGGTGCATTTTAGTATATTTTCTATAACAATGTGTCATAGAGATGTTTTGGAAGATGTTAGTGAAGTGAAAAGAAGCTGAAGTAAAAGGTAAATATTGAACCCAAATGTATTTATTTTTTCGGTTTAGCTGGCTAGATCCTTTATTTTATGTATAATTCATGCAAAGTCTCAGTGGCTTTCGTGTATTTGGAAATGCCCGTATCTATACCCACTGTTTTAGAAAGCTGTATTTTATTGAAACTACCTATTCATGTGATATGTCATGCTTGTCATGATATGTCATGCTTGTTGCATCACCTTATGGGATCCCATGTAATACAGCTGGTTTTATGCAACATGGCATTAAGCATAAACCAAGAAATTGGGAAATTTTATCTACAGAATCAGAGGCTTTCCTTTGAAAGGAACCACTTCTGTTCATTATTTGTTGGCTGAGCATGTTCTAAGGTCCATGAAAAAACTTCTTAATGTTTGTGTTGCTGGGTCAATTTCTGAACCCTTCTCTGTGTCCACAGTAGATTAGTAGCCAGAATTTTAAATGAAGCGTAAAGGGGAGCTTTGAGTATTTACCACTCTGAAAAATGAGGTGTTTTTGTCAGTGGTGATTAGCAGACAGATAACTCTCTAGCATAAGTATGTTTAACAAACTTTAGTGTTTCAGTAGTTATTCCATGGGTGTTTGTTCATCTACATTTTCAGTAAGACCACTTGGATTCCTAATATATGATCTTGATTCAGTTCAACAGAAACAATTTGAATAGAACATTTTGTTTTACAAGTTTATATGTTTACAGTATTAATGATAAAAATGCAGCCAACAGTATTATGGTAAAAGTGCAGCCAACATTTCAGTTGAAAAGAGAGATAGCTATTAATTATTGATTTGAAAACCTGACTTCTTGCTGTTGCTACTGTTTGTAAGAAGTAACATATATGTGGAATATTCTAAAACCAATTGCTACACATTTTCTCTCAATTTTTTTTAAACATAAAACACAGTCAGCTCTGATTGCATAGGACATGCATGAAATTGCTACTATACATTTATCTTGCACTCACTGCTGAATGAACCTTTTTCTTTGACTTCTTAATAATTTTTTACTCAAATAATACTGTATCTGAGGTGCTCAAAAAACTCATGCAGAATAAGCTCCCATATCCTTATTTTACAGTTGGGTGAACAAAATCACAGAAAGATTAGGTGCTTTATCCAAAGTAGTCTAGTGTGCAAGTAGTACAGTTAGACATAAAATTCACCAAACTCTTGGACTGTGGGCTAAGCACTCCATAAGTACTGTTGTCCATATCAGTCATTGCGTGTGGCACTCTGCAACTGCAGGGAAAACCAGAGTGCCTAAATAATTATTTACCTTGATTAATGTAGGTTTTGTCCTACATAATAAACATAATAAATGAAATAAACGAAAATTAGGATTGTTTTGGTTTCTATATAAATGAATCACGTTGTGATTGAGATTCATGAGAAATTCAGACTTTTGAATAAGAATTACATTTATGGTTGTTAAACTGTAGTAGGTAAGAATAGAAAAAAAAGGCAAGAGCTATCATTCCTTATGTTTTGGAGTATAAGACCGACCATCATTTGAGTCAGGAATAATTCTCTCCTGTGAGAGGACACTGAAAAGGTATGTTGCGAAAGAGATTTGGTAGATTCCTCTGTTAGGAGAACTTGCAGTTCTTAAATATTTCCCACTGAAATTAGCAGAAAACTTGGAATCGGCCTATGAGCAAGTGTCTAGTGAGCAGATCATTAGCTTACACATTTTCCTACATATGCCATGGGCACATTATTGGCCCAGAGTAAGGTGGTACTGTAAAGAGATTCCTGAGATAGATCTGAATGAGCCAGCCTAGGCACAAGAAGCGGACTAGACATGGAAATACACATCCCCACCATGTTAAATAGCTTGTCAGAGGAGCAGGTTATATTAAACAGGACAGAATGCCATGGTAATACAGTCAGACTGGTTTTTGGATTAATCACTCTCTCGGGTCTTTCTGCATGACACTAGGTTTGATCCCATACTCTATTTGGTTTCATGGATGCTTTGAACGGAAAATGGTTTAACCTTTCTTTGTTTCTGTTCATTTCTGTAAAATGGGCTTGAATTCTTTGGGCTGGGATATTGTGAGACTTGATTAATTAGAATTTGAAAAAGGCAGTTGAGTTCTGGAGAAAAAAGATGCATGTAGGCACAGAACAATTGTGCAAAATAACCTACTTTAATTGCAATGCAAATGATTAAATTAATGGATTTCCAACTCTTCTGATTTTTGGATCATCACTGTTTTTACAATATAAATGCAGGCTACTAAATAGAAAATGTCAGTTTCCTGACAAGAAGCTTGCTTTGCTTAGGTGCCTTTCACCTTAGAAGTTGTCCACAGAATTCTAAGTGTCTGTAAATCACAAGTTGAAAGCGCTGTGCATAAAACTGTTGTTGCATTGAGCCTTTGAAATTTGCTTACTACTTGTTTGAGTACCAATCTTACAACACTTGTGTGTTTAAATTTTAGCTAAATGCATAGCATTTGTAGGATTCACGATTTTTGGTTTTCATGTTAGTGTCACAAAGAAGTATGTCTCTCTATATTTTCAGTAAGTGTTTTTTACTTTACTAACTAGGCAATAAGAAATTTCTTCTATTCCTGTGCTGGCTGGTGTGTTGTTACCTTCATCCTAGGAGTCTGTGATCGACACAATGACAACATAATGCTGACAAGTGCTGGGCACATGTTCCATATAGACTTTGGAAGATTTTTAGGTCACGCACAGACATTTGGAGGCATAAGAAGGTTGGTATCTATAGTAACACATATAGTAAGCTTTAAAACAGTGTTCTGAAAAATTCACAGCCTTACCAGCACCCATGAAAAATATAAATGAGATCATGCATTTTTTCTTCCTGAAGTTCCTCAAACAGTATTTTTCTGCTGTTCACAAAACCTCTAAGAATATAGGAATGACTGAAAGAGAAATTAAGACGAGGTATTGGAGATCCCCATTTCAGTCTACAAAAATCTAAATTCTTGTTAGGTCAGAAGTTTGAATTAGATTCAGTTCAGTAGTGACCAGAATTAGTAAGGGCTGGCCTGTGCCAAAAGAACTCTGATTTTTTTAATAGATGAATGCTCCAAAACCATAGCTTTAGCTAATTAATGACTTTCTTGCTGTATTCAGAGAAGAGACCACATTTTCCAAATAGACCTGGAGAATCAATTGTGCTCTCTCTCACTGGGTGAAATTGCAACCTCTTTATCATCTTTTGAGTTTTACATCCATCCGCACTGAGGTCAGCATTTATTTTGCAAATATCTGATTTTACTTAAGCAAGACTGTGATTTTTTTGTTGTTGTATCTGTCTATAACATAGTTATCCCATGATATACATAGGGAAAACACTGAGAATAGTCATGTATTCTAGTTCCTATTGTAAACATGCCATCAAGGAATGAATTGGGATAGGTAGGATAATGTCAGTATACACAAAACACAAGGAAAATGTTATAGTAGTGCAGACAACAGATAAATGATCCCAAGTACTGACAAGATGAGTGGTGTGGGTCTTTCCTCCACATTCCCTAATAATTTCCAGAAATAGTCCCAGAATGAATCAGTTTGAGTTAATCATGCCTTTCTTTTTTCTTTCTTTTTTTTTTAAGCTGGCCTTTCTGTGACTATTTTAGACAATCTCAGTTTTAGACAGAAATAACAGTGTGGGAGTGTTGATATGAGGGAAGCTGATGGGGCTAATAAGTAGTTCTAAGACAGGCAGTCAAAAGATTTAGTTGCAGTGCTCAGAATTATCATCAGTCATTCTGGATATGCTCCCTTAATCCTACTTATTTGCTGTGGAAAGAATAATGCAGAACAGAATCATAAAAAGATACTCCTGCTCACTCTGACTCAAGTGCTGCATCCTGTCAGCAAAGCTGCTTTTGGAATCTAACCGGAATTTCCTTGAGCAGTAATTTTGTGCGAGGGGAGAATTATCTAGTGGGAGTAAAAGATATGACCAGCTGAATATAGTGGGAGGCACAGCCTCCAAACTTAAACAGAAATTATGTAATAGCAGTAATAGTAATAGATGTTAATTTTACTGTTTTACAATTCAGTGATACTACATCTTCTTATTAAGTCTGTGAAAATGACTTAGAGAACCTAGTCATTTCCATAAACAGCAGACATTTTTTCCTGTTTCTCTATGCAGTATATTACTTTTTTAACAATAAAATAAAATGATAATATGTTTTAGGCCCTTCACTTAGCTCCCTTATAGTTCCATAGTCAAACTAGGACTCACGCTTTTTCTGTAGGCTGTAAACATCAGAGGACAATAGTTGTCTTACCCCCACACCTACATGTGACTGAGCAGCTACAAGGTTAGAGACTGTACTTCTCGTGAGCTGTATGTGCCTTCAAGAAATGCAATGCTATTTGTAACACAAGGATGTAGGGATATTGCATTTCTACTTACAACAAATTTCAGGCTCTCAAAATTTGAAATTTTCAGTGCTATTTGTGTCCACTTATTCCCTCATAGCAAATCCTTGACACAGTTTTAGCCTCTGTTTTTTTAACAGCTCCTTATATTAGATTTTTATTTGAGTTCCTTGCACTCCCGCAGAATGCTTTCAGATCCTTAGAATTATTTGTGCTGACCCTTGGGGGTTTTTATAGTCAACACTAAATATATCCTTGTGAAATTCTGTAAGTGGCTTTATAAAATGAATAGCATCTGATACAAATCCCTATACATACAACTGGTCTTTACACACATCATAAAAACAGCCTTTTTTTTTTTTTTTTTTTAAACACAAGCTACTCAAATGAATTAAGGAAAAAGAGTCCCCATCTGTAGTGTTTATAATGGCCATTCCTTTCCCAAATTCAGAAAGATGACTTTCCTGCCACAGCTGTCCATTTTCTGTGCTCAGTGCGTGCTTTTTGCTATTAACCAGCTCTTACTCCTCATAAAGCTTCATAAGGTTAGGCCCTCCCCAGTATTCTGCATACGGAACCTTTTTTCTAATGTAAATAAAGTGAAAGATACCCGGCAGCCTTGAGAATAACACATTGTCACGCATGAGCTGTGGTTGTTTCTACAGAATATGAGTCTGAAAAGAGCCCTTTGAAGCTGATACGATTCAGGCAGACACAATAATTTCTGCATTCATGATTGTATAACACGCTGACAAGAGATTAGTTAACTCATTAGTTAACTGCCCTCATCTTTAAATGGTGTCCAGTAAATCTGCTCGGTTTTGATTCCAAGGTGGAAACCAGTAGCTCAGCTCTTACTGATTTGAGAGGGAAGAGGCATCAGTAATTTTCTGTCTTTTTCAGTGCCACGTACCTTCACAGTGCAGTGAATATGTTAAATGGTAGTAATAACCTATCTTTGCTTTGATCTAGGAACTAATGTTTCAGAAGAAATGTTGGAAGGAGACATATGATTTATCTAGCCAATGCTGTAATAACGGTGCTTGGGAGGAAAATTATTCCCAAAGTCCCACTGGGAACTTTCCTACTGAACCATGAGATTTCATTATCTTTCTTTTTTTTTTTTTGTCTTACTAGAAGTGTTTTGTTAGTGGTGATAAAATTATACTTCTCTTGTTCTATAATCCAGCCACAGCATTTGACCCCACATTCCCCTAAAGCAGTGAATTCCGCAGGTACACTTCAAACTGCTTGAATAAGTATTTATTGCGTAGTTTCATGACTGTGCTGTTCTTTGACTACTGAGTATTCGGTGGCAATCGTCTTGGACCCACTACCTACTGAAATAGGTGGAGTATTATCCAAGTAATCATATGGGAGCAGGCACAGTGATCAAATGCTGCGAAAGATGTCTGCTTGTGGTTGTACCTTCCATGGTTTCTTCGATTTTGTAAGAGATTTATCTAAAGCTGGTGCTAACTGAACTAATCCTAAATTTAGCAGTCTCATCCTGTCCACTGCCAGTCATTTCCAGCACCACCGTCTATATCTTTTCAGTCAGTGTTATGTAGTCTAAAATCTGATGACAAGAAATGAAGCAGTCCAGCTCATGGCACATTTTATATGCACCTCTTGATAATTTTGTGCCCTTTTTTTTCAAATAGACCATCATCCTACTTATTTACAACAGTCACTGGACTTTCTTTTCCCTGACCTGAATCACAGGGACCCTCTTGTCTTTGTGCCAAACTAATCCTGCATGTTGATGTGGTTTTCCCAGATGTGAAATCTGCTAAGTTGGTTTTCTTCTACGCAGTTAATTACTAGAGGCAGCCTAACTATTCCACTGGGAAATTCCAGTTTTTCGAAGGAAGTTTTAAAAATATGGGAAAATGGTGTTTCCCACACTTTCTTTCTGTGTCAGTGTTTTCCTATACAGAGAAGCACTTAAGAAAATCTGAGCATGTGGAAAAGTAGGAAAAGTTCCTCTTTTTATTTTAAAAGTAACTTTTTTTTTTTTAGTGTTAATAACTTAAGTGTCACTGTCTCGCTAGAAGTGTTACTCTGAAAAAAAGCATTTCTTTTGAGCTATTTCTTTCTGAAATGGTGAAGTTAGCATACAGTCAGGTAAGGGGGGAAAATAAATTGTATCTACATGCTTTGAGTGTTTTCCATCTTTTTGTCTGTCAAAAAATAGGAAAACATGGGGAAGAAGAGGGAAGATAAGAGTCTGAGAATTTCACATATAACTTTTTTCCTTTTTTCTTATTTCTTTGAGTACTTCTCAAAGAAGTCTAAGTCTAAAATTCAGTAATTTGAAAAAGAAATTATCATATAACCACTCTTTCATTTTCTAAATTTGTGTATGAAAAGCATTCCTTTCAACTAGTCTGTTTTACCTGCTGAAAAATTTCTTTTTCATTAAAAATGTACCAGTGTGCCTATTTATTACCTCATTTTTTACAGGTTAAATTTCTTCTTCCAACATAATTGGTTTGGAGTGAATTATAGTTTCTGTGAAGTATAGAGATCCATGTCACTATCCAACTTCACACTGGCCATATGTCACCCTCCAAAAATCTCTGACTGAAAACCTGCAAAGATTTAATTTCATGACTTTAAGCACCATGGTAGGCCCAGTGAACTTAATAAGATTATATAGATGTTTAAAGCTAATCATACCCATAAGCCTTTGCATAAACTGAACCTGCATTTTGAAAAGTGATCTACTTTTGGGTGAAACAATGTCACCTTGAAAGTGACAGGGCCTAAAGAGGTTTGAATTTATGAGGAAAGATGTCCATCACTTCTGAAAGTCAGATATCTCTAATTAGCTCCAAGTAAACACTAGAACCCCAGTCAACTCTAAAAATATACCGAGCAGCACAAGTTCTAGTCCTGAGGTTCATAGGCACTGATCTTTCTCCGCTTTGAAGAGGAGGTGTTTATTGTTACTGTTTTGATGCCTTCTCTAGTTATTAAGCCTGGACAATAGTTTGCCCTTTACCATTGGTTATTTATTTTCTGTCCTAGTCTCTTGTGAAGGGAACTCATCTAAAGCTTTTTGAAATCAGAGTAAATTATGTTCACTGTCCACTTAGTATCCTTCATTTTATTTATTATCCTTTTCAAAGTAACCAAACAGTTAAGGGAGGCCCCCAGTTTTCTCATACAGTGGCTGTACTGGTTTGACCCTATCCAGTTTTATTTATCTAACGGTATTTTTCTTCTGCTCCTTCCTTAATTATACGTTCAATTGAGTTCCCTGGATCTCAGTTCCCTTCTTCCACAGTTCCCAGTATCCTTCTTGGCTCTTATTTTAGTTGAAGCACAGCATTAACTGCTTTCCAGTCTTCAGGAACAGTTGTTTTCTTGAAGGAATTATTATGTATTCTTGTTAACAGTTATGTGGGCTGGAGATATTGTTATTTGATGCCTTTGGAGCTGCCAGTGGAATTCCCCCCACTTTGGGAGATTTACTGCACATGAGTTACTTAAATAACTCCATATTATCCTTCTCCCCGAGAGATTTCTTTCTCTCTTCTGCCCTTCTCTCTTTCTCTCAGTCACCCTGTGAATTTTTATAGAACATGACTCTAGAGACAAGAAGTTTAACAATAAAACAGAAATGAAAGGGAAAAAGACACTACGTTCACTGTCCACTTTGAATATATGATCTTATTTGTTAGCCTTTTCAGAGATATATATTTTCTCTTTTTCCTGCTCCCATCAAAAACATGTTTTGTATCATGTCTTTCTTCAAAACCTTTCCACACATACAGTTTTTATATTCAAGGGGGACCTGTTCTTTTACACAGACTCTGTGTACATCAAGCACTTTTAAATTAATCTCTGTTGCTTGGTATTGATATCTTTTTCTGATTGTTCTGCATACCACCTCTTTGCCCTTCATCCTTAACTGAAAAGCATACTGTTATAATTAATTTAAGTAGGATTTCCTCTCCTGCTCTAAGGAATTTCTGTGCATTTCAACTGGTTTATTCCTCTGTTTTGCTTGGTGATATATAAAACCGCCTGCAACCGTCTGCTACTGTGTTTTTCACACAGCCACCTCAGACCTATTAGATGAATATTCAGTAGTTAGGTGATATGAGCCCACTTGTTCAGTTTATTTTAACACATCTTTTAGGTCTGAGTTTTAAAATCTTTTTCTTTGCTGAAGATCAGTTAAAACACCAAAAGTAATTGTCAAACAATCTCTATTAAGAAGACGAATTGCTGCAGTCACATTAACTCTCACCTATTTTATCAACATAGTAATAAATTCCTAACAAATTTGCAAAATGTGATAGTCTTAGAAAATGGTGTAAGGCAACAGGAAAACTGTATCCAGCACTTTCAATAGTAAGCCACCAAATGTAAATTATTTAAAGTAGATAAAGGCTTTAAATCACCTTAAAATTGTAGTATAATCTGTTTGCTGGTGACTCTGAAGTGCAGGCTGCTTTGTATGTCTCTATTTGGATGTAGGATCCTGACTTGAAGCCCCAGAAGATGCCTGAGCCAGACACAGTGGTGCTTTTTAAACAGTCAATATAAGATGCACATGGTTGCAGAAAGGACAATGAAACTGTACAAGACACGTAAGTTCTTAGAGCAGAGTACATCTTCTTTGAGGGATGATCTTTTTTGGATTCTTCATCCCAGCTTGCTGTACAAGCAGTTGACTGTACAAGTAACTGAAATTCTGTGATATAAGTGAATAAATTCTGTGGTGAGATTGCAGCATAAACTAGTGATCACTGTAGAGACAGTGACAACAAAGCCAGTATGAAAACCATCAACAGATTTCTCAGACTAGTTTCGGCTTTCCCATCATGTGTCAATTGCCAATTTTCTTGTTACAAGATAAGGTTCCAGCTGAGTCCCTGTGACAATACATGCAACAAATGCTAGGTTTACACTAAGAACTGTAACCGTGTCTAACCTCAGCTATCAACATTTGTGTTAGCTATGTTGTCACTTAGCACAGTAATCCTATGGGACCAGACGTAATCAAATTTCCATGATTTACAAACTCACTAACTTCACTTAGCCCACAGTGAAAGGGATTTTGGTTCAGTCACATTCCCTTGCATTTTGCACAGGCAAAGAGCCACAAATAAATAGTTAACATGGCTCAGTTTACACGGGGAAACTAAATGCTAACAGAATGATAGATCAGAGCCTTTAGTCTAGACAAAGATTATAGCTTGCTTTCCACCATATCTGTTAAGCATGATTAAATCCTGATGTAACTAACTCGATTATTGATAGACACAGTCAAACATAGATAAATCTTCTAGAATAGGTCAGTCCAATACGTGAAATATTTCTTCTACTACTGATGAAAATAAAGGGTAAGTCTAATACAGTGATTTTTCTGGAAAGCTACATTAAGGCCCTGACAGTGAAAAATAATAATAGCAAAGTTGATACACACATAATAACAACTAACTTAATGAATAAATGAGAGCATAATGGTTTAAGAAGTGTGCTCAGCTGCCTAAGGAACCCAGGAGATCCCTTCTAGTTTGATGTTCCTGCCTCTAAAGATAGATGTTAATGTAAAAATAATATGGGTAAAACTGTAATCAGGAATGTGATTTTGAATTTACGATTAGAAATATTTTTCTGCGGTAGGTATCTCAAACAACAGTAGAAATGGCAGAAAAGGGAGAGAGTTAAAACCATGTTATCTGGTAAGGACTTTATTGCTGGTTATTTGGTTGAAGAATGTAGGTCAAAATATTAGGTGCATTCTGTGAATGTCCATGCCCTGTAGTTTACCTAAGCCAAGGCTACTCAGGTCATTCAGGAACATTTTTATGCAAGTGTTGTAAGCAGAATCCTTACCCAGGTCACAGGATCATATAGGTTGGGAGAGACCTCTGGATGTCTACAGTCAGCCTCCTGCTCAAAGCAAGGTCAGCACTGAATTCAGACCAGTTTGCTCACCGCTTTGTCTAGTTGAATCTTGAAAACCTCCATGGGCTACCTCTCCAGGCTGTCTGATTCAATATTGAAGCTCTTGATGAGGCGGAGATGGTCTCCTTGCCTGCAGGAGGTACACAGTAGTGGAAGATCTGTGTCACCAAGTGAAGGAGTTGCAGGAGGAGGGCAGCAGACTGCAAAGCATCAGAGATAATGAAAAGGGTATTGACCAGATCTTCTCAGAGACCCTGCAGGTACAAGAGGAGCCTCAACCCCCAGCTGTACTGAAGAAGGGGTAGCAGAATCTGTGCTTATGGGGTTGAGAAATGGAGATTCCCATGATGGCAAAGGCTAGAAGCTTGTGACTTCTGGCACCAGGAGGATGGCTCATGCCCCACATGCAGATCTGTACCTACAGAGCAGGTTCAGTGCCCCGGCAGCAGACAAGGGGCTGGAAGCGCCCATCAGATGAAGCATCAGTGCTGGCTGAGCCTGAACCACACAGCAGCAGGAGAAAGCAGTGAGTGGTAGCAGTGAGAGACTCTCTGCTGTGGGGGATGGAAGCCCTTGTCTGCTGATGTGACCTGTTGTCTAGGGAGGTTTCTGCTTGCCAGGGGGCTTGGATCCAGGACAATGTGGAAAGACTGCCAAGTTTTGTCTCACTCTCAGACTACTACCCTTGATGCGTATCAAGCATGATCCTGGAGCTTATCAAGCACAGCAGGGAATATCAAGCATGACTGTGTGGCTCTGGGGCAGAAGATCAAGGATATGGGGGCCCAGCTGATTTTTCTCTCAATCCTGCTGGTGAGTGGGAAGGGCTTGAAGAGGAGTGGATGTATTCTGTGGGTCAACAGTTGTTTGCACAGCTGGTGTCAACAACAGAGCCTTGGTTTTCATGACCCTGGGACCCTCTTTGAGGATCAAGGACTGCTTGGAAGAGATGGGACCTACCTTACAAAGGGGGGTAAAAGCATCTTTGCCAACAGGCTGGCCAACCTGATGAGGTGAGCTTTAAAGTTGGAACACCATGGGGGGCAGGGGGGCAGGGGGGAGGATGAATGACCCACAGTCAAGAGAGGTAGTGGTGGACCAGGTGGGCAAGCAAAGGGTGTAGGGTGATATGGACAATAGAGATCTCATAATGAGCAAAACAAGGCTGAAGGGGGCCCACCTCATGTATATGCACACAGATAAGTGCTGAGAGGACTGCATTATGAGGGAAACCCTCCTACCTTTTCCCGGAAATAAGCATGACTCAATGCCTCTCTGAAGTGCCTGTGAACTAACGCACATAGTGTGGGGAACAGACAGGAGGAATTAGAAGTCTGTGTGAAGTTTCAGGATGATGATCTCATTGGGATCACATAAACGTCATGGGATAGCTTGCACACCTGGAGTACTGCAACAGCTGGATACAGGCAGCTCTTTGGAATGGACAGTCTGGGGTGGTGAGGTGGGACTTGCCCTTTCTGTGAGAGAGCAGCAGGAATGCCTGGAGCTCTGCATAGGGATGGGTGATGAGCAAGCTGAAAACTGATGGGTCAGGATTAGAGGGCAGCCCAACATGGGCAACATTTTGGTGGGTGCTACAGAATGCCTGATTAGGAAGAAGCAACAGATGAGACCTTCTCCAGACAACTGAAAGAAGCCTTATGTTTACAGGCCCTTGTCCTCATGGGAGATTTGAACTGCTCTTACATCTACTGGAAGTGCAACATAGTAGGGCACAAGCAATGTGGGAAGTTTATGGCATGCATTGAGGACAACTTCCTAACTCAGGTGATCAAGAAGCCGATGAGGAGAGTTACTCTGCTAGACCTCATACTTATAAACAAGAAAGAAATGGTTGTGTATATGAAGATTGAGTGCAACTTTGGCTGCAGTGACCATGAAATGGTGGAGTTCAGGATCCTTAGAGGAGGAAACAAGGCAAAAAGCAGGATCACAGCCCTGGATATCAGGAGAGCAGACTTTGGCCAGTTCAAGAACCTGCTTGGAAGAATCCCATGGGAGACAGTCCTGGAGAGAAGAGGGGTTCAGGAGAGCTGGTTGATTTTCAAGGATCACCTTCTCCACACTCAAGATTGGTCCATCCCAACATGCAGAAAGTCAAACAAAGGCAGCAGGAGGTCTGCATGGATGAACGAGTCGCTCCTGACTAAACTCCAGCATGAAAAGGAAGGATATGAGAAGTGGAAGTGGGGACAAGTTATGCAGGAGGAATATAGAGACACTGCCTGAGCATGCAGGGCAAGAGTTAGGAAAGCCAAAGCCCACCTGCCATTGACTCTGAAGGGCAGAAGGAAGGGCTTGTACAAGTACATCAGCAGCAAGAGGAAGAGTAGGGAAAATGTGGGCCTGCTACTGAATGGGGCAGGGAACCTGGTGATGGGAATATGGAGAAGGCTGAAGTACTCAATGCCTTCTTTGCCTCCATCTTTACTGGTAGGATTTGCCTTAAGGAATCCTAGGCCCCAGAGATGCATGGGAAAGTCCGAAGCAAGGAATACTTTCCCTTGGTGATGGGAGATCAGGTATGGGAACATATAAACAAACTGGAGATGCACAAGTCCATGGTACCTGATGGCATGCAGCCACAAGTGCTGAGGGAGCTGGCCACTGTCATTGTGAGACCACTCTCAATTATCTTTGAAAGATCATGACAATTGTGGCAGGTTCCTGACAACTGGGGAAAAACAAATGTCACTCCTGTCTTCAAGAGCAAGAAGGAGGATCCGAGGAACTACAGGTTGGTCAGCCTCATCTTGATCCATGGGAAGGTGATGGAGTAAATAATCCTGGAAACTATTTTGAAACAAATGAAGGACAAGAAGGTGTCTAGGAGTGTCAGCATGGATTTAGAAAGGGGATATCATGCTTGACTAACCTGATAGCCTCCTACTATGAGATGACTGGCTTGGTGGATGAGGGAAGAGCAATGAATGTTGTTTATCTTGGCTTTAACAAGACTTTCAATGCTGTCTCTTATAACATCCTCATAAACAAACTGATGAAGCATGAGCTAGATCAGTGGATGGTGAAGTGGATTGAAAACTGGAAAAACTGCTGAGCTGAAGGGTTTGTGATCAATGGCACGAAGTCCAGCTGGAGGCCAGTCACTGGTAGTCAATACTGGATCTAATACTGCTGAACATCTTTATTAATGACCGGGATGATGGGACAGAATGCACCTTCAGCAAGTTTGTAAGTGATACAAAACTGGGAGGAGTGGCTGATACACCAGATGGTTGCACTGCCATTCAGAGGGACCTCAACAAGCTGGAGACATGGGCCAACAGCAATCTCATGAAGTTCAACAAAGGCAAATGCCAAGTCCTGTGCTTGGGGAGGAATAACCCCGTGCACTAGTCCAGGCTGGGGGCCAATCAGCTGGAGAGCAGCTTTGTAGAGAAGGACCTGGTGGTCCTGGTGGACAAGATGACCATAACCCAGCAGTACACCCTTGCTGCAAAGAAGGCCAACAGCCTCCTGGAAATGCATTGTCAGCAAGCTGAGGGAGTTGATCCTTCTCCTGTACTCAGCCCTGGTGAGACCATGTCTGGAGTGTTGTGTCCAGTTTTGAGCTCCCCATACAAGAAGGACACGGACCTATTGGAGCAAGTCCAGCAAAGGGCCAAAAAGATGATTAAGTGACTGGAGACATCTGAGGAGAGGTTGAGAGAGCTGGGACTCTTTAGCCTGGAAAAGAGAAGGTTCAGGGGGGATCTTACCAATGTGTATAAATACCTGATGGGAGGGAGTAAAGAAGAGGGAGCCAGACTCTTCTCAGTGGTGCCCAGTGACAGGGCAAGAGGCAATGAGCACAAATTTAAACAGAGGAAATTCCATTCAAACATAAGGAAAAACTTTACTATATGGGTGCTCGAACATTGGAACAGGTTTCCCGGAGAGGTTGTGGAGTCTCCATCCTTGGAGATACTAAAAACGCAGTTCAGCATAGCCCTGAATAGTCTGCTCTAGCTGACCCTGCTTTGAAGAGGGGGGCTGGACTAGACCATCTACAGAGAGGTCCCTTCCAACCTCATCTAATCTGTGATTGTGTGTGTGCAAGGATGCTGTGGGAGACTATGTTAAAAACCTTGCTAAAGTCAAGGTAGACAACATTCACTGATCTAGTCATTTCATCACAGAAGGCAATCAGGTTAGTCAAGTATGTTTTACGCTTCTTCTCCTTCATCTGCCCAGAAACAGCTTCTGAGAGTTCTCACACTATTATTTTCCCAAGGACAGAAGTGAGACTGTAGTTCCCCGAATTGTCTTTCTTTTTTTCTGTCCTTTTTGAAAACACGTTCAGCATTTGCCTTTTCCAGTTATCATAGGCCTTCTCCACTGTCCATAACCTTTCCAAGATGATAAGGAGTGGTGTCACAATGACATTGGCCAACTCCTGCAGCACCCTCGGGTGCAGCCAATCTGGTCCCGTGGACTTGCATGGGTGGAGTTCTCACAAGTAATCCCTGACTCGACCCTCATCCATTGCAGGTAGTTCCTCTCCTCCTTGAACCCTCCTGGTAAGAGCAAAGGCCTGAGACACCTTGTCGGTGAAGACTGTGTCAAAGAAAGTTTTGAGTAGCTCAGCTTTACCTGTGTCCACTGTCACTCATTCGGCAGCAGGCCCACATTTTCCGTGTTCATTCTTTTACTGGTAATGTATCAGTAAAGTTCTTCTTGTTGCTCTTGGTGTCCATTGCCAGTTTTAACCCTAGTTGAGCTCTGGCTTTCCTAACACCATTTCTGTATGCCTGGGCAGTGTCTCTATATTCCTTCTTGTAGCCAGTCTGATATATGTCCTTTTTGCCTTGAAGCTTAGTCATGAGTTCCCTGCTTAGCCAAGTGAGTCTCCATCTGTCTGTTACTGGAAATAAAAGCTATCAAAAATAGAATTCAGGGTAAACCCCTCAGGATAAATAAATTCTGGTTTTGTGGGAAGCTGTTTAAAATTCGTTAATTTGTTTATCTCTTCTACTCCCTTTTAAAGCATTGTGATTACTATTTGGCAATTGAAATTCGGACTGTCATTTTGTTTAGATGTAGATGGGTATATGTCAGTTCTGGATGATTGAGTAATATAGTCTCAGTGAGGGGCTTTTTACTCTTTTTGTGAGTAGATACAGATCTGTGGAACTGTTTACAAGATTTCTTCTGTAAAAGAAACAGAAAACAGAAAAGTCAGCTAAACATAGTATTGCAACACAAGCCAGTGATAATGCAAGTGATAGCAACCCTCATAGAAGTCAGCAGCAAAACTGCTGTTGAGTTCAGCAAAGGAAGTATTTATATTTTATGCAAAGCTGAGATCTACTCTTCTATTATGAGGTCACTTAAAATATATTTGCATCATTTAGATTCTATGCTTGCTCAAGAGAGTATAATCTCCTATAATGATGACAAGAAAAATAAGCACTGTGGAGTTCTCCTGGAGCGATCACCTTTGCCGAGTGATTTTTCTTTCCAATAGAAGATAATTTTATGAAATAGAGGAGAAAGAGGAGATATCATGTAACTTGATGTAAGTTAATGTATCCTTAGTGGAACACTTGTCACTTTCACAAATAACATTCTTATTAGTTAAGAAGACATTTTCTAGATAAAACTATTAGAAAGTGCCAAACTGCTTATACAACCATTTTTGGAAAGTGGTTCCCTGTGTTTCTGTGTCAAAATGGAAGGATATATCAAATGGCATACCTTTGGGGTTTGTTATGGGACTGATATCTTTCCATATTTTCATAGCAGCCAGTATGATGGGATAGAGAATATGTTTCTTAATTTTGTAGCAGACATCTATCATAAGAATTTTTTGATCATGTTAAAAGTCAAGGTTAGCAGTTGTAGGTAGTTTTTCAGAAAGAGATCTGAGGTTATACTAGACCACAAGCTGAATGAGTTGATGATGGAATATTGTATTAGGAAAGCATGAAATGTGAAAAAATCCTTTTGCTTCATGTGGCACTGGTAACACCTCAGCTGGAATACTTTCAACATTTTACTTCAAAAAAGATATGGACCAATTGCAAGGAGTCCAGAGAAAAGTAATTTAAATTATCAGACATCTAGAAAACATGACATATGAGAAAAGATTGAAACAATTGTCTACAAAAGATTGAGGAAAGACATCATAACAGTCTGCAAATATATTAGAGGCTGTAAAGAAGACAGGATCTTCATGTTGCCTTAGGAAGGAACAAGAATTGCTAGGCTGAAAGCACAGTGAGATTAGATGAGGCATTAAGAAAAAAAATCTTTGAGCAGAGATACTGGAACAGAAATTTCTTAGGGAGATTGTAGAACTCTGCTAATAGGAGTCTTTCAGAACAGGCTACGTAAGCTTCTCAGAAGCATGATTATTGTTGATCTTGTCCTGGTGAGCAGAAAGATGGACTGAATTATCTCTTGTGGTCTCCCTTCCAGGCCTGTTTTTTTTTTAATGACTCTGTGTGTGGTTGCTTAAGACAAATTTTACTGTGCAGTTTTTTACTAATTATTTAATATATGCAAAGGATATGCTTGCTCATGGTTTTTTCTGTGTCTACATATATATATATATATATGATTACTGTGATTAGATATCTTCATTTAGCTAGAGAAATAAGCACTTGCATTCATTGTGTGTGTGTGTGTGTGTGTGCGTGTGTTTTTAAACAAGCTTTTGGCTTTTGCTGTAGAGGAAAAGGTGTCAGTATTCAAACACTCCCTAAAAGCTTTTCCTATTTTACCAGATACATCTAAATTCCATATAGTCATGCTGAATACTATCAGTCACTCAGCCTAACTCAGCCTAAATGGTTTTAAAGAAGTCAAGGAACATATGGGGGTGGATGCTATTGAGCAGCTGATTTTAAATTGTGAACAGTTCTGTATGGTTTCTCGCACTCTGTCTCCTATGTCCACATGACAGCTTGGACTGCATCTGAAAAAAATAATCTATTTTGATCTCACTATACTACTGTGTGTGATTTGAACTTTTCCCTAACCACCACTATTAGGAAGTTTAGATTGGATTGGAGTAGAGGTCCTGTGTTGTTGATTGTCTGTATGCTTTTGCTACTTAATAAAAAAAGAAGTCAACGCATCTTTCTTAAATGTTCTATACCGTGGGATTCATAATAGGAAAAACTAAAACCATTGTTGACATTACAAGCTTTGTTATCAGCTTACATCTGATGTTTCACAGCAATGGTCAGCAAATCCTGACAATCTTACTGGTCTTCTAAGGATGCAGCATATTTCTAACGTGTAGTAGAGTCTTAGTAAGTGTTCCCATCACCCCAAACTAAGTTTGTTTTTGCATGATGATCAGTTCAGTTGCTTGAGGTTTTCTTTCCTTCCTCCCTCTCATGACGTATCATCCAAACATTCTTAATCTCCAGAGGAACTGTAAAACACATTCCCATGAAAATCTTGAATCTCTGAAAGCAGCACACAATAAAAAAACATAACTAGCCTTGCTTTTCCCTGAATTACTTGAGTAAACTCCCTTGACACAGCTGAAGCAACGCGTAACCCATTAATATCCAGCACTGCAGACTATCGTAAGTGAAAGTACTGCCTTTTTGACTGATTTTGATTATAAAACCAAAGGGCTCATTAATCCCTCTCATTAATGAGATCATCTAGGGCGTTAGTGAAGAAGAAAAAGAAAAAAGAGAGAGAGGTGTGATAAGGCAGCTTTAATGATTTTTTTGGTGGGAGCTATGCTTATAGACTGTACATAGTTGGCCTAGCTTAAGTCACACTGATTCCTAGCTTTTTCACTAGAAATGATGGTATCCAACATTGCCATTCTAACCCAGAGGTTATTCAAGGATGCTTCACTTCTTTATTTCTTTAGTCCACCACACGGGGGGAAAAAAAAAAAAGCTTTTGGTCTTCCACAGATTTAAAGTTCCACAGGTAAAAGGCTGTTCCTTGAAAATACCTCATCAAAGCAGAGCAAGAAGAAGAATAGCTACCCTCTTGAGTCATTTTTGCTAAACTAGTGCCAGCCATTTCATTAATTCGATTGAAACAGCAAATTGAAATAGATACAGATTTTAGGCCAAGAGGTTGTTTTCCCAGAGATTGTAGTACAGTCTCACTGGTCTTTGAGCATCCTATGGATTTGAAGTATTATAGGGCTTAGCTGTGATCTTAAGTATATGTTGGGATAAGCAATATTCATTTCATGTTTAGATCTTTTAGATGACTTCATGTGAACACATTATATAACAGATTTATGTGCAAATGGGTGATACGTCTTTCACAGTTGTTATGAGGGCTTTGGATGCATTGCTGATCTTTTGATCAAATGCCATCATGTAATACAAGGCTGTCAATTAGAAATGTACTTGTTTAATATAGAAATATAGGTTGTGCACCTGAGTGAGCTTCATGTGTGATAAATTAGAAAAATGATGACAGCCATTACTGTTTTCCTTGCAGAGGCTAAAGCAGCTGGTATTGTTTGCTGATGTTGGAAATTTTCACATGCATGATGGACTGTGACTTGCACTTGGCTGTCTGCAATTTTACTGAAGTAATTTTTAGAGTATCTAATCCCTACATGTTTTTTATATTCCAAAGGAGTTTGTGAAAGCAGCAAAAGACCTTTTGAGTGTATACACAGACATTCAGCCCTGTAGATCTGTTTTTTTCAAAATGCTAGACATACTGTTCAGTGAGTAAGCATCTCCTCCCACTAGAAGTTAGCTTTTTAATATTATCATGAAAAATAACTCTGTTATTCCTTCTAGTGGATCTGGTCTCCTATACTAAGTTGTTTTTATGCTTTAATTTCAATTGCAAGGTGCTCCCTTTGTGAGCAGCTAGCTTAATTAGATACTTGCAGGCATGGAGCTTCAGTATCTGATTTGCTGCAGGGGTTACCATGGGAGAGAGACTCTGATGTCACAAAACCTTGAGCAAAGCCAGGCTTAAATGCTCCAAGGGAAGGCAATTTTCTACATCATATTTTCCAAATTAGTAAGGTAGGGCAGGTGTGCCACCTTAGAAAAAAGTTTTAAATGATACTGAGAAATTTAAGAACTTTGTAAAACAGTTTAAAATCTTCATGCAACTTAACTTAATCTGTAAAAAATGCAAATGCGAACACATATGAGTTACATGTTCAAATGGATCCTTCAGCAACAGCAATAAGAGGTCAATGTTTGCAGTCATTGCATTATGTGGAAGATGGCCTGCAGCCCAACCCAACAATGTTATACACCATATTTCTTTCAGTAAAGTAATTTCTGATTGCAGTATCTATTTTCGGCTCAAGCAGCTTAATGTGGGATACTTGGGCTAGTTCAGAAAGGGCTATGTCTTCATACTATACTGGGTCTCTGGATGCAGTTGGACATCAGAAATCAAAGATGAATTTTGAACATAATACAAGTTATGGGAGCTTTAGAGCAGCAGTTTTGACATGGGCTCTTTTAGCCCAAAGACCTAAGTGCAGATAAGAAACTGAGGTTTGGTTTTTAAACATTGTCAAGATGCCAAAATGCTTTCAGATCAGAGTTTGGGTTAGACTTCTGTCCACTGATAAGTGTAAATATTAATATTGTTAACTTTCTAGCTCTCCCTCTCTTTCGTATTGGTTTCAACAAATTGGCTTCTGTGGTTCAAATTGCGTTAAGTGAAGATATTTAATACTTCATGTCTGTGTTATATATCTCTGTTAAAAGATAAGCTAAAAGATGAATTAAAGTCAGGTCTGGGAAAATCGTGCTGTCTGAAATCAGTAATGTACACAAGTTTTGTAATTCTCATAGAGCTACACCACAAAATTACACAATGGCAGTACATAGCAGTCACGCTATAAAATCACATTTTACACAACACAGAAAAATGTAAACAGAAAGAGTAAGAATGAGTAGTGTGGGCTTTCATCATTCCTAGTACTACCAGGCTGAAATTGAAGAGTATATTATAAAAACTTAATGAACTGGGTTGCTTTGAGATGACCAGTGACCATGGGAGATCTGTTTTTAAAGGTGGCTTCAATGCAAAACAGGAACCATTTCCAGGAATAAGAATGGGAAAGCAGTCTGAACATTTCTTGAGGCTAAGACCTCCAGCTGTAGCATGGAATCTCACTGCAACTTGACTTTTTTCCACAGCAGTACAAGGCAAACATTTCTACAGGAAAATGAAGAAACCTCCTGGGAAGTCTTTTTGGTCTCTTTTATGAAGGAGTCAACAAGCAGAGTGGGGTCAGGCTCAGCCCACGTGAGGTTTTAGCAAGAAACAAACTTACATCCTCAAATTTGTTTCTGCATTTGAGCTTCCCAAGAATATTTAGATTACTCAAATTCATTTCATATTAAGGGTTAACCTCCTGCACATATTTCCTTGGAATATAGCCCTCTAATATGTTTACATGCATCTGTATACACAGTTGTGATGAGTAAACCACTGCAGTAGTTTTTTCTGATGCAGTATTTCAGACCTTTCTAAAGCGATGGTAGCATTGTTAGCAGAAGCCTGGCTAATTCATTTTATTCTGCCATACCATACCACAGCAACAAACTGTGCAAGTGATAAGAAAAAAAAGGCAAGACGGTGTCAGATTCTGCTCCTTATTTAGTTTAGGGCGAATCCAGAATAACTGTACAGAAAACAAAGGAATGTATTTAGGTTTATTCTGTTGTAACTTGGGTCAGAAACATGCCTTCAGAATGCTGTATATTTAATGGCAGCACCATTCACTGTGGGTAATTTTTTCTTTTTTGGATAGTGGAATTGTAGGTTTTTTCTTAAATACACTTCTTGTCTAGCAGGGAGTTGATAATTATATCACATACTGTTTGAGTACAACATTTAAATATTTCCATACCAGGAGAGAACATGTTTCCAGATTCACGTTCAGGCAGGAGTCAAGAAATTAAAACAATGAGAGTTTAAAAAGAAAGAAAAAAAAAAGTTAAAGGAAAATAAGTAAGCCTCAAACTTGTTCAGTTGCTGGCTTTCTCACTAGGAAGCTCTTGCTGTGAGACCTGTCTCTGCCACAATTAATCAGTGCCACCAGGCAGAGAAATAGAGCTGTCTGCATTTGAAGAAGGGAGAGATGAAATAATGAAGAAGGTAATACTGGAAAAACAAATATGAATAATGAGTTACAAATATTAACTGTCTTGCATGATTTGCTTTTTTTCTGTGAAATTCTTTATGTAATTGTTCTCTTTTCAAGGGACCGAGCTCCCTTCATCTTCACATCAGAGATGGAGTATTTCATCACAGAAGGTGGAAAAAACCCACAGCGTTTCCAAGAGTTTGTGGAGCTTTGTTGTAGAGCTTATAATACAGTCAGGAAACACAGCCAGTTACTTTTGAACCTGCTGGAGATGGTAAGAAGCTTGAGGATGAAACCAAAAATCAGTTTCCTCTGGTGTCCTCTTCCCTTCTAAGACTTTTCTGCTGCCTCCTGAAGCACTGGGATTTAAAGAGGTATCAGCTGATACTCTCTGTGCAAGTAAATTGTCTTTGAGCATCCAATTTCATGTACGAATATCTAACAAAAGAAAAGCTAGGCTGTCTGTTTTTCCTTTTTTAATGGATCCTTTCTGGCAAAATTGCAGAAAACTGTACAAGAACTCAGGGTACAAGTTTTACATTCAAGAATTTCACTCAGTCCTTTTTTTGGGTCTTCAAGCAATTGTTTACCAACCCTTTTCATGCTTACAGCAAGACAAAGTAAACTAAATAGTCCACAGAGTGGCTGATGTTAAGTATGTAGCGGCGCTGCAGCTAATAGTGATGCCACTGGAATGTTTTTTGCACAGTTCCAGCCTCCCTTCTTAGGAGGGCAAATACAGGAAAGAGCAAGCACTACCCTCATTGAGACTGCTTACAAAATCCTTTTGCACAGGAATCTTTAGACCCTTGAGAGTTTTTATCCTTTAAGTGTTCCCACTGATTCACATGCTGTGGCAGATTCCGTCAGTTCTTTATGCTGCTGTTTACTTGCATGTGAAAGGTTAATGACAGGACTTTCACACCTCATATGCGGAATGAGAAAAAGTGATTTCAGTTGCTTGGCTAAGACATTACTGTAAAGATCAAGTCCAGGACTCAGGCAAAGCCTAGGTAACTGGTCTGTACATGAAAAAATCTATACAAGGTTATTAACAGAATCCCTGCTGAGGCCAGGGAGCAGCCAAGAAGTTGCTCTATAAACATGGCTCTATTGTCTTCAACTTTTGTGATAGGGAGAGAAGAAATAACTAGAATTTGCTCATCCTGTTTCTGTCTTGTCCATGGATCCTCATTGCAGTATACATTGAGTCATTACACAATACAGAGCAGGAAGGATTGCTCCAAATGTCTGAACCCTGCTTCTAAGTACTCACAAAGGTGCAGCAAAACTGTATTCCCATCATAAAGCATAATTTTGGCAAGCATGTGGTAACCAAATTGGCCAAAAACAGTGTAGACTGCAGGTGTAGCAGATACTGTCCAAGAGGTAGAAGAGCCTCTAGAAAACTCATGAGCACCCATGTCCCCTGACCCACAGCATCTCTGCATTTTTTAATAGATTTTTGAATCCTAAACTGCATGCTACAAACACAGCTATCTCTCTGCCAATCCCCTTGTTCCCAGTGCATTCTCTTTTTCTGCAGTCCACAGAGATATTGATGTTAGATTACCCTGGGATAATAGAGAGAGGGGGTTAGGAAAATGTTCTCTGCAGGATCTCTGAAATAGCCAGCTATCTGTGCTTGGGTATAGCTCAGATTTGTCTATATTCAGGGCATGCTGCATCTCCTTTTGTTTCTCCTAATCTGTGAGGAGAGGTAAGAGAACTGCTACAAATCAGTATTATAGATATGTGCATTTAGCATTTGGCAATGAACTGCAGTTCAGTTGATTGTGTTGCATTTCATAATTGAAGAATAACTGCCAGCATGCTCCCATCCCATTGATGGACACTGTATATCAAAAGAAAATTAAACAAACAAGACAAGTTTAAAAATGCTTCATTTTCCCCAGGGTTATTTGTAAAGGAGAGTCTGGTTATTCACTTGAAGTAGGGCATCCGTCAAAAACTGTAAGAATTGAAATGTTTTAGTTACATTGGTCATTTCTAGAAAACTAAAAGTGTGAAAAAGCTTCACTTCAGGTTCATTCCTGTGCAGAATACCAGATGATATCAGGAAGGGGCAAGATAAACTAACCACTGCCTATTTAAATCAACAGCAATCTGAGATTTCTCTAAATGCCTGAAAATCTGCATCGTCTATTTTCCATTCCCCTCTCACCTTCTGTTTTCTGAGATACTATTTGTAAAATGTGGTTAAAAAATCCAAACAACAAGGCCATTTCCAAAAAGTGCAGTGCTTGACAGGAGTTGTAATCTCTGCTCTGGATGGTCAGTAACTGTTAGTGGTTTTTAGCAAACTGCAGTTATGAACCACAAGTTGTCTTTTTGGCTCAATATGGGACTTAAGGCTTTTTCTTGGTGGTGAGCAGCATGTTTCTAGAACCAGTCCAACATTTGCTACCAGGAGTAAGAAATAATCCATGAAGTTCCCATCACTCTCAAAAGTAGAAACATCTGTGTGAGGCCCAAGAGTCTTGCTGGCGGAGTTCAGCTACATAAATGCCTGTAGTTCATCAGCTTTACTCTTACTAAAGAATTGATGTGAACTATTATAAAGTGGGCTTCCAGAGAATGCAAACACCATTTGACTAGTTTATAAAAAATGCAAAATCCATTACTGTCATAAAGATTTTTCAGATAGAAAATTATTTACGGGAGCTTAGAGGTGACACTAGACAGCAAGTAATTGATCTACTTGCCTATAGTGTGGATGAAGAAACAGGTAGAAACAGGTAGAGCTAATAGAGTAAAACAGGAGACAGTGCCTAGATGGAATATCTAAGTCTCCACCATCCTGTGTCCCCAGAGAAGTAATTTCAGCTTTCTGCAATTCATAAACACCATCTGGGAAAAGAGGATCAGGAAAGATCCTTGTTTCGGAGGACCCTGCATTGCGACTGCATGGCAATGCTATTCATTTTTTCATGGGATGATGAGTCGGTTTTCACACACAGCTCTGAATCCAGACCCATGGTTGCATGGAGGCAACTCCACTCAGTCAGAAAGTCTCTAATGTTCAAGTGTGGTAGGTCAAGATATACATGGGGTCAAAAGAAGAGAGTAACACAGGCACTTGCTTAGGCTTCTAGTGATGTTTTAGTTCCCCTGGAATAGCTGAGACTTTTGTATGAAGGTAACACAGGTCTCCTAGAGGAGCCCATGGCCTTCTGGAGCAGCAACTGAAGGCTAGGTGAGTTACACTAGGCATCAGAAGTCACACCAGATTCTTATGTTTTGTCACTTTAGTCACTTCTTAGGTGACCTGTAGGTGTTTTTCAAGTAGTTGCTCCATGTCTTGTCTAATTAGCATCTAGTGTCACTAGCCACACTTTTAAGAAGCCTCCTCCACCGAGGGAGTGGAAACAAGAAAGAAGATATTCTATATGGAGTAAGAGGATTGAAACAGTAGAATAATCCTCTTGCAGCCAACAAAGCACTGTGTACATACTGCCCAGCTAGAGACACTTTTTGCTTCTTCAGCAAATGTTTTTCCATCTTCTGCAATGCAAAGAACCCCCCAAAGCCCTGGTTTTTAGTTGCACTACAGATCATTCAGGCAACAGTCATATTATATTCTTAACTGGCATTGTTCTCTATTCTAATGCAAGGAAAGACGCTTCATTTGCCTATGCGACAGTTCCTTGTTTTTAGAAGGGCAGGAGTTGTTACCATCTTTTATAACTTGGTTGGAGACGTACAAATAAATAGCACTGAGTGTCCTTAAGTGCTGAATGTTGTTACTGCCCCTGCTCTCAACTCACTTATCAAGTTTTACCCATTCAAGAAAATAAGCTACTTAAATTCACCTCATCAAGCTATCTGTCTTTCTGCTCTTTGCTAGTCAGAACTCTGTGAAGCAATCATTTAACTGTCCAGTGGTGGTACAGACTGGGTCTGGTATGAAGCAAAATTTTCCTCATAATGCCAAAAATAAAATATACAAAACATTGAAACTTGGCTTTAAAAATACCCAGAAGGGTCACAGGAATAAGGAAAACAACACATGGCCCTATCCCTTTTCCACTTCCTCTATGCATCTCTCAACCAAACCTTAAAACAACAGCAGTGCTTCCCTTTGCCTTTGCCTTTATCCTCAAAACTCAGTGGGCCTTTCTGTCTGCTGTAGACATAAATATCAATGAAGAATGCACACAGCTCAAGTAGTGTTTGCAGATTCATATATATTTTCTTCTGAGCAATGTGAGGGAATTAATTTTTTTCTCAAGTACATGCAAAGTATAACTCAACTGACTGTGATCATTGAGAAAAATCACTAGATTTTGAAGTGAATTGGAATTATTTTTGTTGCTGACGCTTTAAAGTGCCTGGAAAGAGTTGTATGAGCAACTGGACACACTCAGTTGTCTACACTACTCATCGCATTGTAACTTTAGTTACAGGAAGGGGAATATTTGCACTATCTGTCTTTTGAACCTAACTTAGCCAACTAACAGAAATACCAGGTGTCTCTCAGCTCCCTCCATTATCAGTGGAGAATGATATGCCTCTCCAGAGGGTAGTAGTCCCATTTCATTTAAATTGCTTTGAACTAGTGCAGTGGACTAATGATATTTCTTTATTTTAAGATGCTGCATGCAGGATTGCCTGAGCTAAATAGCATTCAGGATCTGAAGTATGTGTATGACAACCTTCGTCCCCAGGACTCAGACCTCCAGGCCACAAGCTACTTTACAAGGTAAAAGCAGAAAAGAATCTAGAAATCTTATGTCCTTCAGGTATGAAGCAAAGCTGCCAAATTGGAGAAAAAAAAAAAAAAAAAAAAAAAACATTAGCACAGTTTCTCTTATTTTAAGAGGTTGTAATCAGTGAAATTAAACAGAAGAATAATTTGTCTTCACATGCTTATTTTTAAAAGTCCGTTCCTTATGTGTATTACCAATCTCCTCAAGTTTCTGAAAGAAACACAATTGTGCACTGTGATACATTTGTAACAAGTTTCTTTTTCAGTGTCTAGAGTTTTTCTTCAGCTTGCTTGGTGAAACCACACTGACTTATTTCTAGTCAGCTTTCATTTCTGGTTTTAAACACACTGGCTCAATACAACTGAATTTGGATTGCAGACACTTTGGATAACTGTTTGAATGTTGACATCCAAAAAATTTTGAGTCTGAATAATGTTTGCGGTGGGCTTTGTAAAGTCTTTTGCAAAAGATTTGGCTTATTAGTGGACCAAATACTGAGTCAGGACATTGAATTTCTGCATTTTACTCCTGATTCTGACCTTCTTTTGACCTTCCGTGTTGCTTCAGGCAACTTGCTTTCCCTCTCTTACTCATGTTTACTGCATCTGCAGAATGCAGAATCCTCCTTTTAAGCACTTAACAGATCTATCACAGAAAAGCATCACATGTGGATATAGGTATATTTAAGGCTTGATTTGTGTTAGGGTAATAAAACCTTTCACTTGTTTATGATAATAACTGGGGTTTATTGATTGCAGATTGACTGCAGATGACCTATATAAAACGAGTTTGATGTCCTCAGTCCTGATCTTTTGGGACAGGCCTCTGCATCACATAAAATTCCAACTGTTTATGTGATGATGCTCTAGATGGAGCCAATGGTGATTGAAAGGATTTGGAAACTCACTTTCCCTTTCTAGGCACAGTATGAGCAAAGCTCTCCCTGTTGCAGCCTGACCTGTACAGCACTGTTGTTTCCCAAGGACAGTCTGTGAATTCACAGTGCCCTGGACACCACACAGACATGCACAGCAAGTCAGATTCTTCTGGCCTCTTTGCCTGGTGCTGAAGGCAGCGCTGGGCTCCAAGTGAAGGGCTCCTTTCAAAGGCAGAGGCCTAAGGGGCACTCCCACAAGGCAGTACACTTCCCTGCGCTGTGCAAAGTGCCTCCAGGCAAGAGCAATCCCCCTCCCCTTCCACACAGCCACAGAGCACATTGTAGTGATTAAATGAGATGAAAGCTTGAACTGGAGCAGCTGAGCCAGTCTCATTGCTCCTACAGAAGCCCAAAGAACACTTTCACCAATTTGATCTGCATTGTTTGCGTGTCTCCTTTTCATGTATTAGAATCAGAAACTGAGGCTGCAAGTTTAGAGAAAGCTGGAACAGAAGCCTAAAGAGTTTAAGACCCTTCTTTGAAGAAAAAGAAGGGAACTTCGCAGACAAAACTATCATTCCACTGCTTTGCACATGATAGACCATTCAGTTTCTTGTATTTTTATATTCTTTCCCTCTTTTGCCTTAACAAGATTGTTTTATTTTAAAATTTAATTAAAGCTTCACATTTTCTGTCAACCTTATCCTTTCCTTAAAAATTTCGCATGTTCCCAAATTACAGACTTGTATTCCCACTTCAAATAGGAAACATGCAGCTCAATTAAATTATAAAAATCTTGATTCTGCCAGATAGGTTGGATGGTGGTGCTTGTCTCCCTAGAGTAAAACATTTCATTTAATTAGAGAAAAAAGACTAGGATATGCATAACAACTAGGGAACTGTGAGCCTTCGGAGTGGGAATTGCATTAGTGTCGTGCAAAGCCTGGAGCTGGAGCTCAGCACTCTTCTGGAGGTGGAAAGAGTCCAGGCGGATAGGACTATGGTTAGGGTTCATTTCAGTACAGTCTTGCTTAGCCAGGAGATGAAGGATGAGGTCTGGGGTCAGGACAGAGCTGTAACTCCACACTCTTTTGGAAGTGGATGAGGTGATTGTGGTGTTTTGAGGGTTAGGGTGAGAGAAGTGAGGGACTTCAGAGTGGGAATTCAGCTGAAGTCTTTCTTAGATGAAGCAGGTGGGATGAGAGCTGGTACTAGGAAGGAGATGTTGCTCAGCAGTGTTTTGGAAGTGGGAAGAGTCAGTGTGCTTTGTTGCTCGGTAAGGTTCATATTAGGATTAGAGTTACGATTATGGATGTTGGTAGGGAACTGTGGGCCTGTACTGAAATCCTGCCCAACCCAGAGAGACTGTATGTGGGTCTCTGAGACCAGCGTGTCCTACGTCAAATGGGTTGGTGTTAAGGAAATGAAGGCCTTCAGAGTGGAAATTCCACTCAAGTCCTGCTTACCAGCAAAACTGCCATCATGGTGCAGGTCTGTATACTGCTGTGTGCTCAGTTCTCATTTGGAGGTGTATTTTCTGCTTTGATGCTTCTAGTGAACTCCTGAGCTGTTGTTCCAATTTCCTTCAAAATGCTGAAGTGTAGATTTGTTATTGTCCATAAAGATCATTGTACCACATAGAAAAGTCAGATATTGCTAGGGTGCATATTTTCTTCTTTAATACTCCTAGTTTATGTTTATGTATGTTTGGGTTATGTATGCTCATTTGCAAGAAGAAAGTCTGCTTTCATGAATTTCCATGGGTCTGATTTCACTTGGTGCTTTTGTTTTGCTTTACTCTTATTTCTAATCATGTTTGAATATAATCAATTCATATTAACTAACATTTTACAGGTTTAAAGACAGGCAGAACACCAGGTTTCACATCAACTATCCAGGCAGTCTTTAAGATGGTCTGATATTCAGATCCATGTAGGAGTTACCTCTCTAAGCATTTACCAGCCTCCCCCCAGAATGCTACTATATTGTGGGTTTTGATAGCCTTGCATTACCTACAATGTCTTTATGCCAGTCCTTCAGCAAAATTCTTCCCTACCTGCTTGTTGTACAGAAACTCAGGGTGAGAGAGAATCCAAACACAGTTCTCATGGTCAATCTGTAGTTTATTCCTCTATCTATTTTTCAGGCTGTCCTAGAAAGCTTGTGAAATTAATTATTAGCATAGCTTCCAGTCTCTCTCAATTCCCCTGCAATTTGTAGCTGCTTTTTCTCCGTAATTACTTCCATAAACATTTTGTTATTTTGAAAAAAGTTCCTTTTTAGTTAAGGACTGTGGCCATTGGAATGTTAAAAACTGCCAACAAAAAGTTATTTCTTGTTCTAAGTACAGGGTAGTTATTGTCATCTTTCAGATTCTATCATATAATGTATCTGCTGAAAAACCTAACCTTCTGTTAGTGGAAATAAGAGAACAGTATTTCTCTGTATTTCTGGAGAAATAGGTTGCTTTTAGCAATCATCTAAGTTTGGTTTGAGCACTAATAYAACATTGCCTCCACTGTTATTTAAGAACAACATGAAATGATGAATGACATCACAAATATTCCTGGCAAAACAATGTGCTTTTGTTCTTTGCCTTTCACCTTTTTAGCCAACAGAATAATGCTACTGGAGCTTGGGCTTTAACATGCCAAGTTTTTTCCAGATTGTAAAGCATTCTGTGTTTTAGCAAATTCTTTTGCTCTCATTCTTGATTTGAGACACATTCAATAATCTGTGGTCGCATTTGTGTACAGTTTTCTTCTCACATTGGGTCAGTTCACTATTATTAGCTGATGAGCAGCAGCATTAAGCCTCACAGATCACAGCCTTCTGGAAGGTCATGCTCTTGGATCGTGGATAGACAATGTACCAATTGAGAGTTAAACAAGGGTTTCTGTGTTTGCTTGTCATTTCTATGCACCTAGTGCCAAATGAAACACTCTTGTCTCTCCAGCATTTGCCCTGAACTCAGTTTGATCCTTGAAACTGAATTTGATCCTTTCCCCTCCCTCTTTCGCTCTTCCCCTGACAACACTGTTTTACCAGTGAAACAAGGAAGCTATCTTACTTCTGGATATAAATTTCCTCTTTGGTTTTCTACAAAATGCAATCTTCAAATGTCAGCATGGTGTCGCATGCTGCCTGACATTTTAATGTGCTTGTAAAGTTATGTATAGTTCTTTATCATTTAAAATTAATTTTTAAGAGATTAAAGTTAGCCTAATGCAATGAATGGAGTTGATTTGAACTGATTGCAGTATGCAATCCAACTCATTCACAAAAACCCATGAATACAAGATGCACTATGGTTCTGCCAATTATCAGAGAAGCAGCATTGTGTATCTTCAGCAGCCTGATTGAGGGTATGCTGCTTAGAAGGTGTCATCTGTCTTTATTTTTGTTAGGTACCTGTCATTGCCCAGGTCAGGCATATCCAGTCCAAACCACAATGCCAGCAATTACAAAACTGGACAATTCACAGTAACCCCTTTCAAAACAAATTCACAGTAATTCCTTTCAAAACACGAGACTAATCTCCAACTGATCAGCCAATCCCTGTTTCTCAGCTGGCTGCAGATATTCCAGCAACAAATCTCCCACATAGCTGAAGCACTACTGAAAGCTAGTGACTTCTGAAAGGGCATAGAAAAAATTGCCATATTAGACTTTCTTCCAGCTGCATTCAACCAGTTTGCAAAGCTCACAGTATACGTGTCTCATAGGAACAGAGGCAAACTTCTTCCTCAAAGTTATATTGTTTGAGGCATTTATACTGTTGTACAAAACCCAGGTGAGACTGCATGCAGTACACAGCTCTTGTCACCACCTCAGGGAAGAGTAATGTCCTCTGTCCTGGGAGAGGTGTGTAGGAGGACTACTAGGGATGAAACTAAACTGGAAGGTGCGCTTCAAGAGAGCTTCTAGTGTGTTCAGCCTGTGGGATCAGACTACAGTTAATCTGAGATAAACCTTCAGAAGGTATCTAGTGTAGCTATTGGAGTCTCAGCACTGTGTTTCACACAGTAAATCTGCTTCTGTGGGACTTCAGTACTTTCTAATGTAGGCTTAGCCTGTGATGACCAGGAAGAGCCTGTCTTCAGAATTAAACAAGCCTGGATTGTGTAGCCTAGTGAAACAAAGGGTAAGAAGAACATCATTATTTCCTGTATATTATCACAGTGGGAAGTAAGATATTAAACTGAAGGATTATCACTGCTGTACACAAAAAGGATGTCCACTGTCCGTGAATAAATGTTGCTGAAAATTAGAAAAGGTCTGTCCATGAAAGCAGTAAGATTCTGGAAAAGTGTTTCTGTTAAGAGTCATTGGAGGCATACTACCTAACTTGTTTTAAAATGGAGCCTGGTAAATTCATTGATGGAAAAATTGGGTATAAATCTCAATGAAAAAGGCTTTTCCAAAAGAAATGTCACTTACATTAACACCTGATAATCCCATGAAAATAAATTTTGCTCACTGTACTCTAAATTATTTTCAGATTATTTCATATTATTTTAATATAATTCATGGAAATGAGATGCCCGATGCCACCATGATTGATAAAATGATTCTAAAGTTTGGGAGTGAAGATTTATTATTATGTGTACTAAGGCTAAGGCTGGATAACCGGTCAGTGACCATGAGTCCATGTACTCTTGAGAGTCAGTGGAGAATGGCTGGTTTGTCCAAAAAGATGTAAGCACCAACCCTCAGAATACCTCTCCCATACAAAGTGTCTACTTCCTAAAAAATCAAAGCCCCAATAATTATTAATCACTCTTGAATGTTGGCTGAACTTTTCATTCAGCTCTGTTTATAGAAGCAGCCAACCAGTCTGTGTGTGTTCTACCTTATATAGTAATTTGATAGTTCTGTAGAAGGACCATGAGTCAGATCTGAAATTCAAATTCAGTTCAACAGGTGGAAGGCAGAAAGTCATTTCCTGTGAATAATACCAAATATTTAACTCACCTTTTTGAGAAGTAGGTCAGACATTAATCTTACTAGTAAAGGGATATTGTCATGTGGAAAACACACGTTTCTGCCTGAAAACTTTGTGTTACAATTCACAATTAAGATTACTCTAGTTAATGACAATTTTCTGTTATTTCTGGTTAACCTGTGCATTTGATGCCTTTACCTTGATACCATTTGATACCTTCTTATCTACATTAGGAATTAATTCCTGAACAGCTTGGGCTACCAGAGCTCTGCAGTAACACACAAACTTTTTGTCTACATGCTTGTGAATGCTCAGCCAGCTGTAGGCACAGGCAAAGATGGTAATGACCTAGGGAACAAGAGGGCCTCAGCAATGGCTACACATGACCTTACTGCCTATTTTGCCTTTGGCTAAAGGCTGGAGAGAAGAGAAGCTGTGTAGGGATCTCAAAGAGTTCAAGGAGAAGGCTCCACCATGGATTCTTATGAACTTAAGTGCTGGCAGGGCCCAGTGAGGCAGAAAGGGGAATCAGAGGAGAGCGGCCAATCTGAGTGTTGCATTCCGAGCACGAGCCCCTGACCCTCTCTGACCTTTCAGTTCGTGCTCTGCTGACCACCACAGATCTGTTCTGCATGAGAAGGGAGTGTGCAGTGAATTACTTATGTGACCGGAGATGTAGGATATAGTTCCACCAGTCTTTCCCTCCAACCAGCAGCGTGAGCTCTGAGGGGTTTCTACCCTCATCTGCCACAAGCCACCTCCTCCTTTCCTCACCATGCTCTTCCTCATAGCTGTTGTGACTGAGACAATGTGGTAAACTGGGTCAGTGAACTAATCTACACCAAAAATAACCTGCAAAATTAAAAAAGACAAGACACATGGGTTTGATGTACCACGCTGCTACACACATAGTTAGGAATCAGCTGTAGAGAGGGTCTGGGATAGAGAGAGTCGGGTTTCCTTAAGCCGGTTTGTCTTTGAAAGAAAATGCAGAGAACTGTAACCAGAGTTGTTCTGTCTTGCTGTGAAGGTACACTCTGAGATGTCAGCAGAATAGCAAAGGATGCCCTTTCAATTCCTTGTTTATAATGTGAACTAAGGATTGCTTAAAACTTTCTATTATTACAGACAGGAATACATACAGAGAAAACAAAAAAATATACAGAGGAAGAAAATGGCAATACTTCTGTTTTGTTTTTTTAAACATAATCTTTTTTTAAATAACTCTGAGAAAATGTGCAAGAAAAACAAAAGCCTCTGTTTAGGTTTAAAGAGAAGGAATGTGATTAGCAATCTTGGCGTTAAAAGCATTTTAGAAGCTTAATGGACCTATGGAAAGAACAACAAGCCATTAAAATACTAAATTGTATAGATGATGGTATTCTGATATCAGCTGCTCTGTAATAGTGATAATATCTGAATTAATATTAGTTTATAAGCAGAAGCATGTTTTATATGAATTAAAATGGACTGTATGTAGCTGTAAAATTAATATGCCTTTTATAGTAATATCACAGATTTCCTGCTTTGTTATAGTGTGGGCAAGTTACAAATTCTATAAGCTAAATCATGGCCCAGTGATTTAGCCAGTGATTAAACTACACATTAAATCAAGTACGTAGCAGCTAAAAAGAAAAGTTAACTTCAGATGCAGCCTAACTAATCAGCACCGTATTGATTTTCTACTAATATTTTGAATTATTTTCTTTTTTTCCATTTGAGTGTTAATTTGTGTCATTTATTATATAATCTGTGTGTATCTGTTTTTGGAGAATTTAATTAATAATTAAGATAGTTAACTGAATCCATTCAGAGATAACTTCCCTTGTACTACATTAAGAAAAAAAACCCATACATCTTATTTCCTCCACCCTCACTCAGTTTAATGTGCCTAATTTTTACATGATAAATTTGCACAGTATTTTGAATGAAATCTCAAGCTCGTGGGGGTTATCTGCAGGTAGAAATGCTCTTTTTGGTATGATTGCATCTGTGAAGCATATAGACTTTAGCCACAATGTCTGAGATCATAAAAATTAGGCCTTGATTATGCCTAATTAAAATGATAGTTGACACATTTGCTTAACTTTAAATATGGGCTGATTAGGTGGTTAAGGGTATGTCAGCCCTTAACGTACCCCTGGCTAAGCAAGTTAGATATAGTCCAAAATTGAAAAAAAAAAAATCCATTTGGTAGCATTCTGGTACTGTATAGAGTGAAACTAATGGGTTGTTGTTTTATAACATCAAAATCTTTCTAGAGTATCTTCAGAGAGCTGCAGAAATAAACAGAGAAAGAAAAAAAAAGAAAGGTATCACAAGGTAAATAGATTTTAGCCAGCAACTGGACTCAACAAGGCGAGTGTTTTCTAATGAGTACTGCTTCTTACTTTTCAAAGAACAGTGATTATCTTGCCATGTTATTTCTCAAGTAGAGTACACTTTGATGTTAAGACAAATTCATACTCTATATTTATATGTATATCTAGTTATTCTTCTATCTATTGTGCCTTTTTCTGATGCAGGATCTCAAAGCTCTAGGAAATTAGAAGTATATTCTGGTTCCTCTTGCACAGGGGTGAAATGGAGGAAGATGGCACAGGGAGAAACTTCCTCTGTTTTTTCTTCATCTTATGCAACTCCACAGGGATAGCACTTTTAACACCTGGGTAGGGCATTTAGCAACACACCGCACACAGCTAGATCACAAATTGGACACAAGAGATTTTCAGCCCTGTGCAAACACTTGGAAGTCCATGTGAGGTTAATGTAACCAAAAGGAGGGTGCTAGGAGTCTCTCCCCTGCCTGTCTAAAGGAGCCCATAGAATTCCTCAAAATACATATGGAAACATTCTGGCTCTCTCTAGTGTCTGAAAGAAGACTGATGTGTATCCAGTCCTTGAACAATAACTACCCCTGGGTAAGCCATCCAATGGGCTATAGCAAGAGCATTCACCTGAGCAGTGGAGCTCAAGGGCTGGATATGCTCTGTTGATTGAAATAGTGGTGGCTGGTGTGAACACGGGTACATGTTCCTGAGAGGTGGGCTTTAGATTTGGGGTTTTGGGGGTTTTACATCCGTGAAATCAAGGGTCAAGAAATGGAAACAAAAGAGATGCACCAATAGTGCCTCTTCTTTCTGTTTTGTTCATTTGTTTTTCAGGAAAATAAAGGAAAGTTTGGAGTGCTTTCCTGTCAGACTCAATAACCTGATCCACACGCTTGTACAGATGTCAGTGACAGGCTCTGCCAAGCCTGCCACTCCAGAGACTGTTCCCCAAGAGTGGATCATGTTGGATGCAGAGAAGGCAATTGCAAGAGCAACCATTTTAGGGTTCAACAAAAAGCCTGACTCTGTATGTATCATTTTCTGAACTTGCCCTCATTTGCCTTGATCTTTAACTACTCTTCCTTCTTACATACTCTCCCTCCTCTGTTATATAAGATGTGTTTGTGCCACATTAGAAGGATCACAGGATAAGCAGCAGTGCCATAAGCAATGAGATAGTGGAGAGAAATAACACCAGGCAGACAGCTATTAGCAGGGAGCTATTAAGGAGAACACTTCCTGCCCTATAGTGAAAAATAAATCAAGAGCTAATTAAAGCATCCAGAAGGAAAGCATGGCACAAAATTAGGAAGCCTAATAGAAATCAGAGGCTGTTATATGATGCTTTAATGGTGCATTATTAGTTTTCACGCACTGCAGTGATCTTTCAGTGTTTGAGTTGTATGCTATCCAGGCAAGTTTCTCTTTCTCTACAGCAAAGACTATAAATTACAAACTGAATTCTCTGACACTTGGCACTATATTAAAGAAAGGTTCTTCTTTGTTAAAATCGCCCTATATTTTCTCTTGTACTTTTTTTTTTAATGTGTCTCTCTGATCATTTCTCTTTTCTGCTTCTCCCTTTTTTTCAAAACAGCTGTATCTAGTCCAGGTGGTGCAAACCTGCAATGTGGTCACTTTTGTGGAAAAATCATTTGACCAGTTCTCAAAACTTCACAGCCATCTCCAGAAGCAATTTCCATCGCATGCCCTCCCAGAGTAAGGCAGCATATTAGTGAATGTTATTCTGCTGTTAAATGGTTCTCTCTGTGCACAGATAAAAACGTGAGAAAATGTACGGCAGATGTATTTTTAGAAACACAAAGGCAATGCAACATATTCTATCAAGCCTTTTATTCAGTCTAGAAGAAACTGAATCATAGACTATTGTGACAGTCTGACTTTTATATATTTTATTGTTCCTTTTTTAATGGGGAGGGGTTGGGGGGTGAGTAACAGAGCTGAAACAGCTGTGGGCCTGACACAGCTATTTCTGAAATCAAAGGGTAAATGGTATTGACTTCATTAAAAGCATGATAGAGCCTTCAATAGCTTTTATTTTTGCATGATGCTGGTCAAAATTCCTGGCCAGATCAGTATGTTAGAGCAATATAGGAATGTTCACATTCGGTAAGAAGAAAAACAAGCTGATCTCTGACACTGGCAGGCATGATCAACTTCTTTACAAACAGATGCATGTACTCCCCAGCTGAGAAATGTTTGATTATCTTACGTGTTCTCCTGACCCCTCAGAACATTACTCTAAGCCTTGCATCATTCAGTTGAATATCCCTGAAAAAATATGGTGTCATTAGCTGCAATAACTCTGAATATTCCTGTTTATCCATGTACATGTCCACTCCTGTTTTGATTCTTCTTAACTTTTGTCCTCACAACTTCCAAGGTCAGTGAGTCCTGGCTTATTTCTGTTTTACATAAAACCTTTTCCTTATATAATCATTTTCCATGGCTTTGATAGTATCAGTGTTACATATTTTACAAATATCATATGCATTATAGTGTATACACCTTTGAGAACAAAATAGTCTTAACAGTTATGCTGACTCATGTAATGCAAGTCCCTCTTCAGGCTCAATCTACAATAAACATAAAACTGGCCAAAATGACAAGGAGTTTACTTGAACAAAGCTGAGATTTAAGTGATATGCTTGAAAAATAGAAAGGTCTTTGATGTTTGAACTGAAGTAAATAGCCATAGTCAACATGGTTTTGAATTAATAAAGGCCACAAACTTCAGATCCAAATTTGGTATTCCCCAAGTTTGTGAGAGGCATTTAGTTAAATGGCTTTAGACTGGTTAATTTTAGAGAATCTTTTCCTCGCCTAAGGGAATTTTAATTGACCTACTCCAGGTTGACTCATTATGACTGGTCCGTATGAACTGTTTGCAGTGGTTTGTCAGAATCTGGATTTCGCTAAACACTGAAGTGCTTCAATCATCATTTTGATTTGGACCAATTCGTATCCTATTAGGTTGTAAAGAAAAATATTTAAAATGTAGCTATTTATGATATTTTTTTTCTGTGAGCACAGACCTTTAAAGGAGATAATTATTTCTTTTTAGAAATACATAGACCTCAGAAAGCCTGTGCTGATTTTCAAAAATAGTACTTGCAATTTTTCACATAAAAAAACTACCTTTAGTAAAATCACTCACAATATTTTAAATGTAAAAGAGAGTTCCAGAACTCACAGAACGTTAATCTACAGATACTGAGGCTGTGTTTAAGAGCTTCAGAATTTTATTGTCAGAATTCAGTCCCAGCATTAACCTGTCACTGTATGATCTTGTCTCCCAAGGTTGTGTTTTTTTAACAGAGTTCTGTCAGTTTTAGGTTTTTTATGTATTTTATTCCTTTATTCTAATAATAAAAAAAAGTTATTTTGTTATAGGAAGTTATCACTGGAACTGCCATACTGTATCAGACCATTAGACTGTGTGGTAAATGCCTCCAGCACTGGCTAATTCCAGATGCTTCAAAGGAAGGCAAAAGCCTTATTCCATAATGCAACCACAAAATGAGTGTGAAAATGTATGATTTAAAAGTACAATGTCTAATATTACAAGAATATTTGGAACTGCTAACTGAAAGGACTTGGTTACTGCTTTGTATTTATTCATGAAATTGTGTACACTCATGTCTCATTAGGAGGAAATAATACCATATGATTCTGCTTGTTAGAGGTGCTAAATACTGGCTATATCAAATGAAAATGATAACAAAAGTTCTGACTTCTCAGCATCTGAAATTTTACTGTTGACACTTAACTGTTCAGCTCTTATTTATAACTCAGAGCACAGCTGCCCCACGCAAGCCCCTTGCACTCTGGCACCTTTCCTCTTATTTGATTTAACACAGAATATAAATTGTATTTAATTGTTGTTCTTTAGAAGGCCAAAAGTCTTTTCCCCAGCACAGCATATAACTGACATCATTTATACACGGAAAGCTAGTTAGTAGGAAATTGAATTTGATATTCAGGAAGTCTTTGCATGGCACAAGTTTGTATTTCTCAGATCTACTTAAAATAGATGCAAAGCTCAAAATCAGCTTGGAAACCCAACCTTTTCTAATGCAAGTGTGTGCCCAACTGGAAAGTCGGTTTCAGCCACAGGTGCAGTTCAGTGACAGCATGAATTGTAAAGAAGTGCTGAGCACTACAAGGCTCATATTGTTCTTCACCAGAGGAGAGAATTATGGATGCCATCAATCAGCAGTTTCTCTGAAGTTAAAGATAATGCATATATCTGTCCTCAGTTTGGTCACTGTGCTTAGGATGCATTTTCTGAGGGCCCACATTTTACAGCTAGAGTCCCCTCTTTGTCTTATGCAGTCTGATTAATTTTAAGCCGCTTCCAAACGGAGCCTCGCTACCATCTCTTGAAAGCAATCCTTTTGTGCACCCGGCGGAAATCAAAACATTCAGAAGCTATGTATGGGTGTCAGATGACCATGGCTCTATTTTCAGCTGTGCAGCTGATGTATTTCATGATCCTGGGTCATGTCATTTCCTCTTTCCCATGATGTGTTCTATCACTATAATTTCTTGAGGCAAGAATTGTCTCTCACCACTCATTTGTACAGTGCCTAACTGAGTCCTAATATTTCAGTGCTACAGAAAAAAATAATCAAAAGGCTATACATGCAATGTGCTGCTATCATCCTGGTCCCTTATCATTTTAATTGCAAACTAAGCTATACCAGTGCTTTCCTCAGAAGTGTTACAGAAAATAGGTAAAACTCTGCTCTCTCTTAAAAGGAATTATAATATCTTGTTAATCAGCCCTCTCTTCATAAAAGGCCTTCTCTTACAAAACAAACTTAAGAAAAAAAGAACAGCTCTAATTACAGTTTGTAAAATCTAATTACCTTGAATTTCTTGGTGGCAAAAACTGTGGGTTAATCATCTTAGGTCATTTTTCTTTTCACTAGGTGAGGCTGCTGTTTGCCATTTTTACAGCTGGGTGTTTTGCAGAGCTGGCCAATGTTCCTCTCTAGGGATGGGAAGCCAGTGCTCCACGTACTGTTATTTGGCTGGCCTTTGAAAAGTTGATGACATCTTACCACTGAGCTGTGGAATTGGATAAAACCTGTTCAAAGTAGGATCTGACCAGCAGGCTTTCCAAAGGCCGGCCAAGTGTCTCTTTTCAGTGCATTGCACTGCTAGCTGCCTCTTTAGTCATTTGTCTGAAGCCTTCAGATATCTTTTGAGACCTGCTGGATAAACCAGGTTGTATCAAAAAAAAGAGATTTGTAAACCAGACACTGTTAAGTGTTTACAGTAGAGGTATGACATGAAACACAACCAGATCAAAACTTCCACTGTTCTAAATCATACAGTTTTATAATACATAAAGCATAATATTAGTTTGGCAATCTCAATATTAGTAAGCCATGTTACAAAACCCATTACATGCAGTTTAACACAGATAGATAGCTTTTCTAATGCTTATATGGCCTGAGAGAGAAACAGTCCTTGTCAGGTCAAGGTTAATATAAATCGATTATATGTATTGTTTAAAATATAACCTTTTGACTGATATGACATGCATTATCCTGAAAATGCAAAGGTGTTTCAAGTGAAAAAAAATGTGGCTTTGACATTTTCAGTCATCATAGCATTTGAAAGTTGATACAAGACCATTCTATTCATATGTGGTTTATTTACTAAAATCAAATGAAATTAATGTTAATAAAAATCCTACAAGAATATTATTATTATTGTTATTATTGCTTTTGTTAGATTTGATTTTGGTATTGTAATGATAATGTGTTTTCATAAATTATTTTTATTATAGTAGTGTCTGAAATTACATATGGGATCAGAGACCTACTCTGAAAAGCTTTTTTACATTCTGAATAGCTGAGCTGAAAAAAAGACAAGCAAAGATACATTCATAAAATGTTACACTGTTGACGCAAGACTCTTGTCGTTCAAGATTGTAAGGTAGGGGTTTGTATAGCATGAACCCTGGGCTGAGATCAGAGGTCTGTTGTACTGTGCACAGTGCAAAAATGGAGGCTGTGCTGCATTCCTTGGATCAAAAGGGGCCAGATTTTTAAAAGAAATTTAGACACTGGAAAATGCAAATAAGTGTACTTAGGACTTTTTAATACATTTTTTGTAAAAATAGACACAGAAAAGAGTAGTCTATGAAACAGAATATCAGCAAATTATTAGAAGAAAAAGACCAGAATTGAGCAGTAAATAATCTTCTGGACATTGCATCTTTCTCTTTCCCTTCCCGCAAAACCTCTTAGAAAGTGTCAATATTCTTTTGTAAAGTACTGTTGGAAATATTTTCAGCAAACTTATTGCAAGAGCAATAAAACTTATGAATATTCTTTTTTTCAGGTTTCCCCAGTCGTGGCATTTACCTTTTACAGATCTTGAACATAAAAGAGTGAAGGATTTGAATCTCTATCTGAAACAGTTATTAAGTGGATCCAGGAAACTGGCTAATGTGAGCACTTCCAGTATTTGTTTTTGCTAACGATAGCTTATATTACTTTTAGTGGTATTGTATCAAAAGAATCAGGAAGCTTTCCCATCCTCATTTAAAAAAAATAAGTGACATAAGTGACACTTCTTATATAGCCATTTTGAGATAGAACCATTGTAGCATTCATCAGGGTTTAAGACAAAGACAAGAATGACTGAAAAATAGTTTATGAGAACTGGCAGGATATTTTTCAGAATAACTCCCCTTCCTTTGCTGCCATACAAAAGTGGTGATTCACTGAATTTTTGACAGTAAAGAGTTGGTTCTGAAGAATGTAATGTCTAAAAAAGGAGTAAGTTCTGAAATATGGAAAAGTCTGATTTTGACAGTTCTTAAATGAAAAGTTCCATTGTTTCAGCCCAAAATTACTCTTTGTTTCAAAATTTAAGTTAACATGTAGAAAAATTATTTTGGAAGCATAAGACCAAAATCAGAATGTTTCGGTATGATCAGAATGATGCATTGTGTCCATTCAAACTGGTGTTTTCTCATTTTTAATTCTTCATTGTTTTCTGGGATTTGATGTTTTCCTCCTGTTTCAAATTGGAAAGTTGCAATAGTAACAGGAACGGACTCTTCATTGTCTGGCCCAGCACAAAGCCTATGCCCTGTGGTGGCCACAAAAGCTGGAGCCTGGAGCATCCAATAGGGCCCACATGCTCCCAGGGTTTTAATTAATACCGCTGCATCAGTGCAGGGCACGACTGCGTGCGGTAATCCCTGCTCTTTCACTCTTGGCATATTCTCTTGGAGAGAGCCAGTGCCTGCAGGGAGCATGGCCAGTGCCAGATGAGCCATGTCATGTCCCTTGGCCTCAGGGCCATAGGACTGCCTTGGGCTAGTTTGGTTTAGCAACGTAGACCTTTGTCTGAGGAGGCCAAGAGGGGGGTACGACAGGATTATTTTCTTTAAAATTTGAAACATCTTGCAGGATGGAAAAAAATGTTTCCTGCCTAACTGTATAACTTACCCAGTAGTGATTACATAATCAAGGCTAAAGGGGAAATTATCCATGTGTAAAATAAATGGTCCTCTTATTATTATTATTATTATTATTAATAAAAATTCTGTGTCCTGAGTTGAAATGGAGAAGGTTTCCAAAAATAGATAATATTTGTGTCAAAGAATTACACTTAGTTTAACATGGAGAGCTGACTTGGGTGCTTGGCTCCCTTGACTGATTTTTCCCAATAAACTGCACAGGTTGAGGTTAATTGCTGTGTAGTTTCTATGTCACTCAAGTTAGGATCACAGGTTTGTTTTACAGTAGCACCTTTTGGTCACAGCTGAGAAAAACTGATATAAGTCAGTGACCTAGAAATGAAGAGCTCTGTATCTTCTGCTGTGCTCTGGGCTGCTGTAAGGTACATAAATTTTCAATTTGAGCTGTGTAAAGTTTTTTGCACTGCTGTGCAAAGTCTACAGTTGAAAAATTAGACTGCTTAAAGCCCTGGGATAGTTATAAACACACTTTTTAGTCTCACACAGAAGCTCTCCTCTCCTTCCTGCTCAGTGGTCTCTAAATGGCCTAATAATCAGCTGGAACGCACTAGCTCCTAATGGGCTTACTAATTCATTTCCTCCTCCCTTCATGATCCTGCAGTGTGCGCCAGCCAAGTCAGGTACGCTCTCCAGCTGGGTTGCTGCTTGGACACAGGGACACAACCAGGAATAGGGACTTTGGAGGGTGCTGGAAACAGATCTGTTCAGAGACATATGCTGGTATGGCTCTAAACCGTCCAGGGGGGCTCGTATAGACATGCTGGACTGTCCAACTACATGCTGTTCAGTTACTGAAAACAGTTCAAGTCCAGTAGAGACCGCACCGGTGAACCATGAGAAGAAGAAAACAACTTTATTTTCTAAGGAGTGTGTAGCTAACAGGAGTGTATAGCTAATGCTGTGCTGGACTTGGAGTGTATGATAATAAATGGGGTAATGAGCAGATTGTTTTCCTCTACAAAGTGTTATTGTAGTCTGGAAATCTTCTTGCTAATCACCACGCATCTAACCAGTAATTCTTGGTGATAACCTTTAAAATTATTGGCACTCATAAACAGTGAATCATGATTTTTGCTTCAATATACCTCTCCTGCTGGGAGATGTGAGAAATTTAGAAAATACTGACGTATTCTGACCCACTTAGAACAGGACTAGTCAGTGGGTAATTTCCTTTGTATTCCTAGCAGAAGGTCTCTTTTTGACTTTTCCTTTTATTATGATTCTTTTTTAAAGTGTCACGGTGTCTGCTTGGTTTTACTGTGAGCAGAAAGTCAAGACAGCAGGCTTTCTTGATAAAAATAAATACAATTATTCTTGTTCTCTTCATGCCTTGGACAACTTTCCAGTCAAATTTGTCCTTTTTCTGAAACTGCTAGGGAGCCTGGTCTAAACCTTTTTGTAAGATGTCTGTTCTTGAGCATTACCAAACTGTCATTCCTATGAAATAGTAAAACTATGTAGTAATAAATAATTAATTCAGAAATTTGTGAAGAAAACTTGTAAGAGCAGATGCCTGTGGAACAGGGTTCCCTGGTCTTTCTTGGCACAATCATTTCTCTTTGCTGAATTGTATTTCAGTTGAGTGGTACCCTGAGGCATGGACTGAGATTGTACTAAGTCAAGAAAAGAAGAGTTTTTATTTCATTATTACTACCCTTGCTACCACTGTAAACACGTTACCCTGAATGACTAGACATGATGGACCACCTTTTATTTCTCTGAAAAGTTTAGTCCAGCTCTCAGAAGACCAACTGGAAACTTGGTTCTATCAATTAAGTAATTAAAAATCCTAGAAATAAAAAAAGAATTGGATTACATACAAACTTACATCCTTCCTGAGTCATGCCTTAAGTGCACGCTTTTCAGTCCAGACTAAGTTCTGATTATGAAAATTATGGTATGATTAAGGGTAGGTCAGAATGTCACTGACATTCTGCTAAGTGGTTTGAATGAAGGAGAAGAGGTGGAAAATAGCTGCCTTCTCATTTGTACTGTAGCTTGAATAAGAATTAAATGTTTCTTTAAACTCTTCTTTAAAAAATAGAAACTTCAAACCATCCTTTTCTATCACTGAATTTTAGTATCAGATCCAATAAACACAGAAGCATCAGGTGATGGAGGTATTTGCTGTGGGGCTAGTTTAAGACTAAACATGTGCTTATGCCCACCTCTATTCAAAGCAGTATTTAAGCCTGTGGTTTACATTAAGCACAAGTCTCATTCATTGACTTCCTCTCAGACATGTGTTGAAGACCTGCCTCGTATACGAGTGCTTTTTCTAAATCCAGGTTAACGCTCAGTTATAAATAGCTGCAGTCAAGCGATATGCATGAACAAAAAGCTATATTCATTACATCAGTCACTAAAATGCAAAGTTGGTAAATAATGCCAAATGAATTTTTTTTTGTAATGTATTGCAGCCAGTAAGTATCTGCCTCCGAGCAACAATTAAATTAGATACTTAGCAAATACTGATTCACCTTCATTTTCATATTGAATCACTTAGGACAGGATCAGGAAAGAGGTTTCAGCATCTCTTTTAGCTTCATTCGACTCCCATCAAATCAGTGGTAATATATATGAGAAGAATAAGAATATTTAATTTTGCACCAGCTGCACCATTGCTGACTGCTTGATTAGTTAGCTGTGTGTGTAGGATTGTCTGGGTCTTCTAGACCAGGGTAAACCTGGCAACATATTTGACAGTGTTTAGACTCCTGGCGTTTTGCTTCATTAAATGGCAGAATAACCATATAGCACATAGGTGAGGCATCAAGAGACAATAAATTGAAGGTTGGAAATATGGAGGAGGACAAAATTATACATTATCACACTATAAATCAAGTCTATGACAAAAGGCAGCTGCTGCCAGCTACTTTTACTTTTTTTTTCTGTTTCACTCTTAACTCCGAGTGATGGGCTGAATAGAGATTTCAGTCCAAACCCCATAACATATCATGTAAATTAGGGCTGCCCTGGTGACTTGTCATTTTAATGCTGTGTTATAGGGTTGCACACTCCCTGGGGACACAAAAGCAAGGTAAGGCTCCATTAACTGAGTCAGCTCCTGGCCCTGGTGTCAAGCAGCAGCATTTTAGCTATTGACAAAGCCAAATTTTTTCTTGCTTATCTTGAAAGGACAAGTTGCACCTGGCTTAGGCATTACAAATAAAAAATTAGAAATACAAAACTGAATATAAAGCAATGTTTCATGTAGCAAGCCTGTGTATTTGGTATGATCAGCCAGCTAGTAACTCTCTGAGGATAATTTCCCCATCTCTCATCATTTAAATGAAGTGGCATTTAATTTGTGGATGCTGTTGTTGATAGCATAGCTCAAAGACATTCGATGTACATACTGATCTTGCAAAAATACATAGCCTTAAATAAACATACATTATTTGTCCCACATTTTTCAGATAGATTGGTTTTGTGTGCGAATGTGGTGGGCTTGAATTTTTGGGGGCGGCGAGGGGGACAGGGGGGCTGGCAAAAGTCACAAAAAGCACAGGTGCACAGTAAGCTAACCAGTAGAAAGAAATGAGGTATACTGGGTTTTGCCTCTATACAAATTTTCTTTTTAAGTATCCAAATCATCATTCTAAAAACTTTGAGGTCAAATATAAACTTAATGCAAGCAGGTAAGCAAACACTGACAGCATATCAGATATAGATATATGCCATAAACAGCTTTATGATCACTTATAGGTGAAGTCTCTTACACTGTGGCTGTGTAAAAAAAACTTTAAAGTGGATGTAAATGGAAATGATTGTAAATTACATACACTCATTTTCAAACATACAATGAAAACCAGGCCCACAGCCTTGTTCTAGAGTGACTAATGTTTTACACTATAAAAGTAATCAAGTTTGATACCGGGCTTCCCATATTTCATTTGTATTTTATTCACTGGAGCTACTCTGGATTTACAGCGATCAGAAAATAGCTCCAGCAGTCCCCATATGGAGTTATTTAACACTGTGAACATAAAGTGCACCTGAGGTGTGTGGGTCCCTTCAACTCTGACCACTCACGTACTCCTGCAGGCAGGTGTCAAGCAGAGCCAAACTGGGGAGGGTTCAAAGTCCTCCTTTTTCCCCCGTCCTTTTCCAAAGGTATAACAGCTGCAGCAAGGTCAGCGTTTTCTGGTTTATTTCTTTCCTGCTGCTTCTCCATCCTGTTAAAATATAACTGGTGCATGGGTGTTCTCTGACTCCAAATGTACTCTAACACAGTTGAAAAGCTAGCTGAAGGTACAGGAGAAGCTGTTCTTTGTAACAAAATTAAATCTGGCTGGAGACCTGTCTGTGTTTCACTAACAGCTGAGTGCTTTTCTAGTTAGGCTGTAATGGAGAGCGCTGGACAAATTCTGCTGTGCTACAGTAGTGCAGGGTTGTGTACCAGCTCCCCTGAGGCCAGTGAAATTGCATAATTCAGTTGTATCCTAGTGTAGATGAAGATAGAATTCGTCCCTTTTGAGTTTAATGGCTGAATAAGGATCATGATTTCTAAGCAGAGCAACAGTGATGTACCCATACATACCTGGGTGCTCCCCAACAGCTTAGTGTTTTGGCTGATCTGGAAAAATATCAAAAATTGCATTTTAAAGATTGTTTTCTTAGTAGGTAAGAATAGTTAGACAGTTAATAGGAGGCTTTCTTAAAAATCCCAATACAGATAATGTCTTAGGGAATTTAATTTCTATTTGCTGAGTTGAAGGTAATAATTCTGAGAGATAAAGGGTAGGTGGGTGTTTGTGGTCATCTTCAGTGCCTGTCTGTTGGCCAAGGCTGTCACAGAGTCTCTAAGATTCCCACCTACAGGCACATGTGTTTGTGATAGTAACTGCTTATTTAGAAGCAGACTCTATCCACCAAAATAATTTGCCAAAGACTTTTGATCATGCATACATTTAAGACTCTGATGTGTCTGCTTCTATTTAGCAATATGAATAGATGCATGCTTAACTCTAAGCATATGCTTCAGCCCTGTTGACTGGAGTCCAGCTGACTGAAGTCCCATTGACGACTTCAACAGGATTTAGGAATCAGCTGAAAGTTCGGTTTGTGCTTTGGTGGTCTGCTGACCAAGGGTGACCGGAAGAATGTATTTGCTTTGCTGAAGGAAATCTCACTGGTGCTGTCCTGCAGTAGGCAGGCTTACTCAGCTCAGGGAGCAGTTGCTGTCTTGTGAGTAGCAGGGTGCAAAGTGCCTACTGCCACAAACATGTAGGGGATCACCTCCTTGCCTTTTGAAGCACTTTGCTCTTGATAAACTGCAAAATCTGTCCCTGTAACCTGACCTGTTGAATTTTTTTTTCCTTTCCATTTGCCATCATTAGCCTTGTTGCTTCCCTGCATGCTTCAATATCTGACTGAGTACAGTAGACGCAGACAAAGACTGCTTTGAAATGAGCCCTGTGGCACCAGCAGTGTATATGCCTGTCATGTTCATGCCTGATGTAAAATTTTTCACCAATTCCGCTTGTGTTTTTAAATTGTCATTTTTTCAGAGTGCTATTTCCTTTAGAAATGAGAATTTGGAACGATCGCCTGAAATAATATTCCCACCTCCTATTTCCTAACCTTTCTGTTCACTATTGAAAGAGTGAACAGAGAGGAAGCAGAACACCAAGCTGCTCAGTACAGAATTTTTTATTTCCTTCAAGTCAGTTAGTGTATCCTTCCTTCCACCTCCTGCCTACTTCTCTCAAGATCTTTGAACTAGAAGGGCTACTTAAGTTTCTCTGCCTATTTTCATGCTGTCAAGTAAAGGCCAAGCTGCCAAAAATATACTCTTTCAACCCTTGAGATTCCCTACACTAGGGACTTGTGCTAAAAGAGCAAATGCAGGTCCACAGAGAACAACCCTGTTATTTAAAGCTGCCACAGCCTGAAGCAGGTGTGTGTTTCCCCTATAAGGTAGCCTCACGAGATGAGAGAATAATTGACAATGCTCAGAATGGGCAGCTGTATACACTGCTAATAGCTTAATCATTTGTCATTTAGTTGAAGGAAAATAGCTTTTTTTTTTTTTTTAAGAAAATATCAGTGTGGGAGGAAAAATTCCAAACAGTAGAATGAATAATAAAAGGCAACTCCTAAAATAAATCCAAATTGCTGAATCTTGTCTCCAGGCTGAATGTATGCATCTTGTTCTTCTGTCTAACCCAGATGTTAACCACGCACTAGCTGCATTTGTCACTAACCTCTTCCATTTCAAGTTTTTTTTTTTTTCTTGCACGAATTGTGCCACATCTTGTCAAACTGAAACAAGACAAATGCTACACGAAGTACATCTTGTTGATAAGAGACACATTATATCCCATGGCCTGGAAAAAAACAATGGTGACATTTTAATGCTAGAATCTGAAAAGTCTCTTCTTCAGCCCATTCATTGCTGTGTTAGTCCAAGTAACATCAATATGAATGTAGCAATTCCAACTGTGTTAAAAAATGGGCATTCTGAAATACAGCTTTATGAAAAAACTAATAAAATGCAGTTACGGTCCACCTTTGATTCGGAATCATAAGAGTTCATTCCAGAACTCACATTTTTATTGCCTTGCACAATACTCACATCCGGGGGTCAGGTTTATTGCTTTAATTCTTTAAAGCTAGGTGTAACTACCTGTTATATATGTTCACTAGAGCAGTACAGGTCACTACATAAAAATAAAAATTATAGTGCAGTGCATAAGGTGGATGACTCCTTAAGCAGGATGGGGAAATGTGATCATCCCTTTCATTCCCCATTGCTCTCAGGTAGGAGTTAAATCTGTGTGGACCTGTTCAGTGGGAGTGTTGACTGAGCCCCCGTGCGTGGTATGTGTGACTTCTAAGCATAAGGGAGGCTACAGGTTAGGTCAGATGCCAGGAGTTGGTCCTGTGCCAAGGGCAAAACTGATGCTGACTGCACAGAAAAGGTGTTCTCCTGCATTTGTTTCACTGTAAAAGTAGTTGCTTCTGCTAATATACTGAGACACCTTAGATCAAGTAAGAATGAGAATATATAGCCCCTGTGGCACATTGCTATTTGAAAGTATGTTGATAGAAAGGAGCCAGGTAGGCAGCAGGGGAGCCTCCCGGAGCCAGTAATAAGGGTCAGCACTGTCCTCCCAGTGCCCAGGTAGAAGTCATTTCCTTCAGACGTGGTTAGGGCCTTGATTTTATCCCAAAGCAGCATAGCAGCAGTAAGGGCTTCCTGCCCATGATCGGAGGGGAAAGGCTTCCTGTTATTGATAATTCTAATATATGCATCAGAAGCCTACCAGCAATCTGCTCTGAATGAATTAGTTTAAGGAACAGAGCACAACATATGATATTCCCTGAAGTATTTTTGTTTTCTTTCAGAATGAGCTTGTACTCAGCTTCTTCCTGAATTGGTCCAAAAATACGTTGGCAGAAGAATTGTCATCTGTGATCTTAGGTATATGGTTTACTAATCTTATTTGTTTTCTAAGCAGGAGTTCTTTAATAATATTAAATATAGTAATGCAAAGGTAAGTCTGAAGTGTTTAGTGTGACTTTTTTTGTGGCCATATAGATATCCAAGAAATAATTCCTAGCTTCTCAAAATCTGTGAAAATGTTTTAGTAATGTGACCTGCAGGTTTATTTCACTTTGGCATATTCTCCTCACCCTTGCTTCATTTCTTTTTGAATAAACATACCTACATGCAAAGTAAATGTTTATTTGCACAAACTGTGGCAGCTTTCTTGTTTTACAAAACAAAATCTTAAAGGAAGAATGTAGAGGAAAGGATTTGAGTCATGACAAAGCACAATGTGTATTTGGACTAGCAAAGAAAATTAGGGATGACTTCTAAAGAAGTCATTTTCACAATGAATGGAGCAGGTAAATAACAGACCACTATGTTAATGCCCAGGCATACATTATTAATGATAGTTGTAATCCACTTCTCACTAAATCAGATTCTGCGTTATTCACTTCACCTATGTAGATACTTAACTCATTTCCCTCTTCTATCCAGCACCTAATTTAATCTAATCTCTGGCATTACAGCATTAAGCAACAAAGCATAAGCCATATGATGTAAACCATGAATATTTTATTGTCCTCCACTGCACTGAAGATCATCTTCAGCAGTCAGTTTTTAGGCAAAACAAAATCTCATAAAGAAGCCCGCAGCTGCACTCTGCACTGAAACAATTCAGCCGATTGTTGTGTGTGGCAAGTGATAAGAAGTTTCCAAGATTACCAGTTACCGCTTTCAGAACAGAGTGCAAGTATCTCAGCATATTCCCCCTGTGTGGAGTTTATTTGATTAGGGTATGCCATTATCCTATTACATTCATTATGGCAATCGGAAGTTGCTAATGGTTGCTCTAACCTATACAAAGGAATGAGCGGATACTGCAAAGATGGCCTAGGTGTTAGGAAGATACAAAGCTAAATTTTGTCACAAAAAATCCAGAACCAGAGTTCAAATGCAACTTGTAGTCCCACCTGTCTCTATAGGCTCTTAACCAAAGATGTAGGCATGTGAGAGTGAGCTGAGGCATAAGGAAACTTAAGCCCCAGATCCTGAGAGGGATTTCGACATTTCAGTAGGATTTAGGTGCGTAAGAATTACGGAGAATCAGGGTGTAAATATCTCACACAAAAGCATGAATCAAGCCTGTAATAAAGTTACGAATTAAATTATGGTTTTGTAACTCCTGGAGTGCTGTTCCTAGCCAATATAAATGGAAGGGTGAGCCCTGCATTTTGTAGTCAATGGTGTCACAGTCAGAGAAGAAAATAAAGAAATAAATGTATTTAATAATAATAATTAATAATTAATAATTAATAATGTATTTACTGAGTGTTTAATGAAAGTTACATGACACATAACCCAACCTGCTCGTTCACTGTGAAGTTACTGGTCCTGTTAAATGAAGGTCACAGACTGGTCAGGGGAGATTAATATGTCTCTGGCCTCAGGCAGTATGGTTACAAAGAGGTTTTTTCCTGCTCAGGAACTCTCCCTTTTGAAGTTTGGACACATTGTTTCTAGACTCAGCACAAAACCTTTGCCTGACAGAAAAAAAAATCTCCTTTTGGCCTACAAAATTCATTATTAGTAGTATTTATTAACAGAATACCTGTAGCATACAAGAGTCCAATTAGTTTAGACTCTGTAAAAATAGAGAACAAGAATGGTGCCTGAGTTGCTTTTGGTATGACACCACTTCTGGGCAGTGAGGCGGGGAGCATACCTGGTCCACAGTGAACTGCAGTGAACCGTGGAAATATGTGAGCTTAGCTGTAAATGAGCTAGCTAGAAGACCACCCATGCATGTGCTAATTACCCTCTTGATTTTTTTTTTTTAAAAGTCAGTCTATGCGTAGCACCTTGTTGGAGTTAGACTCCTGTATCCCATATCCTCCTCCGCCTGTATGTGAGGCAGCTCATATATCTGTACATCACATGACATCCTCCACCACACTAAGATCCAGCTGGTGAGAAGGAGAAGATATGAGTCACGCTAAGGCAGGAGGTGGATGATCATGCCTGGCCATGAGGTAGCAAGGGAGGAGCGGCTGGGAAGAGCACAGAGAATTGGCTCTGGAGGGTCTTTTTTGCTGAGCGTGCCCTGAAATGCTCTTGATTTGAAAGTAAGCTCTTTAGAAATGCCACAGTCAGGAGCTGGGGCAGAAAATAAGTTCATTGAGTAGGCAAGGGAGAGGCAATTACTGTGAAGCAAATACACCCTTCACCCACAGATTTCATTGCTTTATGAGCTTATAGGGGCTTTCATTTTTGTCTGGTTTAAAGAATAACTCAGGTTTAATATGACTTTAATATGGGCTGTACCTTTCCATGAGCATGGTAATTTCTCCCACAGCCTTTACGCAATTGAATCATCTGTCTCTTGGTTAGGATCAATATAAAATAAAGCCAATGCCCAGTACAAGCAGGTTATGAATTTTGATCAAGACAGCATCTTTCTCTTACACTGTTTTAATTTACAAATGTTGTAGGTAATTACTCTTACTAAAGTGAAATTAAAATTAAAATTTATGAATTTGTACTCTGCTCCTAGCAATGAAGAGATTAAAAATCAGTGCTAAATTCACTTTGACATGAATACTGATTCAGTATTCCCAGTGGGGTGGATTCTGAATTATACTGAATATTGTCAGCATTTCATTATACCAAGCTCACTACAAGGGAGGAAGAGCAGGATACATCAGGAATGATTTCACAGACTGCATTTTATAAAGGCCCCTTAAAAACAAGCAAGAAAAAAAATACATCAAAATCATTTTGATATCAATCTATGTAGTTTATTTTTCTGCTCTCAATGTTATATCCTCTGAAAGCGTTAATATTTCAGACTGTTCTGTCAAAGTTATGCAATCAGGAAGTCTTTGCTGTTTGTTATAACAGTGCACAACATAGGTCAAGTTCTGGCATGTTTGACTACTGCTCAGTTCATTTTAGTGGGCTTCTGTCCATTTAGTGCAGTAGAGGAGCTGACTGTGTCTTTCTAAAGCAAAATCCAAGCTTCCTGAAAAGAAAAATGTGCAGTACAGCTCTCCATGCAGAATCCCAGTCCTCTTGCACAGTCCCTAGGAAGAGTAGGCTATTTTTCTCATGTTACGTGGTGTTTCTGTCTACTGCAGTTGCTCATTCTCAATGTAAAGCTTTGGCCACAAGTTTCATTTCTACTTCAGTTGCATTTAGTGTTTTGCTGGCCATCAGTACTTCATGTTGGCTTACAGGACTAAAGCGATGAGAGGGCGTTATGCATTAATGTATCTACAGCTGCGTGTCTGAACTTGAATACATGGGAGGCTCATAATTCCCTTCCAAGCTGTAGCAAAAGCAAGCAGCCTGTCAGCTTACACTGTTCCTGGGAAACAAAACAGGTTCCAGTACTGTTTTGATGCCAGGTGTCAAAACAGGTCATCACCAAGAAAAAAGTTGTGAGACAAATCTAAGGGTGTAGGAAAGAGTAATACTTACTGCCCTCATGATAGTGCTGTGATGCTTTTTTAATTAGCGTTTGCACATTGCTTTGCAGTCCACATGTGAAATGCAGTGTATCAGTAGAATATAGTTTCCCTGCTGTACCTGCTGGTCAATTTTCTGTACAGCAGCTATCACACAGTTTATATTTCTCATGCATTGAGCAAAGCATAATGTGGAGCTTGTTTTAAAATGAAAACATTGCACAAAATACAGAATAAATGGCTGGTAGTTCCTGACTGTGCTATAGAAGACCATCTAGATAAAAAGGAACCATACATTTGACGCCTCTGGAGATCATACCACCTTAAGTAGAAATTAATTTGAAAACTAATTTCCTTAATTTTGTCATCCAAAAAGAAAGAAATGGATCCACAGTTGTCCAGTGTACATGTTCCTTGATGAAAGAGATTGTAAACTGTCACAACGTTTGCATTCGTCTGTGATGTGTATTGGCAGTTGACTTTCATCTTCACTCTGGACTTGAGGGATGCACAGATACAAATCATAGTGAAAAATGCTGTGAACGTTGTTTCAGCTATGGGCAGTCAAACTTCAGAGCCCTCGTTTGATGTTGGACAGCTTTTCCATTGACACCAGTGTGTGAAGAATCAACTCCTGGCAGGGAAGTCTTGCTTCATCTGAAGTCAATGAGACTTTAACCTGTGTCTATGACAGACCAGAATTTGGCCCTTGCCTACAATGGAGGGCCAGTAGAGCATGACAGTTCCTAAAAATGCAGGGTCTGAGCTCAAGTCCATCTGCCCAAGCTGGATAGACTGGAAATAATTATTGTGTGTGTATTTTATTATCATTTGAAGCTAAACTCACCTAGACTTCAAAGGGACTATGGTTTAGCACTGAATGCGGGAAAACCTAAAATACGATCTAACAGCTGAGTATAGATGACAGTAACTGTCTTTTATTATGAAACATAAGTGATAGAAGTTTCTCCCATGTATATCAGACTCCTTGCATTTGGTTCCTTTTTCCTTTTCCTACATTTGATTTTTTTATTTTGTTGGTTAGTGCTCAACTTATTGCATAGCAAAAGTAAATATTTTAGTAATAGCTATGCTTATAATGTCTTTTTCAGACTTCACTTTGAATACTCAATTAGAAGTGCATTTTCCCCTCCCATGCTTTTCATTATTTTCAACTTGATTAAAAGCTTATTTGCATTTGTTTCTTGAAAATGAAAATGCCAAGTCCCATAGAAAAGATCCTCCACTGGATATAAACATTCACACTATAAAACTTAAATAAAGCAGAAAAAACAGTGGTAGTAGTGGTAGGAAAGAAAAGGCATAATGCTCAACTGAATACAAATGATGTAATTTAGTCTCTGAGATCTGCAGCTCTTTCTAAACTGCTCGGGATGCCCCACTGCAATTCACAATATTAACAAAGCCCCTCAAGAGAATTGTGCCCTTATGTTCAAGCACGACTCCTTTGTATTACACTGTTTCATGCTCTAGATACCTTTCCTATTGCAACTTAAAGGAAAAGTCCCACGTATTTTTTAAAAAATGGTAAAATTATGGCTTTGGATGGGGGGAAAAAAAAACATTTTGTTTGCTTTTTTTACCCTCAAAAAAAATCTAACATTTTCTGGTTCATGGAGTTTTCATCTCCTGTCATCCCCTATCCCTATTTGCATATGACAAGCAATGAAAAAAGGTATTGTCTAGCTAAGTGATTTGTCAAAGTTCATAAAGGACAATGACAAATGAAGAACTGCACCTAGGTCTTCCAAGACCTTAGCACTAAGCGTAGCTTAGTGATTTCATCATAAGATTTCAGTTCTTCAGGAGTCTGTTTCAGGCCCTTCTCTAATTAGGATGTGATTAAAAATGAATTTTTTTAGTCTCGAAAGAAATTTGAGATGGATTCATACTCTAAAATTCCAGTTCAAACATCAAATGCTCAGAAGTGTTTGCATCCAGACTGCATGGAAAATTTATATTATGGCAATTATATATACACACTGGGTTATTTTTCATTCATCTGAATACCTTTCCTTATGATAAATGGCAATTGCACCCGCTCTCTGGGTGTCCATAGTACATTACACCACTGTAATTCTATCTGCTTAGCAGTTACTTTAGCCTCTGTTCACTCTAGAGTTTATGCTTTTGGTTTCTTTGGAAAAATATAGCCAACGTGGCTTATTCTTTATGACTTCCCCTCTGCTACCTCCTCTGCTGAATAACAGAGGAAAAGCTGAGGAGAGGGAGTTTGATGTCTTTTTCTTACAACCCTGGCTGTAACAGCTCTGGTGCACATGTGGAAAAGAGAGAGAGAGAGAGCGCAAAAATGAGTGCACAAATGTCTGCTAAGACTGAAAGGAAGATGTGAAAATCCTGTCCGCGCTGATGATGCTATTTAGGATAAACAGTCCTGATACTCCCCCCAAAAACTCCTATTGCGAGTGCCTAATCCCAGTGTGTGATGGTAGTTCTTTAATTCTCATCATCCTCCTTTATTCCTTCCTCTTTTAAAAAGATACATTTCTATTTAAAGAATTAGTTACTAGTATATTGTTTTGTCTCATGTCATTGTCTCGTCCCACGGTGGGTTTAAGGTCAGTGTGTCAGGGTGGCAGATTCCAAGGCCCGTGCAGGGGAGCAGCATTTTTCTGTCTGAAGTCTTAAGGTCAGCTACTTTTTTATAGCGAGGTAAGTAAAGCAGCACTGAGTTCATGCAAGCTCACTATTTTGTCATAAGGTTAGCAGGATTAAATTCTTATTCTCCACAATAATGTAAATATATATTATTGGGTGTAATATGGCTTCCGTCTAAATTAATGAAGCTCTGTTTGCGAAGTAGAACTGGGCTAGTTTATCCAGGCAATGGTTGTCCTGTCTTCCCCACAGTGTGGGGAGAATTGTGGGCCCCAGACCCAATGGTGCAAAATGGCTCTTGCCTGCCCTGCTCAGGGTTAACACTGCAAAATAAGAAGGTCAGGTAGATATGGAGAGGAGGTTATTGTGCTGCCTGTTACCTGGTATATCATGGTCAAAACCATCTGTATACTTTTTCTAATGTCTCCATGAGGCAGGTAAGTCACATTACCTACTCCACTTCAAGGACACACCTTTTTGGCAGTGAAGACCTCTGACTCAGTGCCTGCCACTGAAAGAAGGATATGCTTAGTCGTTTCTTCCATATTATGAGCTTGGTCCTTCTTGCTTGGAAACTCAAGAATGTTTTGTCACTGACTTCAGTGGGAACAGAGGCAGACTCTGTAAATGTATTTTAGTAGAAAACCTGTGAAAGCAATTGGCTGCATGAAAACAAGCCTGGAACAGAGACAAATACAGAATGAGGAAGGGAGAATTTATATCTGTTAGATATAGATATTGTTATTGTAAATCTACGATTGTTTTGGAACCTGTCTGCAAACCTTTATGTAATTTTTTTTCTTTCTGTTGGGAACTACAAAAAAAATCCAGCATTTTTAGCTAGACAGAAGCATTGCAACAACAGTGTTTAGTGACATCAATGGTTGCAAAAAAAAAAAAAAAAAACACAATTATTTATTACTTAAGCATAAATTTCTCACTGAAATTGTGATTGGCGTCAATTAGAAAACCTAAATCCTCACTATCAATGAATAAACAAGCAAAAAATGAGCATTGCATGTCAAACCACTTCTTTAATGTTTGTATCATACTCGTTATCAATGTTTTCTAATTTCATCCCTGATCTAAGCAGGTGATCATCTGTTTATGTATTAGTTCATGTGTATAGTAGTATTTTAGATATGTATTTCCACTGATCTGTTCACTAAAAAATCAACCTGTTTGGCCTATTTTAGGTCCTCAATCAATTGATCATAAGCCTGGAGTGCAATTAGTCATATCCTATGAGGGTACCCAACTGACAATAATGCTGAAACATATGAGGAACATTGTAAGTATTTTTATCATAATCTATCAATCATAAACCTCTACATTTGCAGAGTACTGTGAAAATATGAATCCTCAAACACCTTTTCTGGGATAAGTAATTTTAACTCAAAACTATGGTGATGCTTTCCTGTCATCATTAACACTTTCTTTCTTCCTTTGATCTTGTTCAGCATGAGTGTAGGTGTGGGAAAGGTGAAGAAACTGTGTTGGCTTAATGACTGGCAATGAGTTTTTCCAGGCCATATACAAAACTAGCTTTGATGACTGTTTTGACCCTTTCAGCTGGCATATTTTGATAACAGTCAGACATAAGGTGTCATGGCACCAGCATGACTTTTTGTGGGATGTCAGCATTGGGTTATGACAGTTGATCGATTATCCATACGCTTCCCTCAAGTCAGATGTAACTGGTGTATCAACAGGGAATAACTTGGCAGACGGAGTCATGGTGTATTTTAAGAAGCTATGTCATTTGGTATGATGATGCTCAGCTTTGTAACACACTGTCTTTCATGAGGCTAAATGGTAAATGCTGGAACCAGACTAAGAGGAGGAAGCTGGCAGAGCTCCTGCAACACAAGGCAGGTGAAATTGGCTGTTGAACATATCTTGAGAGATATAGCTGGTGCCGTGTGTGTCCTCTTAACTGAAACAGCATGTCTGCTATTTCATAACAAGTTCAGCTGCCTAGATCTGCTCTTGAATTCCCAGTTGCTGAAGTCTCAAGTAATGGCTGTGGCTTAGAGATCCTTCACTGTTGTTGCTTGGCTAGGAAATTAAAACACTACTTAACTGATGCAGGTTCTTAATGCATACATTTATGTCTCCTGCATCTCAGGCTGGATTACAATCACTTTCCCTAAATGGGGCCAAAGTGAGGAATGTGTGTGAGCACCAGCCAGTAATAAAATGAGACTGACTGTTTAATTAGGTGTATGAGTCACATGAGGCTTCCATAGCTCCAGCTGTTCTCTGTTGGCCACTTTGGCTTCTGCTTTGCAGTTCAAGCATATTCATTTTGATCTATAGCATCCAATAACATTTGGGTCCTGAGAGACTTGTCTTTTGTTTCCTATGCACCACCTTGATAGGTGAGATCAGCCTCTCCTGACAGGTCCAATTTAGAGGAACCTCTAACTGGCACAACATTCTTCCATGTTACACAGACGGAGCCTATAATATTTTACTTTCAGGATGCAGTGTAAGGCCCTCTTTATTTTTTCTGTTGTGTTTTCTTAAACCTGGATGACGTTGATAAACTTCTGGTAAAGTTATGGCTGGTGGGAGGAGTGTATTTAAATGGTACAAACAAATTGTCATTTTCCTAGCGTTACTGTGAGTTCAGGCAGGTGATGTGCAGATGTGCAGGAACAGAACAACAGCTGTTGAAAGCAATTTTTCTCCTTGTTTCCATCATTTAGCATGTAGGCTCCTGACTGTGTTCTTTAACATAGAAAGTTCCAGCCATTTCAATTAGATAAAAACAAATTACAGCATAGATAGCGCTGGATAGCAAAATTTAAATCTGGAGTTCAGTTCATTATGGAAAGGGACAATACAACGTTAAGTTGGTATCTAGCACTTGAAAGTAGATGCCTTACAGTCAAATCCAATACAGTCAAATTTCAGTGAGATTGCAGAGAAGAGCTACAGGTCCAATTCAGTAAGACTAGCAGTGATTTGTGACTTGAAAGTAAGGTCACTGTTTAAGCAGCCTGACTTTGGCAATCATATTTTTAAATCCTGGGCTTGTGTATCCTTCCCTTCGACTGTCCATCTGTCCATCATCATCTGGTCTGAATTATAAAATAGCTCTGCTTTGGGGCACTGTGATACTGGACTACCTGCAGACTAGTAACCTATAAAAGAAAGGTTCTCTCTCACATTAGTAATCTTTTCAGCTTTGCAGTCTCGTAGATCAATATCTCTATTGTGCTCTCTTTTCTTTTCCTTTCTTTTCTCTCTCTTTTTTTTTTTTTTGGTCTGAACAGGAATTTAAATGTATGCAAAGATCATATCTTATTCAAGACATGTTAAAGCTATTTCAGGTATATTCAGTCTTTTGCAAAGTCTCACTAATTATATTTTAGTGGTTCATCTGTGCAGAGATTACTTTGCCATCTTGTTTAATTTCGTAATTCATCGTAAATAATTTTTGTACTGCTCTTCCCCATTTAATTTATCTCTTTATAGAGATTTTATGGTGTGTTCAGATGCAAAAATAATTGTAGTGGGCCAAATTAATCCCAAATGTAGACTCACTGAACTGACAGGAGTTGTGATGAAGAATGATTTTGATCCGTTTAAATAATTTTTATTTATTGTTTGTATGGGGGTTGTTCTAGAGATTTTAAAAAGAGCTCTAGATACTGCTGTGCCAATCTTATGTTAATATGTGATGCACAAGATAATCCCCAAGGAGCTGGTGCTGTTTATATCCATTGTCAAGTGTCATATAGGTTCTTTAAAGGAGGGGGTTGAAGAAGTGCAACGCAATAGGTTTGCAGGTTTTTTTCATGAAGCTACTCCCATTCATGTGGGATGTCATAGAAGAAAATGCTATCACACTTGCGAGACAGTTGGTCTTGTGCAGACCTGTCAGAGGACTATCTCATGTGGGTGCATGCATGAACTCCACAGTGCAGGTGCTTTTGATCTGATTCATATATCCACATGTGCCAGATTTGCGGCATATGTGCAAATCAGTTATTCCTAGATCTGCTTCAGAATGTCCTCTCCTTAACCACAGCAACATTTCAGTCATGTGTTAGGAAAGTCAGTCCTGCTTGAAGAAAACTCTATTAAAAATACTTCAAAGAACAACAACAGAGTAGAACAGCCTTATTAATTTTGGGATTGGAAAGGACCATTAATCTAATCTAACCTCCTGTATAACACAAACTATATTTTCTCACTGAGAAAATACTTGCATCTAGACCAGGAATGCAGGCACTGAAACTGTTTGAATGGAGGGATGTAAGACTGGTTGCAAATGTTTGTCTACACTTAAAGACTGGACATACAGCAAAGAGGAATTCCATTAAATAGATATTTATGAGTTACTAACTCAAAATCATGAGTGAAGTCTCATGATTTTCCTCAGAATTTTATAGTTTTATGTGACTCCTGAGATTCTGTAAGTCAGGTGACTCACATCAGGCTCTCAGCTTCTGGTGAAGATTTGAAGGACATCACCATGGTTGCTGAGAAAAGCAATTTTCAAAGATGCAAAAGCCATGATGCTAATAAAATGCAATTTTCTAAACATGTATATTACGTAATTTTAAGTCAGTCTCTTGGGGCATTACAGCACTCAGATAGAGACAGTGCAATACTGTGCACTGTATGCACAGGCAGTAGAGGCAATATTGTCTTAATCAAGTGAAGCTGGAAGGCTGGAAGCAAACCAAAATGAGCCTTGGCATAGGCTAGAGGTTAGAGAAAACTAGAGAGGTTATATGGAGAGACTGGGAGCTTTTGCCTCTGAGTTGGGGGAGGATGTGGCAGCAGAAGGGGCTGGAGTATGGCTAGCTTCTTACACAAACACAGCAGTGCAGTACCTGACAAAGCATACTAAGTGGTCTTAGGAGAAAGATAGGATCCAGGGCAAGGTTTATTTTGGTGTTTGGAAGGATTCGTCTGCTAAGAGCAAGAGCAATCCAGCTGGGGCAGCACAATGCAGAAAAATGGCATCAGACAGGAGTAGGAGAACAGGGAGAGGCAGAAAACAAGCCTGAGGGACTACCTTAAAGCCATAGGCTGCTAGATGTGTGTAGAAACTGTGTAATGGAATTTATGAACATTGAAAGACATGTAGGTTTTGAACTTGAAATGCTCAACTCCTCTGCCCTTTATCCAACACAGAGAATGCGGGAATTCAAGATTGTAGCAGATTTTACATAGAGAGGACTGTGGGCTAGCTTAGTACTGGGTAGCCAGCAGCAGCCAGGCTAAACACCGCTGTGTTCTCTTGTCTAATCAAAAAGAGACAAGAGGAAATAGCCATTTCTGATGATCAGAACAGGTTTGGTTGATATATTTTTTGCCGCTTCACAGAGAACCAGAAGGGAATAGTGGTTCAGCACTGGCACAGAAGTGTGTTTTGTCTGACGAATTCATTGCCATGACTTCAGGCATGCCCTGTTTTTCTAGATAAGCAGCTAACTTTTCAGTCCTTGCTGCTAAGCATTCTTGCCCGTTACTTCTTGTGGACAGGATAACTCGTCTGGGCAAGTGGGGAGCAGAAACAAAGCCAACTCGTCCCTGAGCCTCATGCCAATAAATGTCGCTAAAATTCAGAAAAGCATATGTGGGTTGATGAATTCAGAACCAATTTTACAAAGGGAAAATATGCTGGAAGAAAAATAAACTCCTACGGTACTTTCCAAAACTACATCCACCCTTCCTTTTATAAGAGCTCTGAAGCTGTCATGAACCGCTCCTGATGATTAATGATTCTAGGGTAGCTGATATGTGGGTGACAAATTAGTAATCAGCTTTAGGCTTACACAGACATCCAGCCTCTTTTCCACTTCGTGTCCTACACCATCCGAGTACAAATTGCTTCCAAAAACATTCGTGAAACGTGATAGGTGAAGGGCTTTGGGAAGAAAGGTGAAAGCCAAGCTTCCCCTAAGCTGAGGGGATGAAATGTATTTCTAAGTCTGCAGGTGCAGGGCAGTAGGGAAGTTCCCAAGAGCAGTGCAGGTAAATGTTTCCCCTGCCTTTGCTGGGCTTTGGCTTTAGCTTGAACTGGGAAGGGGTGGGGGATTTCTTGTTGCTTCGGAGTTGGTTCCCATCTTTGTTCTCATTGGCCCACTGATGTTTATGCTTTAAGAATTGTTATTATCTACAGCTCTAAATGAAAAATGTATTTCCTGCCAGCAAGTCTATGCCCATCAGTTAAATAAAGGGCCACATTAGACCCTTTCAGAATATTATGACTGTATCCTGCTCTCTTTCCTGCGGTCCTTGGGTTAGCCAAGAGGGATAGGGAAGAAGTTCCATAGCTAGGGGAAGCCTGGCAAATTGCCCACAGATGAAAAGCAACTGGGAAGAAATCTCTTTGAGCTGAACAAAAGTTATTCAGAAAGGTAAGTATCGGTGACAGAATTAAATCAGCAGTTTGGCTGATGAAAGAAGGTGAGACATTCAGATGATGTTCTCTCTAGACTGCTATTGAAAAGAATAAAAAGCCACAAAAAGAAAGCTCTTGAGCTAACTTTAGTGTATAAGGAGATTGGATTGAATTTCACATTTGTGGTTAGAAAATGCTTTTGCTTTAAAAATGAATGTAAATTAGCTTAAATAGACATGTTCTCTTTGAAACTTAAAATTAGCTGAACACCTATAAACAAAAGGTGTTATTACTCAGCAGTAGTTTAAATTGGGAAGAGAAGATGTCTGCTCTCATGGCACAGGGATTATTGTTGGATTCCAAAACATTTGTCATTAAAGATGTTTGACAAATACATTGTACCAGTAGTTGTGTTATTATTCTGTGTTAAACCCTTTAATTTATCACAGTTGCAGTACTGCCTCAGCTCTAAATTCCAAACGCTAATTTTTAAATAAGCAATTCCCTACATAGCTGATCTGTGTTGAAAAGAGAAGTCAGCAAGTTCTGTTTAACAACGTGAGTGATCTGGGAGATAAAGGTGAACAAAAATTAAACTTGCTATTCGTTGCAAATGAGGAAAACTTTAAAAATAATAGTGAAGACAGGGCAAGATCAAGAAAATAAAAGTGATTTGCAGAACCCTACAGCCAGCCTGGACAAATGAAGTCTATTACCTCAGGGAGATATAGAACTATATCGTGTAGTAATGTCAAGGAAAAACAAACAAGCGGTGAGACATGAGGTTGTTATGAGAGAGAGCAATGAGAAAGGCCAGATCCTGATGTCATGGCGCAGAAAGGAAGTAGTTCGTCTTTGTCAGGATTTGATGCTAGAATATTTGTCTCAAGAAGATACTTAAAAACTAGAATACAAGTTCAAAGAACAGTTCTCAGTAGGGTTACTTGGGACTGATTGATTCCTGAGGAGTGATTTATCGTTACTATAACTTAAATTAGTTAAGAACTGACTACCAAGGGCACAAGTCAATTGTGCAAATATTTAAGGAAGAAGACAGCAAGGTTCAAGAGGAATTATTTAGGACATTAAATGGGAACATAACTAGAAATAATGAGATGTAATTAAGGAGCAGAAATTGCATGCATCATATAATGAAATGCTTGCTTACAGAGGGAGGTAGCAAGCTGTGGAATAATCTAGAGGAAAGTGGAGGAAGCTCTGCAGAGTCTGAGACATTAAAAGTAGTCTGGACCAGGCACATAAAAACCTTTTTAAGTAATTGATAAAGAAAATGAGAAGACAAATACTGTAAGGTGAAGACAGAGGTAACACCATCACTATTTCTTCATGCATTTTTATATTCACTTTCTCTCTGTGCCTAGAGAAGGGAGAAGAGGATAAGTATGTGACCAAAAGACAGCATTTCTTGTCAGTTCAGAAACAGCAGTAAATGCACACAAGGCTATATCATTACTTTCTGGAGCTAAGTACTAGTGATCCTTGTCTGCTACTGCCAACAGTCAGTAAAAGATAAGAGCCTCTTCTACCTGACAGTTTATAGTCATGTTGTTGTACAGACTCTTCCCCATTTTGCTTGGGTCTGTCCTAATACACAGCTCTTTTTTGATTGTTGAGACAAGAAATCACTCTTTTTAACCTAGTATCAACTGTATATCTTTCTGAAAGTGTTCAGTTCTGATTTCAGAGCTTTATAGACATAAAGGCTTGGAAGGGAAACCCTTGTAACCGTCTGGGTATCACAGAGCAATACTTAAACTGAAGTAACTAAAATGAACAGAGTTTGATGGGCTTTCCTTTCAAATGACTGAAGCAGATCAGAAGCATTTTACACATTTCTTAGAGAGCCCTGAATCTTCTGGAATCAAATCTGTTTCCAAGGGTCTGTCTTTCTCCTTACAAGGAAAAACTGTTTGTTAAATATTTAGCATTGTTATATGCTTTAAAAGATCCCACTCTATGTGTGTCTGTATATGCCTTGACCTAATTGGAGTCGGATTCAGTTTGAAATTAAGACACCTACAGATGTGACATGGTAGGATTCAGTTGCCTGATCAGGGTTATTTTAGAAACCATGAAGTATCTTGTTTGACTTTCAACTACCACTCCTGGGTGCCGGTCTCCCATGAAGCCTATGTCGTATTTCTGTCTCCATACACACACCTTTTGGCCTCTCAGGTGGCATGAGGCACCTATATTTAAGCAATTGAATCCTGCTCCCATTACAATCAGTGGAGATTTAAGGCCCAGTTCAGTTTCCTGCCACTGAAGATGACCATGGAGACCAGGTCCCATCTGTCCTTAATTAAACAGATCTGCTGAAACACAGACACTTCCATCTTAACATGAGGAAAAACTTTTTCACTGTAAGGGTGACAGAGCACTGGAACAGGTTGCCCCGAGAGGTGGTGGAGTCTCCTTCTCTGGAGATATTCAAAATGCGCCTGGATGCAATCCTGTGCAATGTGCTCTAGGTGACCCTGCTTGAGCAGGGGGGTTGGACTAGATGATCTCCAGAGGTCCCTTCCAACCTCAGTGATTCTGTGATTCTGTGCTTAGACTTCAGTGGCAACTTGCGTACCTAGCTCAAATACACACAGTGATATGTCAACACGTCGACATTGTCACCCAGAACTATGTCTTTATTGCAAGGTCTTCGCTGTGAAGCTGTCCTTCTCTCTCAGTGATTGTGTTTTTCCCATTTGGCAGCCAGGAGGTTTTGGGCAGTGTTGGTCTGATGGCGCATCCATTGTTTAGAGATTTTGTGACTCAGGACAGTGCTAGACACTGTTTGTGCTGGCATAGCTCTCCCCATTAGGGGAGCAGCATACGGTCTTCCAATAACAGCTAGACTGCACCAGTCCATCTCCCTACTACTCTACTACAAACAAAGCTGAACCAGCAAACCTGCACTTTTTGGCCAAAATACCTTATTTCACTTGGGAGAGAGAAGCCTGGAATAAACCACAGTTACAAAGCACTGTTTTGCTTGAATAAACAGCACCTACATTAGGCACCGTTTGTCCATTTGGTGCCCTGACAAACTGCATGTGGAACAGACGGGTTGACAAGGATGTTGAAGGTATTGAACTGCACGGAGTGCACAAGCTATATTCGGAGATTCAAAGCAATAACAATGATAGAGCACCCTTGCATTTTTATCACAGTAAATGACAAAGCCATCTGGAGGCTTGTTCCGTTGCCACCACCAACATTGCTGGTTTTCTGAAAGGTAGAAAATGCCTTCCAGAACTTCCTGAAACAACACATATGTTGTTCTGAAACAACATCTCTTTTTATTTCCCTGCATTAAATTGGGATCAGCTTCGTTTCTTTTTTTTTGTTGCTCTGCCAGTGACCTCTGTCACAGTGCATCTTCTCTGTTTATCTACATACCTGTATGTGTGCATGAGATGAAAATAGGAACGAAGYTGCTAACAGAGAAGAGGGAAAGAAATATGGGAACCAAAAATATGATAAGAAAAAACTTCTCTTGGAGAGCAGCAGTTAGATATTTTCAAGTTTTAGGTGAAAAAAGAACAGTCATTTATGATAAAATACTTCATTTGTGCAATCACTTTTGGCCAATTGCTTTTTGTTTTGTCTTGTCAATAGCATGCAGCGCACAGTGCCCCGTAGCAATATAGTGGATTATCTTTCCTGTAATTATTATTTAATTACTGCAAAGATTATTTTCTTTTGCATTTTCTTTCAAGTAATTTGAAAATATTTTGTGACTGGAAAATAAAAAGCGTAGTGGCAGAGTCGAGTAGAGGAGGTGTTCAGTGCTTTGAGATATGCAGATCTCAGAGGAAAAAGAAGGAAGGCTCTTCAGGCCCATGTTATGATTTATGAAGTAAGAGAGCAACCTCTCATTCACACAGCAATGTCAAGGYTGTTACATCTTATTAACCTATTCCTTGAAGGGACCTCTTGCTTGGGAATGTCATTGTTTTAGGGCTGATTATTTTCTCAAATCTCTAAACTTCGAATTAGCTGAGAGGATGTTATCTTTTCTAAGGCAGAGGCTGTATTTTTTAATTAAGCTGCAGCTTACAAAGACAGGGTTTAGCCTTTTCCTGCTACAGTACGTATGGACTAGACTACACCACTCAGAAAGTGAATTACACATGCATCAGTACTGATGGCTCTTCCACATTTCTTACAAGCTTTAGCTTAGTCAGGAGGCAGCTACTATTTTATACAGGTTACTGAGGTATGAGACTGATTTCTTTGGTGGATTTTTTTCTAATCCTCCTTTATTGGATAATATTCAAATTTGTCTTATGTCTACATTTAATATATAAATATTTTGCTTTGGAGTTGTGATTTTTTTTCTAAACAATTAATATAATAATAGATTTCTTAAATCTGTAAGGACATCTTAATATTAAATATTAAGGAATATTTTGCAGTCCTTTCTTCACTACACAGAAGATAAATTCTCAGAGCAGTGTACATAAAAGAAAACAACAAGATGAGGATGAAGGATGGGAAAACTAAATGTTAGAGCTACTGGACAATCTAAAGGATTTTTTTTCCCCCCTTTTGGGGGGGTAGCTGAAATGGGAGCCTGTCTAAAGCCTGAAGAATTTTCTTTGAAGAAGGGGAAGAGAGTAACTGAGATTTGAAAATGTCCAGGAAATTAATTTTGGAGGAAGAAAGCAAGTCATTTATAGAGGAGGAGAGGTGGCATTAGTGAATGCAAGTCACCTTTGATCTTTTTTTTTTGTCAAGATGGTTGAAAATGAAAAATGCGGAGAAAGAGAACAGCAGCTGGAACTATCAAATGTATCAATCTGTTTCACACCAGGACAAAAGGTGGGAAAATAGCTGCATGTCTAAGACCAAGACAAACTGATGAGGTGATGTGAATTTGAGGGATGAGTCACCTAAAAAGAAAATTTAATGGCATTTAGGAAGAGATGAGTTTTAATAAACATTTTAATAAATTATCCCCAAAGTGTCCATTTACCGTCATGAAACTTCCCTTAAAACTCATCTGAGCAAGGCCCAGAATTCATGCCCATGCTAAATTGCATAGTTTAAAATATGGCAAATTTTGAAGAAGCATTTAGCTCTTTTTTAATGTCAACAATGAATCCATCCTTAAGGAGAGTTTTGGATAGTTAGTAAAGATCAAGGGAGAAAAGTCATTAGGATAATGTAGTTCTTGTGGAAAAATTAATTGAATTTCATCCATTATTTCCCCGCCATAACTAATATATTTAAAATTGAATTACACCAGTCATTACCTTTCTGTGTGGTTTTCTGTAAGTAAATATCAATACATTTTTTTGTTTTGGAAAATAAAATTGAAATGAATAATGGAACATAGCCATAACAGATATATCTCTGGATTAGTTTTTCAGTATTGAATTACAGGTGTGGAGGGAAGTAGATCCAAAGTATTATCTACCTTCTCTCTCTATCTCTCTCTATCTCCCCCTCTCTCTCTCAAATATTTTCAGCACTTGCATTGCTTTAGAGGTAAATAACATTTCAAAAAGAAACTGCTTTTTTAAAAACATATATACAGACAATTGTAACTCAGTTTCTTCGAAACATCAGCCGTTGTCAGAGTCAAGTAGGCAGGTCATTCTCTGAGAAATTGTACAGTAGTGGCTTGTTTGTATTTGAAGAAAGCACGGAGAGTCAGCTTCCAGATTCAACTCAATTTTTTTTCTTTTTATCTCCAGATCAAAATCACTGGGTTTTTTTGTCCATAGGCATAGTAAGGAAAGCAATGGTATTTCTGTTGGCAACTTGGTATTATACCTTTGCAGGCCTATGCATTTTTACATCTTGAATTCATTTGCAAGCATACAAAACAGAAGAACTAAGGCTTTTGGTTAAACTGTACTCTAGGACATGCATTTAAATTGGGAGTAGCTTCCTTTAAACATTTTCAGAAGTAATCCATTTTCTTTTCCGGAGACGTAGTCTACTCCTTTGGGTTTAGTGAAGTGACTGCAGATTTAAATATAAACAGAATTCAACCTAAAACTTTGTTTTTATCTGCTTGCTTAACCACAAACATATTCAAGCTGTAACAGTTTTGTAGAACAGTTAATGTGCAAAATGGCATTCCCAAGGGACCCTTTGGTTTTCCTGCTGGCCTGGACTAAGGAAAGATAGCAGTGATTTTTGATCCACTAATAACAGAAGATTTTCTTGCTGGATTTCGGAACTGACTCATAAGGCTCCTGAAAGTCTTATTCTGTGGAAATCTAGAAGTCTTACAATAATGAGCCCACCAGGAAGAATACTCTTTGGAGCAAATGAGACTAACATTTAGGTGTGATATTCTTCATATTTATTTAATATGTAGTGTAAATCTGCCAATGCTCTCTGAGTTAAGAGTGAAAGGATATCCAGTGTTTTTGCTCACTAAATGCAACATTGTGGAATATGACAGCAGAGATCATATTTAGAAAGAAAAGGATATCTGATGTTTTCTCCATTTTCTTTCATTCAAACAGCAGCTCAAATCACATGTGAGAGCCTGAAAAAGGATTAGTTTGCCCAAAAGCTTGGGGTTTTTTTCCTGCTATGTTAGTTCTCTTAATAAAACACCTTGCTTCAACTTCAGATTTCACCTGTCTTAGATTAAACACTCATTTAGAAAGATATTTCTGCCATGTTAATCCCACTCTTGGGTTCAAACTCTGATTCCCAGACTGCCAAGATCCCTCTTTGTTCTTGATACAGAGGATCTGGCAGAGTACAGCTCCTTCCATGGCCATTGCAACTCTTGTTCCAAGAAAACCTTCAGTGAAGCAGGCGCTTTACAAGAAAATGTTCAACTGTTGTGCAAATCAAAAGAGAAGTTGACATAAACTGTTCATATGACCCAAGTTTATTTAAGGACTTACGAATTTATACAAAGAGAATATTCAGATCCCACCTTAAATGTTTGGGGATTCATTTTGCTCTGTTTGTAATTTGGCTTTGCTCTCTTCATAGTTATTCATTAATATGAAGTCTGTGTTTCATAGGTAGATGTAACTTATGTCTGAAGGACTTTCAAAAGGGCATCTACAGAAGATTAACTGCACTAGTCCCACCAAGTACAGAAGCTTAGAGCTAGTGAAGCTGCCTGTCATATTATTATCTGATGCTCCACTGTTGTCCACTGTTCCTTTGCCTACCCAAACTCTGTTCCTATAAAGCCCCAGTTGGTTTATACATGCTCTTCCTCTGCAGTTTTGAATGATGAGTTTGTGATGGGAGAGGGCCTTTTTAAGAGTTAAGGGTTTTTGATAGATGTTTTGCGTCATGTCAGGAGTTACATGAGGGCAGTTGAGTAAATGAAGATGTGACCTGGCTTGAAGAGTCCTTATGCAAGTATTCAGCTGAAGCTCTTTAATCACTTGATGGCATAACAGAGCCATTGCAGATGGAGACTTGGGACACTTGTGGAAATTTGAGTTCGCCTGGCCTGTGTGTCTCCCTCAGCAAGGGAAGCTGAAGCAGGAAAATATTATCTGTAAAGCAGAAAAAAATCCCCAACAGCCAGAAGTAAGATCTCTAGTTTCAGTTCAGGTGGCTGCCCTTTAAATTGCCTCTCCAACAGTTGCACTGCTGATTGCTACTATTCATGAAAAGTGGCTTTGTTTTTAGTTCTGAAAGATCCCAGAGCAACTGCTCTGCCCAGAGTTTTCTTTTGTGAATTGCTAAAATATTCTCTTTTTTGATACTCTTTCGTGACCCTTTCCTCCCACTCACCTCTTTCAACATGTAGTTAGCTCCTTGCAAAGGGATAGCAAGGAATGAATTTTCTGTCCATATTTCATGTGGCCACAGCAGCCTTGTGAAATGCCTTCCTTAGAATTTGGGAGGAGCTGGCTGGTGGAGGAAGGTTAGATGTCTGAAAGCTAGATAATGTGTTAGAATTGCTGGTAGGATGCAAGGAGCAACTCAAAGGTGCAGTGAGGATTTTATCTGGCTTTTTTTCCAATTTGTAGCACTCACCTTTGGATACCAGGTCCTGTTAAAAAATCACGCAGCAATCAGCTTGGATTCTTTCCATTGCAGGTGATGGAGGCTGCCTGTTTCAAATGCAAACTACCCTGCCCTGATCTGTGTCTTTGTTATCTTGAAGCATGCAGGGGCGCACAGTGCATGTGCCTGCGCCCTCTCCTAACTCCGCAGCTCAAAGTGGAGCAGCGTTTGACATCCTGCCTCCTGAAAAGAGCTTCCCCTGGGAGCAATGGATAGCACAGGCTGGCATTGCTTCTGGGGCCGCCCACTCGCCCTGCGCAACCAGCAAGCAGATGCAGCCGTTGTCTCCGTTACCCTCATAGCCTGGTACCTACCATCCGGGCCCTGGGCCCCGTTCAGCTGCTGCTGACCTGAGCTTGCAGTAGTAGCTCCAACATGACCGCTGTACAGGCAATGCAGTGCTGGGATGATTTATAAAGACTTAAATTGTATGGGACTCTCCCTGTATTCTATTTCCGTGCTTGAGATAGCGAAGATTCTTGTGCTGGGCTTCAGCTGAACACATAGGAAGGCCTTCTTCATGACCCACCTCCTCACCCCCCTTCTTTTTTAAAGAATGATCCCCTTTTTGTCTGAAATGACTAAAATCTGTTGACCTTTAAGGTACAGCAACACTCATCTCTTCACTGAGAAGGAAGGAGCTTGATTACAGTTAGGATCCCGGTAGCTTGGACTAATACTTAAGGCTAGATTTCCTTTTCCTTCCTGATTTTCAAGAGACTGTTCAGTTTACTGTTATTTGTATTCCTTGATTGGAGTTTTAATATAGTCCTAGGTCAATAGAGATGGGCTTTTAAATAGATAGTATAAATCATAAATACTGTGTTAACAGTATGGTACTCTGTCCTAGGGAAGTACCTGTTAGTTTCATTGACACTTAATGGTATTGCTATTTTGGCAGGTGAATCCCACCTATTTAAATCCTGTGTGTATTTTAAATCAAATATACTTTGGGGGAGCTTAGTGATAGTAACATTAATTGTTCACATAGAGTGACAATATACGATGATTTGAGCAGTACGTCCTTTGATGATGTACAGTGTAATCCATAGCAATATTAAGCTGTGCAGCTGACCACATGATTTGCCTTGAAGGATCATTTCAGATATCAGAGAGCAGAGATTTGATATGCAAGCACTGGTTGCTCACACATACAAGCACTGTTTTTCTTCCCGATAGAGAAGTTATTTATTGCTAGGACACCAGTGGTTTCTCCTTTCTCAAAGATATGTTGTTGATAATGCCTGTAGAAAAACCTCTATTTCCAGTCATGTACTGTGAATAATCAAAATCTGAGAAATGACTTTATTCTGAGCCAGGTAAAAATACAGTGGTAAGCATAAAGGCAACTGCCTATATAATGCTCTGGGTTCATCTGTTCCAAACATTTTAAAATCTATTCTTTTTGCCTTCATTTTCATTTGCATCCTGTCACTGGATTGCCTATGAGCTGGCAGATAAACTTGCTGCCTAAAATGCTGGTCATACTATTAAAATAGCTGATATTTTGATAAACACCCATGCTTTTATGGTCCATGTTTTGCTTTCTGATTGCATATTGTATTACCAGCACAGAGGTTTCTGTTTAACTGTAAGCTAAGCCCTAACTGACATATACTCAGAAGATACCTGTTCCATAGTTATTCATGATTATATTTCTTGTATCTTTTTTTAAAACCTTCCTTGCTACCAGTGTGTTTTCAGAGTAACTGTAATGTTGCTTTAGTAATAAGGTTGCAGCTGTTCAGAAGTTGTCCAAGAACTGCACACGACCAGCATTATTTTGTGACTGAGTTGGTGAATAGCTTGGCTGTGATCTGGAATGACTACCGTAAGCTGGAATATCTGGAATATCACAAGTAATCTGAACTGGAATGGTAAAGAGAGGTTGCAGCTGTGCGAGGGGAGATCTGGGACACACTGTTATTATAAGACTCCTGTTCTGCCCATAGTGCTGCAGGAAATGCGCCCGGCTCTCCTGCAGTAATATCCTTTATGAAACACCCTTAGAAACAATCAGTTCTCCCCAGCATCAGCACTTCTACTTAGGGGTTAAAATCAATAGGAGCTGACTGGCTAGAGCCCAGTTTCTAGGCTTTGCTCTGGAAAATGGAAGGGCTAGACTTTGTATCAGTTTAAATTGAGTTAAAGCAGATTTATGCTTAAGGGATTTCCACTGCAACATAAAGTATTAAAGATAGGCACTTTTATTATTTCATTTATTTTTTTCTGATTCAATATGAAGCTGAATTCTAAGAATTCCTGTTGTTTACTACATTACCACTCCAATTTAGCCAAGAGAATACTGAGAATGTAATATATTTCTGTGTCTACTTAAGTCTAGATTTCATTTGGTACTTCTTTATTTGTTTTCTTTGCTAGAACATAGGCATTCATATTTATAACCCTTTTATTTTTCAGCGCCTCCCAGATGGCTCTGCCCCAAGTGCACAAGCTGAATTTTATCTTTTACCAGATCCTGATGAGGTCAGTCTCAGGAAAACAAGAACAGTTCCAAAAAGCACTGACCCTACTTACAATGAAATTGTGAGTACTGTCCACTTTCCTCTGTCATTTCTTATTTGTTTGGTTTTCCTTGTCCACTCTTGAAATAAAAAAACAATACAGCATTTAGAGCTGTTACAGTGAGTACTATTAAAAAAACATATCATAAGGTGAAGCATAAATATGTAGCCTTCTCTTTTGCTTCTTTCTTAGTAGTGAAACAGTCTCTTTATGTTTCTCTCTTTAGCAAAGCAGTTAGATCATTCACACTTTTCAGTCTTATACCATAATTATAGTTACATGTTAGCCATTTGAGCCCAAACATCATTGCACCAAAAACTAGATTGTTTTTAATTCAGATTTGTATAATAACATAAAAAGCACTAACTGAAAGGATCCTGTTATTCAAATGCACATACAAAAATAGAAAACCAATTTGGTTTTCACTGTCCTAAATAATAACACATAATAAATAACCCAGCTCTTTTTATGTCAAAATGTTAGCAGTTCACAGCCATGTATAATTATTTCACTCACCACCGAAGTGCTGCCACCTCTGGGGTAAAAAGAAACATTTGTATGGAGAAACCTTTACTGCAAAACAGGAAGTGGCATAAACTGTATTCTTTTGTACAGGGAGACAAGATTTGAGCAGTAGGTGGGATTGGAGATGATAATTACTATGTATAGAAAATCTCCCAAGGATCTCAGAGCAATTTCCTAAAGCACTTTGAGCAAGCTTCAAAGTAGCAGGCATGGAAAATATTGCCACTCCRCCCTGTTTTATAGATAAGATATGATGAAGTTTAAGTTAGTCAGCTGGGTCTAAGAGTTCTTATCTCTAAATTTCCCAGTCCTGGGGTTTTAATAATGCTTCTTCTTTTCCCACATCTAGTTGATTGCAAAAGTTACCAACTTACATTGATGGCTTCCAATGCAGCTGTAAGTAGGCTCCTCAAGTAGTATTGTCACTAACAGCTGAGGCAGATTTCACTCCCAATAATACTGCAATGGAATAAAAGCAACTGGGCTTTATTTTTCTCTTGTGTTCTTTCCTTTTTTGGAATCAAGAAACTGAGGCTAGTTCAACTGGCCAAAAAAATTTTCTTTATATTTGAAGGATATTTAAACACAGGAAATATCATATGTTTATGTAATAACATTAATTGCAAAAGATCCAAAATGTACCATGGATAAGGACCACCTAGCAACACCAGAGGGCAGTTGTCTTTGTGACCATTGTTATACTAATCTGAGTGCAACAAACTCCAAAATCCTGGCTGCAGTCAGACAGTACTCAGTGGGACAGGATTCAGTTGTGGTTAAGGAAATAGGAGCATCCCTCTGTTGTTAAGAGAAGTTCCATGAAAACTTCAGTATCTTTTACTCAAAACTCCCAGCCTTATCCACAGATGCTCAATCTTTTTTTACCAGGAATGCTAATCACAGTAGGGACATATGGTTCCATTGAACTTGGACATTTCAGACCTGATGCTTGCACTATTAGCAGCTCTGCTCTTCCATATGTGATGCCATTCTGTACGTATTTTCTGTCCCAGGTTGGTAGACTGAGGCAGAAGAAGCCCCAGGGAAGGGAAAACAACTAAAAATACAAGTCAGCTGTCTTTTAAGTTACTTATTGTCCAAAACGCTGTGTACAGAAATGTACTAGCCTTTCTTTATGAGTTCATAAGTTTTTATTAAAGCCAAATGGCTTGAAGGAAGCTGTATATTAATTTCTCTCTGTGTTCAATACTGAGAAAATTCTGAAATGTGCCTCTCTTGGGTGTTTTTATTTTTAGTTTTGTGCTTTTATTGCTTATAACTGCCTACAGCAAATTATCAACCTTGCAAAAGTGCAATTTATTTTTTTTACTCATAGGTGTGAGAGTAAAGATGAGAGGGTCCAGGAGGACTGACAATAGAATGAACTATACTGAACTTTTAACAAGCACTCTGTTTTCCTCTTGTTCCTGTATTTGTATTTTGGAGTTTGTTGCATTCACATTGGTATAACATTGCATTAAAAAGCGACAATTGAGAAGGAGAAAGAAAACGGGAAAAGGAGATGCAGGGCCTGGGAGAAAAATACTACCATACTTGCTTATAGTACATTGAAAGGAATAAATAAGAATCACTCAGGAAGTTCCAATGTAGGTTAGTAAACTAAGAAAAACTAAAAACAGAAAACAATTCTGAATGATTTAAGTTTAAACTCTCACCTTGAAAAATGTAAATAAGCAGAAGCAACCACAGTGGGGTCTTGTTTGTAATGTGTAGCCCTGGCCATGCGACATGCTACAAGGTCTTCCTTGTCCTTGGTTAGTCCCTGAGCACCTGCATGTATGGGAACCCACAGCAGGAGCAAGTCTCCAGGACAAAGCTGAGTGTGCCTTGCCATAGAGAAGCCACAGCGAGAGGGAATTCGCTCCATCCTGCCCTTGGGGTGGGGGACAAATGTGGGCAAATACCCCAGGGCCATACAGGCCTGTTACTGCTGCAGCAGCCGCCTTCGGAGGAGAGGGGCTGCAGGCCTGCAACAACTGCGGGAGCCCAAGGAAGCCTGAACGAGGGCAGGGAGGGAGCTGTGGCAGGAGCCCGAGTGGCTCCCTCCGGCCCCATGCGTCAAGGCTAATTTGGAAAATTAACATCAAATCTAGGAACTGTGCCATGGCTACATAAGGTGAAGCAACTGTCCCTCATTTGTGATTAAAATGTCATTAGACTCCTGTAGGTCAACAGTGCTGCTTTTTTTGGAGCTGGAAATACCTGAACTCCAGACCTAGCTGTTCCACTGTTTTCCTATACGGCCCTGCGTACTTCACCTCCCTTTAATCTAGCTGTATAAATGGGAGGCAAATATTATTCCTGAACAATGATTTCAGGATTTAACTGGCCTGGTAACGAAATGTTGGCAGGTGGTATTTGTTTTATCCACGCACTAATTCAGCTGTCTGAATTCAGTCTTTCTTCTCTGCCCACATCCTGGTGATACATACCTTGTTTTGACTGAATTTACAATATCATTTTAGAAACAGTAGCTTAGGATCTGTTGAAAGCAGCCTAACTTGTACTGCGAAGTGCGTTATTGATCAGAGCTTAAAGCCTCTTTGTGTCCAACAACTGAAAGTAGCTCATCACCCCAGTTCACTCCTATGGTGATCCACCAGACTGAAGATTTCGTAGCTCTTGCAGCTTACATGTACACTTTTTTGGTGGTTTAAAGCAACAACTGAAGATGGTAACTTATGTATCTTGGCAAAGAAACAGGGCACATTCCTACTGTAACATTAATATCACTACAGTAATCAAATCATAGATATAGTCTAAATTATATAACCACTTATTGTACCTGTCCTTGCTTTTCTGATTTTCTTCATCATTTCACTTTGACTTTGGCAGGGAGATGCCAGCAAGGGGTCAGGAAAGCTATAAATTTTTTATTCATACACAATTTGGTGAAACAGACACGGTAAACATCACAACCGAAATTGCGAATGCCTGTTCTGAGGTGTGAGAGAAGGGTGGAGAGCACAAGGTGTGACTTTCGTAGCAGCTGTTCAAAACTCTAGTTTCCAAAGGCTTCTAAACGGACAAGAAAACCCTGCTCCCTTGTGAGACCTTTCGAGTCAAAGCCAGTTCAAAAAGTGCAAGGGGGGCGGTTTCTCCCGCCCCAGCACCCGGGGCAGCGTCTGTTAACCCTGGCAGCACCGACTAACCTGCGACACCTGCTCAGCCCGGCAGCCTGCTCGTGCTGGCTGGGCCACCCCGCGGTCCTGCAGCGCACAAGGGACCACRGGGACACTGTGCTCCAGCAATGCTGGCCCTGGCCCGTTCGGGTTGTGTAGGAGAACTGACAACTTTGCGTCTCCTGGGTCCATCTGCAAACTTCAGAGCCACCCAGAGTGAGGGGCATTGCTGGGATGGAGCCTTACAAACTCTGTCCCTGTATGGAGGACTTCTCCCATGGCCATTTCTGGTTATTAGCATTGGAGGCAGAGGGAGGACTATGCAGTCCAGCCCCCAGAGATCCAGGCTGGGCTGGCACGGCTCAGTGAGATTTCCCTTTTCATCCACAGTGCCATGTACATAGCCTGTGCTCAGATTGCAGGAGTAAATCCAAGCAGGTTGCACACCAAACTTGTTTTAGGCAGTTTCACTTTCCCATTCTCATGAAATGACAGTATGGTACTGTTTGCTTTCTAAACTGCACAGGGAGATTAAAATTAAAATTTAAATAATTTTCCAGTGCAACTACAATAGGAAAAATATTTCCATCCATACAGATTTTAGATTAAATGTATTTCTCTTAACAAAGCTTACCTTTGAGACCTGAAAGTAGAAAATAGTATTCTTCCACATTTTAGCAATCAATACACAGTTTGCTCAGCAGTTTTTGACTAATGCAGAGATTGAAACATAGGTATCAATGCTGAATGCAGCTCATTCTGACTATCACTCCAGACTTTTTTTTTTAATTCAGAAAATACAGCATACACATTTCATAATTAATCACAGTGTGTTCTCATAGTATCAAGGTAATTTCAAGGTATTTTTTAAACCATAGGCCTTTGTAATTTTCTAAAGAGACGCTACGCAAGCTGTCTCATTTAATTTGAGCAGAATTAACAGCACTTCATGAGTAACAGAAACATCCTAAGTTAGCAAGTTCCACTATCTCAAGTTGGGCTCAGTCTCGGAGATGATCCGCACGCACAACTTGTATTGAGTGGGCTGAGATATGTAGCATGTTTGTTATTCGATGCTTCCATTAAAGTATGGAAGTATTTTTACAGTGAACACATTTTGATACAGCTAGCAAGAAGAGTCCAGACTCACACATAGGCATATTTGCATTGAAATGGTAGAATTTATACACACAATTTTCAATGAAAAATTATGCTCTGTCTTTTTGTGGGGATTGTGTTTGATCTAGAACAATTATGAAATCTCATGGAAGTCTTGGTGAAAAGAAAATTAGTTTCTGCTTTGACTTTTTTTAATTCTGGTGTGTAGTGCAAGATTTAATCACAAGTAAGTAGGGTATTGAGGAAAAATAATCTGAGTTACTGTGCATTGATGTGATGTACCTTTATGAGATGTATCAATGCAATAAAAAGTTGCTTTGAGGCACTACTATGCAACGTTACAAAATAAATGGTTACAAAAAAATACTTGGCATCAAAACAGTATTCTTGTGTGTTTAATCTTCAGGGAAGAGCAATACAATATATCAAAGTATCTGCTATGGAAAGCTATTTCAACATTATAATAATCTATACTTCTCCAGAATTATCTATCTTATGTTTTCATACTTCTGCCCATGATGAGTGTCCTCCATCTGAATGTCTCCCTCCTTAAATCAACAGTATTATCAAAGCCCCTGGTGGACTTCATGGAGGATCTGGTATTTCTTCACATTTGAGCTCAAAACTCTGCTTAAGTTAGAGTTTCAGTTTTCACAGGGAAAATTATGTATACTCATTTTTTTCTCAAGCTTTGCAAACACGGGTTTTGAATTTATTTACAAGTGCTCAGTAATCAGCCTAAGCAGGCAGAAGCTCTTCTACTTAAACTACATGAAGTCAAATATATTTCTGAGATAAATGCACTAATTTGAGTGAATTTGGCTCATAGGTGGTAGTTTACAATTCTGGAGGGCAGTTTAAAGCAATTATTGGAAAGTCATAATAACCATCCTGAATGCTGTATCAAAGTAAGTGTTTCGCCTATCAAATAGATTCACATATTCAAATGCTTTTCCTGTTTCGCTATATATAATTGCAGGTTGTATATGACACAGTCACGGAGCTCAAGGGACGTATACTGAAGCTTGTTGTGAAAAGCAAAGGAACATTTGTGGGAGCTGTTAACATTCGGCTGAGCAGTGTCCAGTTAAATGAAGAAAAGTGGTACCCACTGGGAAACAGTATAATTTAAATATTGTCTAAGATAATTCAATTATTTATCCACTAATGTTTCTTTATCCCATTTCCCATGGTACATTTTGTCTCAGTTGCCCTTGAGAATACGCAGTCATCCGCTGATCACATCTTAATATTTCTAATCATAAGGCTATTTTCTTAAATTTGCTACCATCATCTTGCAACATATTGCTGTTAGTGTGGGTAAAAAATCACATGCTAAGAACTTGCAGCAGCATGAAGGAAATTCTTATGACAGAAATGAAGTATTTTTGTTTGTTTTTTATTAAATACTACTGTAAAAATACTGATATTCTGTATAGATCAAACTGTGGGTCAGAGCCTAATTCTAAGTCCATTTGAGACAGTGCCAATCTCTCCACTGACTCTGTTTTGAAACAGTGCTGGTAATGGTGTAATTTATCAGGGTTCACTATGACCCACTGCGTATGGTGAGTCTCCAGAGGTCCGTGAGGTGGTTCCCCAGGTGCCAATACATTTCAAACAGTTCTAACATATTTCATATTAAATGTTACACAATCAATACATTAAAAAAAAAGAACTTTAAAACTTGCACTTTAGACATTTTGAGCAGTATATGTTGGTGTACTTTGTTAATATAATGTAACTTTCAATCCAGGATATTCATTTGGCAGTAAGATACTTCGTCATTTCTTTTATTCTGACATCCCAGAAGCGGATAAAAATGGTCATTTGTGGGGAGAAAGGAGGAGGGAGAGGTTAATACTGATGAATAAACAAAACATATTGAATGTAAAATTTCAGCATAGCATTTATTTGAGATCACGCTGTAGGGAATCTTTGTTCACTAGTCTTACTCGATTGCATACTTATGCTGCTTAAGGGAAACCAGTCAATACATACATGGAGAGCTATGAAGATGTATATATACATACATGTAACCAGTGAACATGAGTGGTACCTTTGAGTTCACTGGGACTAATTATGGGCTCTGTTCTTCAAAGCATTTTTATATAAATGAAGGAACCATCTGAGCACGTCTTTAAGCATTTAGCATGCGAACAGCTGTAATGAACTGTCCATTAATGCCAGCCTCTTACACACACACAGCTGAGCGTGTATATAAAGCTTTCCAGAATCAAGGGCACGTTTTTAATGCACAGGAACCATGTTCATTTGTGATCTGATCTGCTGTAAAATTTCAAGTTACCATATACTATGTAGGTCTGACATTTGTTCTGCCAGGTGGAAAAGCAGTCAACAGAGGGATAATAATGCCAGAAGCTAAAGATAATTGCCACCTTCTCCCTAAGGACACTCACAAATCAGACTTTGGAAGGTAATGTTGTATAAAGTTCCTGAAGTGGCACTAGGAGTGTAGTTTAGGAATCCAAATAAGCTGGAGCTTTTCCTCACCACCAAACCAATTGCCTTTGTCACTTGGTTAGTCTGGCTCCCAGAACAGGTCCACCAGATTGCTTGCGGAGATTAAATACCTCCTCACTAAAGGGAGGTGGGGGGAAACTCTCCTTGAGTAGTATTATCAGGATTTTTCAGAGCTGAAAAAAGCTATGAAATATTTGCCACATGTAAAGGATATTGGCTAGCATTCAGATATAATCAGTACAAAGATCAACAAGTCTAACATTTTAGATTATAGGCTTTCCTGGGTACAGAAACAAGTGACTTGCCACTTCAAGCATGGAAAACATATTGTGCCCAGCTTACAATGTTATCAAATTACCTGACCTTACAGTTCAATATTGATTTCAGATTCTTCTTAGTCTCCTGTTTTGGTTTCCTTATTAAAACTTTAATGCAATTTTCTAATAGTGTTATTTCCTGTGACATTTTCTAATCATTGTTTACAACATGCCCTGATTTTCCATCTTAGAGCAACACACATGTTTTTTTATGAAGGATATGTGACTAAAAAAAGCATTAAAATATAGTATTATCAGAACTGTCTGCAAACATAAGCAGTACTGTTTGGTATTAAAGAAACCAATAAATGTAAAGGCCTTTGAAAAAAATCCGTTTGAGTAGCACATCTGCAGTTAGCCTTGTAGATATGCTCTTGTGGAAGCTCAACAATACTTCAGTTTTGTAAGGAAGGTGGGAGAATTCTGACTTAGGGACAAGATCTACACTGATAGTTATGTCAGGCATGAAGTTGCTCTCGGAGACCTTAAATCACACATTCAACCCTTGCGTTTTCTACATTGGTTCTTCTAGTCCACCTCAAAGCTGCCCATTATGTTTCCCATTTCCTGAGTTTACAGTAAGATGTATCCCAAGCTCCCTGCTGCTATGACGAACAGAGCCCTATACAAATCAGTCCATGAATTGTCTATCTTTAACAGTAGGAGGTTCAAGACTAGGCTGAGAAAAGGTACCAAGAGCATCTGAGATTTTATCATTTTAAGAGCTGTTTTTCTCAAGACTGTTTTTTTGGAGGTAACAAAATTACAACGGAAATTAATGAGTTATCTTCCCATCAAAAGCTGCCATTATTATGAATTTAAAGGGTAAATTGTATGTGTCATTTTTCACATTTCCTTGAAAAGACTGATTGATTGTACAATGGTTAAAGCTTTTGCTCAGTATAAATAAAAAATTCACTGTCACATGCTCATAATTTTTGAAGTCTTAGATCATAAATATTAAACCATTATTCTCATTCAGCAATTAATCATAATTTTGCAATTAGCTGCAAATAAAATTATTAATTGAATTTATCAAAATGTCCTCAAAAAGTTCAGTCCTTCTGAATTATTTCTAAATTGCAGTAGGGCCGAATTCTGGAGCCATTACTTTTTTAGGATACCCTTTACTCACACAAGAAGTCCCATTAGCTTAATAAAATCATTGAGAATATGCCACTGTGGAAATCAGACCATTGGGTTGTTGCAAGCCTTGTGATGTCTGCTTTATTGAGCAGGACGTGGTGCTTCGAAACTACTGCTACCGTGGAGCCGTGTTAATAGTACCAGACGTAAACAAACAGTGATGCAGGTTCAAGATTGTCACCAGCTTTGGAAAACAGAGGAATGTTACAGTAACCTGTAAATGTAATGACACTTCATTAGTATATTAACCACAAATGCAAAGCTTATGATGGAGTTATCTCCATCAGAATTTACATAATCATCTACTGTGCAAATGAAGCATAATTTATGATTCTCTAAATAACACTTAAAAATAAACTGAAATCATAGAGATCTGCAAACCCATATCTACTGGTTTTCTCCTCTACATATACAATATTTCAATTCTGGCATTTTTGGACAGAAAAACTCCCATTATAAACTTTCAGTGCCTTTAAGGATGTTCTTGGTTTTCAAACTGAAGACTTCTATCCCAATGATATTTAAAGATTAGGAAAGCACACATTTTAATATCCAGAAAACTGTGATGCACACACTGTTCTTATAGCACCTCCAATTAAATAACTTGTGAATCAACAGTGATACGGCTTCTGGGAAAACAACCATTCTGCATTTTTTTCCCCATTCTGGGAAAAAAAGCATTCGGTGTTGCAATGGTAACACTCTATTCAGCTGAAGCAGAGAAAAGGTGTAGCATGAGATTGTCTCCTAGCCATGACCTCTTAAACCTGTTAAAGATCTTTTTCATTCAAGATTGTTCTCCAGTATCAGAGGTATGGCATAATTCAGAAACTAAATGCATCTGGAGACCTGAAGCATTTGGAGAAGCCGTATTTCTAAACTTCAGACTTAACTAACTTTCCTGCTCTGAAAACAAAACAAATCCCCTCCCCAACCCAAAATCTTTTTTGCTTTATAAAATTGTAAAATGTCCATATTACATAATATTAAACAGTGTCAAAATTTTGGTAAATTAAATATTTTCTGTATTTTATCTATGTATTTATAGCTGCAGTTATTTAAGTATCTATTATGAGTAAGTATCTGTGTTCATAGCTACAGTTTTCAAAATTCTTCTTTAAATACAGTCTGTGGGAGCCTCATTTGGGCTTGGATTTTCTTTTTTTTGTCCAACATGAAAGTCCACCTGGCACCTAAGGTTCAGCTGCTGGGCAGCAGATATTAAAGCTGAGCAAATYGGCACCTAGTTCACCTACAAGACGCTCATGTGCCTTTGCTTTCCTCAGCTCATTGGTTTAGTCTAGTGGGCTCAGTCTGAGTGCACCGGACAAATCAGGTTCCATACAAAAACTGGCAACAGTCAGCTTTTCTTTCAAGTTACAGTGCAGGAGGTAACATGCATTAGAGATCAATTTTAGAGCATTCACCCAGTATGTGGAAGACTAAGACTCATTTCCAAGGACTGTTTTCTAGCCCCTAGCTATATGGTATTCTACAGTGTCATGAGTGAAGTAAAACGTCTTCCTTTCTATTGATATTGTTCCAATTTGTATGAAATAATTAACTATTCATTGACCCAGTGATGATAGTATGGTTGTGGGACGTGGGATGTTTGCATTCTTGTTCTGTTATTTAAGGATTTTACATAATAAAGTCATAGAGATGGGGCCTATAACCCAGCCCCCTTCTCTAGTCTTTAACCTCCCAGCTAGAGAATTATTTTCATTTTTCAGCCCCTCTTTCAATGTATCTGCTTAATCATTGCATGAAAAATGAAATGCTCCCACAGGTGGGCAGCAAGCACCCTTCCCCAGGGCAATTTACAGCTGAGTGGTGGGGAGACTGCTGGGGGAGGGAGGAAAGTGAAGATATAAATTTGAATCCTTTCAGCAGAGAGTGCAGGGGAGGGTGGCAATGGCAAAACTTTGTGCTGTCACCTGTTCAAAAAAAAAAAAAAAAAAAAAGAGATGTAAGCACTGCTCAGCTTTTGGAAGGATGAGCTTAAGCAACCTGCCCTCAGGGGAAACCTCAGGGATATGAGTCCTAGGGAAGGAGGGGCAGTCCTGTAGTGCAGAATAAAGCATCAGAGCCTTGAAGAGGGGTAGGATTTAAGTCATAACTCACTCCTTAGTATTTTGGCTTAGACAGTTCTCAGAAATACAGACTGTTGTGAATCCCCTTGTAAGACACATTATATTCCCCTCTCACTATTTTGGGAGCATAGGTACCTAAGGCAAAATTGTGGTTCCAGCCTGGGAATCCAGAGGTCTCAATGTTAAGTATCACCATGAATTCTGAAATTAGCTGTCAGCTTGTTTTTTAACAGCATTTCATTTATGCCCCTGGGTAGCTTAATGACATTTACATTTTTTTCTGTGTATTAAGGGGGGGGGGGCAATTTGTTTGGCACTGTTTATAGTTATTGCATCTACACTCGTTTCTTAATGTTTTAAAATTACTCCACTCAAAATCTGTAGTGTAGAATCTGCATTCTCTTGCATTTCAAAAAATGTAAATTCATCATTTGTGACCCAAATTAAACTATACAGGCACACTAGAGATGCACTGAAAAATTCTACAAATAAATTTGCCCAAAATGATGGTTTTGCAACCATATTTAAGCTATAATGTCTGCTATTTAAAGTTCTCTCAGATATCAGGGGGGGTTATTTCCACGAAACATGCAAATAAAGGGAAAATAGATGGTGATCAGTGTAAAGATTTATGTTGGAGAAAGGCAAGTGTGCTTTAAGAGTAAATGTCTTTGTTCTTGTGCAACTCCTCTCCTTCTAGAAAGAATCACAAACAGCTCTATGATGTTTTCAGAACCTGGAAGGAAAAAGCCATTAAAAATCCTGTTAAGCTTAATAAAAAAGGCACAGTGCCCATTGCCAGCTCTGACTTTTTGCCTTCACATCTTCATTCGCTAATAAAAGTTGGTTCTGTTTGTTTTGTCAGAAATAGCTTTGGAAATTCAATATAGTAAACAGCCATTTTACATAAGCCTTTCTCCTTGGCCTACTGACTTCTGTGTCTGCTCTTTATTGCACAGCCTATTAATCTGTGAGATTCCAGGAGCTATGCTGGTACAATAAAAAAAAAAATACTACCAATAATAAAACTGTAAATATTATGCTTAATTTATTTTCTTCTTTCTCTGCTCTGAAAAGTTGCAGATAGGTAGTATGAGGGTTTTGTGGGTTTTGGGGTTTTTTTTGGGGGGGATTGTATTGTTATTTGGGCCTGACTGAGTAGCAAGTGCACAAAACTGTTGCCTTTGTGGTGCTTTTGACTAATCGCTGTTCTCGCTTCCTGTTGGAACAAGCTAAAATACTGTCTGATCTGTTTCTGCTTGGAATGGAAGTGGAGGAATACTGCAGTAGGAATAATTAACAGTCATAAATATTCTTTTGATTTCTATACTGTGGATTTGCATTCAGAGACTACAATGTCTTAAAAATACAAAGAGTGCAATTTTTACCTATTATTATACATAATGCAAAGCTTCTTGTGGGAAATGAACATAATGCTGTACTCCATCAATACTACAGTAAGGATAAAAAATTCTGTTGTTATAGGTTACTTTGTGCTATTATATGCAGTTCACTCCTAAGAATATTACCTTTGCTCAGGCTCAGCACTGGTAAAGTGTATTGGCCAAGGAATTCATTTGCAGCCAGAGATATCTGATCTTCCACGTTGAAGCGTATCAGTGCCAGCTCTGGAACTTGGACAGTAAACGTAAAAGTCTCATTCCATCTGGGGCTCAAAGCTGATGAAAAGAGAAAATGCACAGTATCAAAATAACATTGCATTCCTTTTGTTTAATGTCAGAACTGTATCTGCTATCACTAGTCTGAACTGGCAGAGATACTAAAATAAATGGTGGAAATCCCACTGATTGCAGTGGTATAGGTCAAATCTATTGTATAGATTGTGGAGTAAAAGCAGTCAAAGAGAAACCCTCAGATTGAAGCCAGCATAGGCAGCTTGAGACATGCCTACAGTATGCATGTCAGCCCCTTCTCGGGATTTCCATGCAATAGCTATATAGTAGTGTAAATCAAAAGCCTAAGAAACTTGGTATCTTCTCTTTGAAGAGAGCAAAATGGGACAGTGACACCAGATTCAGAATCTCTACTCAGCTGAACCAGTTTCATGTTTTTGCCAAAGTTTCTCTTTTTACAGTGTTGGAAATGAGGTAGAAGCTAAACAAATCAAGGTAGAAAAGAGATGACTTGACTAAAAACAAAAACCAAAAAGAGGACTTGGAACAGGAGGGGGCACTTCTTCCTGAAAAAAGTTCATACAGAAAGAAACAGGAATTCAAGAGCCAGTTTAAAACATCAACCATCTACAAAAAGGAGAAGGGAAAAACAGAAGACAGAAGCCTGGAAGAAGGGAGATCACAGAGAACCTTTAGGCTGAGACATTAAGGAGGTCTACATGATAAAGGTAAGAGGATGCTTGAAGACAAATACAAAGAGCACGCACTTCATCTCTCAAGCAGTTAAGGGGCTGGTCTTACTAGAAACCTCATGAAAGAGCTAAGTGGAGAAGTCACAGAAATTTCTTCACAAAAATTCTTTTATTTAATGGTGAGTAAAGACAATGCATTTTCCTTTAGAAGAGAGCTACTGTCTAGGGGAGTTTATGCTTCCTTAACCTCCTGCTCTACAAAAATGGCACACAGAATGAAGTTCTGCTACAGATTTTGTACCACAAGGTCCCAGTCTAGACAGAAATAATTGCAGCCTCCACAAATACATAACAGCTTTTTGGAAAGGAAAAATGGCTATTCCACATGAAATATTGTTGTCTTTTGTTCACAGTTAAGAGAATAAGACCGATGCTCACCGTTGCTTTTTACAACACTAGATTGCCTTTTTGTTTGATCTTCTGGCACACCATAAATTTCTATCTGCACTAAAGGGTCAGCTTTGTTAGTCTTCGATAGATTACTGCGTGGTAACTGATGACCACTGATGAGCTGGAAAATGAAAGTTGTAATGTATTGAAATAATTCTAGAAATGGTCTGTACGTAATAACCAAAAAAAATTCTATAAGAAACAACTATAGGAAGCATGTACCAGCCATATAGAAACTGTTATAAAAATACATACTAAACACAATGAAATTAAGAATAGGATACTTCCTGTTTAATTTGATATCACTGTGTTTTAAATAATAATTTTCAGATTTAAGCATTTTTACTCGATAACTAGCCATAAAAATAACATTTGGTTAGTACACAAAATAAAAATGTCTGAGGACTCAGTCTAGTGATTTTGCATTTTTTGAGGTGAAGCTTACAAACTTCTATTAAAGCTGTGTCTAGCGGACCAGCGCTAACACCCAGGGTGACATCAGCATTGTGTTACAGGCTGTGTAGCAGAGTTCCTTACCTGTGTTCCTTCTCTTTCAAAGTCAAACATAAAAATTCAGCAGTTAGTAGGCACCCTGATGTTTTTCTCCTTAATTTAGTTAGTTCCCTGGAAATTTTGCCTCAGGCTACCTGGTGTTCTGGCAGCAGGTCTAACAAGGGATTTATGACAGTCAAAGCTTTGTCTGCTTTCTAGCTATATTTTGGTACACCTAGGAAAGGATAAGCATCCATACAGTAATCTGCATTTTAGACAGCAGTGGTGGAATGTATCAAGAGAGCTAAGTAAGTCTTCAAGCTTAGGCAGAAGATGTGACTCTTACGGTCCGAATCTCAGAACTAAATGTTAAAACTCATCATACAGATTCTAGTCAACCCTTTCGATCTGTAAAAAGTCAAAGCCACAAATTCCATCTTGTGCTTAGGTATTTCCTTTAACACCTTGCTCCAAGGAAAGTTGTAGCCTGACACATGCAAAGCCAGTGGCCCAGCGAACCCTAATGTTGCCTAGCCCCTGGAAAATAGCTGTTAGCCTCATGAGAAAGCTTTGCAAGCTGCAAGCGCTGACAGACTGCCCACTTAAAACCAGGGGCTTCCTTTGACATGTGAATGTCATCTCTAAAATCCAGCCGCGCGGGCCAAGCGCTGCCTCCTGGTCTTACCCCTTTGCTTCCTTCCTGCCCATTCTCAGCTCCACACTCCAGGTAGGAGCAGAGCGAGCTGCTTTCGGCCTGCTGTGACCTACATCCATAAATGGAGCCGAACATTTGTAGGAGCCAAGGTGAAACAGAGAGAGAGAAAATAACCTGCTGAGCTCAGAAGTTTCCATATAAATTACCTTGCATATTTGTGTTTCAAAGGCTATGCTCTCTTCCTACTGAGGGGAATTATGGGCACATCAGAAAAGAGGGCTGTTGGATTCAGTAAAATCAGCCCCAGTGATTTTTGTGTTCACCTATATCCCTCTCTAAAATGAGCTACTCATTCAGATGCAATCTGAGAGGTTTTTGACACCCAGATGTTTTATATGTTTGACCTCTAACTGTAAACTAATTTCTCCCTTCATCAAACTGGCAACTCTTCTTCAGCAGAAATTGTTTTTCCTTTGACTCCTGCTCCTGAATTTTTTGTCTTCCACCACCATCTCCTGTTTTTTGCTGCCAACCATATTAACTGGGCTCTCTGAATCCTATAGTCCATCCGCCGGCCAGGGGGATGCCAGCACTGCCCTGGAGCCTGCCCTGTCCAGCCTGTCCTTCCCAGCTATGTCATCAGTCTCAAAAGCTGCCTTTCTCTTTTCCAACGTCTTCCATACTCAGAAATTTCCTTTGCATAGTCAATCATTTTGTCTGTCGCCTGGATTACAATCTGGGATTTTTCCTCATCTTTAATCACACAGCCTTATATAAATAAAGGCTAAAATAACTGGTGTGTAGTCATGGGTGCTTGAAATCATGTTTATGTCTACTGTGTGATCGGTATGCTCACTGAAAGGAAACTAAAATGTTCTGGATAAGGTGCACACATTGTGTAAGCATTTTGTAATTGTTATTTAGCTAATGTTTCATTCCCACAATTTATTTCTCTGAAAGAAATGAAATATCAATTATACACTGATGTTATGCTAATTAAATAGCACTTATGCAAGCAGTATACTATGTGATCAGACATAGCATTTTTCATTGGGAAAAGGTAGTTTTCTAAAAATTGTAAAATATCTACTTGACCTCAAAAACAGGGTTTTTCTAATCCATTATTTTTAGATGACATCTATTTCTAGTATTTTTTAAGAACTAAACAAGATTTGAATGTGGGAGAAGTAGAAATAATTTAAATGCTTATTAATTCATCCCCATTTTTACCCTTTTTTATATTTTTTTAAGATGATAAACAGTTTTTACATAGGTGTAGGAAGATAATGAAACTTAAAAGAAGTATAAAGTTTGCTATCATATCTTTAAATGTTTGCCTTTGTCAATTAGCATTATCATAGTACAGGATATTCCTAATACTTGAATAAAATAGCATGAAAACTGCATATTCAATTTATGAAAGTTTTCATAGAGTTTGGTCCCTACAACTATAGCTCACATGTCCCCTTGTCAACTACACCTGTGACCAATGCAAGCTTTATTTTTATTCTCATATACAACACTGTGAAAATCATGTGTTTTTACAAACTCTTTTAATGTCTGAACAAATGCTTTTTATAAACAGAAGTGAACTACAGATGGGAAACCAGTGAAGCAGCAATACCTACTGTATGAGAGTGGTGTGCTGTTAAAAATCAACATTAAACTTTTCAGCAAACTGGAATGAGGATAAAATGAGATACCAATAATAGATAAATTAATAGGTCTGAACTACCTAAAGGCAGTTTTCTTCACATTTTATGGAACAAATCAGGAATTAACTAAACTTACCCTTATTGAAAGAGCTACTGGACTACTTTCTCCTGCTACTTTGTGTGGGTTAAACGTTGAATTGCGGTTTCTCAAGAATTCTGGCTTCAGAATATAGCCACAACCACCATTGTCTAGGAATTTTCCATTTTGCAATTCCATTTGTACTCCAGGTGTCTGGAAATTTAAGGCCACTATAAAGAAAAAAGAGCATGTATTTTGAAAATACATATTTTCATATTTCATATTTCCATATTACATTTCATATTTTATATATTACAGTTAACAATTTATAGAATGACTCTCTGATAGTAATCATAAAAGCAAAAGCATAATAGATTAAAGTATGTATACCTTTCTCCTCACATATAAGATATTGCTATTTCTCTTAAATTTAACAATTTTCAATAATGAATGATTCATGTACAAAAACAAGAAGTGAACTATTTAAAACTGAATATGCACCACATTTTAATAATTATCCTATAGATTTTCTACACTGCAATGTGTACTGTATTTTCCCTTTTTCTTATAAATTAGACCTGGGAGAATATGAAACGAGAGAATTTTTTTTGTCCATGAGGACTAAATTCATAGGCTAGTTTCTCTACTGCAGTAAAATCCTGGACCCTGAACACACTTAGAAAGTTCTGCTACGTAAGGGAAAAACATAGGTTTCTAGCTAACATTAGTGATGGTGCAGAATTCATCACAGACCCATGTCAAAAAGAAGATCAAGAAGCTTTAGGTTGGAATTACGAAATTCAGTGCTAATATATATGAGCTTATAGAATTACAGAATCACAGAATCACAGAATTGCTGAGGTTGGAAGGGACCTCTGGAGATCATCTAGTCCAACCCCCCTGCTCAAGCAGGGTCACCTAGAACACGTTGCACAGGATTGCGTCCAGGCATGTTTTGAATATCTCCAGAGAAGGAGACTCCACAACCTCTCGGGGCAACCTGTTCCAGTGCTCTGTCACCCTCACAGTGAAAAAGTATTTCCTCATGTTCAGCTGGAATTGTCTGTGTTTCAGTTTGTGCCCGTTGCCTTGCGTCCTGTCGCTGGGCACCACTGAAAAGAGTCTGGCCCCATCCTCTCGACACCCTGCCTTCACATACTTGTACACATTGATAAGATCTCCTCTCAGCCTTCTCTTCTCCAGGCTAAACAGGCCAAGCTCTCTCAGTCTTTCCTCATAAGAGAGATGCTCCAGTCCCCT